>NC_079318.1:86846791-87162327 GCF_029931775.1 Euleptes europaea
TGGGCAAGGGAGCCAGTTTTGAGGAAGCTTTTCTCCCTCATAATACCAGATTGCGGGGTCATCTGCTGAAGCTGGAGGGTGAGAGATTCAAAACAGATAAAAGGAAGTATTTCTTCACACAACATATAGTTAAATTGTGGAACTCCCTGCCCCAGGGTGTGGTGATGGCTGCCAACTTGGAAGGCTTTAAGAGGGGAGTGGACATGTTCATGGAGGAGAGGGGTATCCATGGCTACTAGTCACAATGCATCCCTATTCTCTCCAGGATCAGAGGAGCATGCCTGTTACATGAGGTGCTGTGAAACACAGGCAGGAAGCTGCATCAGTTGTCTTGTTGGTGGGCTTCCTAGAGGCACCTGATTGGCCACCATGTGGTCCACAGTCATAGCTTATAGTTTTCAATTCAGACATCCTGCCCAACCGTGGTTTCTGATTCATAGTTCTATTCAGACACCATATTAAATTTAATTTCCCCACTACGGGTTGGTGTGATGTTTGAACTGAGCCTCTGAAACACTTCGCACAAAATGCAAGGTGGCACCACAGGAATGATCTGGTGCTCTCCTGTGCCCTCTGCCCTCTTGCGTGTTGTCAGAAGCCCTCGTTTGGCACAAGCTGGCAAACTGTAGCTCGCGCTTCCTTTCGGATTCAGGATTTTCCAAGCCAACTTTGAACCGGTGCTTTTCAATCCTGGCTTGCAAGGGAAATACAAGCCACAATCACCGGTTTGGATGTACCAGCAGAATCCACATTGGATCCTGTGGATCAGTTTTCCTAACAGCACTTTTTGCAAAAGGCTCAAGGCAGTTTTGGCCAAAGCAGGAGTCAGTAACTACATAAGGGCGGGGCTCGTTCAGCCACTGCCAAGCATGGTTCGACGTTACGTGTGAACCAACTCACTGTGTAGGGAATTGTGTTTCCTCTTCTGTCTCCCTGTTATCAATCCCCTCTCTGTTTTCTCCTACAGACCCCTCTGGGTGGAATATCCCCAGGACTCTACCGCATTCAGCATTGACGACCAGTATCTTCTTGGTGAGTTCGATGTATTGCATTGGTGGAGAGGCCAAAATATCATTGTCTTGCTCTCTACCCTCCTTAATCTGTTATCTGCTGTCTCTCATGTTTCCTGAGCTTTTGGCTGAGAATTTAATAGCATGGTTAAATTTTGAAGCCATTTAGGTTCTGGTCTATAATAAAGGAATGAAATGGCAAATGCCCTGTCTAACATGCATGTGCCTAGTATCTCCAGTCCTTTTATGGTTGCTTCGGTAGGTATTGAAATTGAACTGTTAATCATTTGAGAGAGAGCATCAAATTAAATTTCTTTGATCAAATCTTCTAGTGAAATGAGAGAGTGATATCCTTAAAGCCTTAGCCCCAGATAACATACCACAAGGTTGTATGCCAGTGTGGTGTAGTGGTTAAGAATGGTGGACTCTAATCTGGAGAACTAGGTTTGATTCCCTGCTCCTCCACATGAGCAGCGGACTCTTTGTCTGGGGAACTGAACCCAGTTCTCCTCCGCATGAAGCCTTATGGATGACCTTGGGCTAGTCACAGTTCTCTCAGAACTCTCTCAGCCCCATCTCAGCCTCACAAGGTGCCTGTTGTGGGGAGAGGAAGGGAATGTGATTTTAAGCCGGTTTGAGTCTCCTTAAAAGGTAGAGAAAATTAGCGTGTAAAAACCAGCTCTTCTTTTTCTATACGTGCTTTTTGGTTCCACAGAGTTCTCTTTTCCAGCTGGACATTAAAAAAGCCCAAAAAATGCTGTTTTAAGATGGAGCAGAAGCACAATGCTGTGTTAATTAGGTTAGACTGAGCTGGGTCGGAAATTAAAAAAGATATTAAGTTGCCCCCAAGACAAGTGAAAAAGGCACAGTTGCTGCTGTTCCTTTGAAAACTTAAACACCAGCATTAATTTGTGTCAGTTTCCAGGAACTAATCAGAGATCTTAAGGATTGTTACAGACTCTGAGCCATGCCCCGCAACTTCTTTTCTGCGCCATTAGCTCTTGATGAAGAGTTCTGTGGCTCTCAAAACCTTTCTCACTGCTTGGTGGTGTTTTTTTCTTGGTTCTAAAAAAAAAAAACCTATGTCCCTTCTGTTGCTTTAAATTATTTTTTTCAAAATGGACTAGCCCAGCTGCCTGCAGTGATCCATTGTGTGTGTAAAGTGCCGTCAAGATGCTTCTGACTCATGGCGACCCTATGAATGAAAGTCCTCCAAAATGTCCTATCTTTGACAGCCTTGCTCAGATCTTGCAAATTGAAGGCTGTGGCTTCCTTTATTGAGTCAATCCATCTCTGCCCTCAACTTTTCCTAGCATGAGTGATCCATTATATTGTTCCAAAATGCTGTCGATTTCTTCTGGAATGATAAATGGACGCCCGTGTGCCTTGAGAGCCAGCGAGGTGTAGTGGTGAAGAGCGGTGGACTCTAATCTGGAGAACCGGGTTTGATTCCCCACTCCTATGCATGAAGCCAGCTGGGTGACCTTGGGCTAGTCACAGTTCTCTTCGAGCTCTCTCAGCCCCACCTACCTCACAAGGTGTCTGTTGTGGGGAGTGGAAGGAGATTGTAAGATGGTTTGATTCTCCTTAAAAGGTAGAGAAAGTCGGCATATATAAACCAACTCTTCTTCTTGCCAAAACCAGTGTAATGTATTTTTGGATGGTGTGTGCTTGCATGATTACATGGTTAAAAAACATTATTTAATTGCTCATTGGCTCCAGCACTGCAAAAATCATCAATGTTAACTTTTCAGTCCATTAACTGAGGGGTAAAAAAATTTTTTTAAAGCGTTTCTTCACTGTCCCCTGACATCAAGCCAAGTTCAAGACCCACTGCTCATACGCTGCTTTCTCCCTCGTAGGTGACTCGTTGTTGGTTCACCCAGTAACGGCCCAAGGGGCCCGGGGCGTGCAGGTCTACTTGCCTGGCAAAGGAGAGGTGAGCGGGGCAGGGAGGATGAGGCACAAACAGAAGCAAAGGCTTGATACAGACAGGATGCTCCCAAACATCACTGGTGCTGACTGTGACTTAGAACCTGGACCGTGGTTTGTGCTTCCAGGTGTGCAAGAAAACCGTGGCATAAGGTTGTGTTCCTGATGTCTGAATCGAGTCACGGAGACACATACACACACATGGTCAGACAGCAGCACTGGTACATATCCTTTTGCACTGTCCTTACGTATACCAACTCAGGCTGAAATGGATTATACCATGTTTTAACAAATGGTCCACATCTTCTCTAGCAACTTTGGAGCAAAAGGTTCAGTTCCTCTTAGAGGACTCTAACCCTCCGCGTACTTATTTTGCTGCTTGTTTTTGGAGGCTGCAGAGAAGTGACAAAGGGAGGTGTTTTTAGAGATGGGTCTTATTTAAATTTTATGGTTTTATTGTTCAAGACCTTGGTCTAAGAACAGGGGGAAAGAAAAGAAAGCACTGGGAGTGTGGAGTTTATGGTTCTGTATGAAGGAAACAAATTCTATGCTTAGGCTGAAGGGTGCGAATCAATAAGAATGCATGCTGTGTTCGTTAATGTACATTAACCAGGATGTGGTGATGGCTGCCAGCTTGGAGGGCTTTAAGAGGGGAGTGGACATATTCATGGAGGAGAGGGGTATTCATGGCTGTTAGTTAGAATGGATATTAGTCATGCTGCATACCTATTCTCTCTAGTATCAGGAGCATGCCTATTATTTTGGGTGCAGTGGAACACAGGCAGGATGGTGCTGCTGCACTCGTCTTGTTAGTGGCTTCCTTAGAGGCACCTGGTTGGCCACTGTGTGAACAGACTGCTGGACTTGATGGGCCTTGGTCTGATCCAGCAGGGCCTTTCTTATGTTCTTATTTATAGATGATGAACATTGATGCAGAATAGGTGTGTTGTTCAAGGATTAATAGGAAGACCTTCCTGGTTAAAGAGAACCCGAGTGTGTTGTCCATCTATCAGTGTAGGGTGGGGACTGTTAATGGTAGGAAGGGGGAAATGGTGCCCTTCCTTGCTGGGAAACTCCCTTAGACCAAGGGTTCCCTGGAAAGAACCCTAGTAACCAGCTGCCACCGCTCAGGACTTTATGAGAACATCTAGACTGACCCTCTGAGGAGGTAGTCTTTCAGCGCAGAACTAGAGCAATAACAAAATAACTTACAACCAATCTGGCAGCACCCATGCAGTCTAGCACATGAGGAAGAGGTTAAGAGAAATACCCCGGAGAATTAGATTTTACTAAATGAAGCAAAAAAAAAATGTCTTTATAAAAAGGTTTATTGTAAAAGAGAAAAAAAGGGAAAGGGCGGTTAGTTTCACAGAGGGTTGGGAAAGGCAAAACTAATTATAGGGGAAAGCAGAAACAACAAAAAGAGATATTCAAATGAAAAGGAGTGGGGTGGGACATAGAGGGAGAGAATAAACTAAAGGAATAGTGGCAGATGAGGAAATGACTGGTGTTATGTAAGGCAAGACAGAAATTGGGGAGCCCATCGTAGACGAGCGCTGAAGGACTTTCATACGTTTGTCATGAGAGCTAGGAATTTGAATTCTTGTAAATGAGAGAACAGTGTGGCAGTCCCGATTTTGTGCCTTCTGTGAGATTGTGTGTCTATGACAAAAAACCCTGCTCTGTAAAGTCCTGTTCCTCTCCCCCTCCAATTGTTTTTTATAATGGAAAACTTCTTGCTGACGTATTCCTTTATCCTTCCAGGTCTGGTACGATGTCCGCACTCACCAGAAGCTCCATGCTCCTCAAACCCTCTATTTAACCGTCACCATGAGCAGTGTAAGTCAGAAAGGGGGCTGTGTTTCATTGGGGAGAGGCCATGGGTCAGCGGTAGAACATCTGCTTTGCGTGCAGAAGGTCCCAGGTTCAATCCCTGGCACATCCAATAAAAAGGATCAAATAGGAGGGGATATAGAGGACCCCTGCCTGAGACCTTGGAGAGCTGCTGCCAGTCTGAGTAGACAATACCTACCTTGATGGACCAGGGGTCTGATTCAGTAAAAGGCAGCTTCATGTGGGTGGAGGAGATGGCAGGGTTGCCCTGCTCTCTGATAGCTGGAACTGTTATTCATATCCCCCCAGGGCATAAATATAGAGCCCCATGGTGCAGAGTGGTAAGCTGCAGTACTGCAGTCCAAGTTCTGCTCCAAGTTCTGAGTTCGATCCCGACGGAAGTCGGTTTCAGGTAGCCGGCCCAAAGGTGACTCAGCCTTCCATCCTTCCGAGGTCGGTCAAACGAGTACCCAGCTTGCTGGGGGTAAAGGGAAGATGACTGGGGAAGGCACTGGCAAACCACCCCGTAAACAAAGTCTGCCTAGTAAACGTCGGGATGTGACGTCACCCCATGGGTCAGGAATGACCCTGTGCTTACACAGGGGACCTTTACCTAAGGATGTAAATAATTGCTCCCCACAAGTACTGACTCCAGTCTCCCTTTGCAGATCCCCGTGTACCAACGTGGCGGCAGCATTGTGGCCCGGAAGGAGCGAGTTCGGCGCTCTTCGGATTGCATGCAGAACGACCCTTACACCCTCTACGTGGCCCTGGGCCCCCAGGTACGCATGGCAGCGGCTGAAGTTGGAGAGCTGCACCGTACGGTTCAGATGGCAGCATTTCCCATTATTTTTTCTTCAAAATTTCCCACCCCAGGGCACCGCGAAAGGGGAGCTCTTCGTCGACGACGGGCACACGTATAATTTTGAGACGAAGGGGCAGTACCTGCATCGCCGCTTCAGTTTCTCTGGCAACACCTTAACGGCCAGGTACCTTTCTCCCACCCCTCCAATCAAATTGACCTGTCGGGCATGGCTAGTTCACACTGAGGTGGTACTGAGGTCAACTGCTGATATTTAATTGCACTGTGGCACCTAGGTATATTTATGGCCATCTCTGTTATAAGTGATTTATTAAGAATATGGTTTTAACAATGTTGATGATTTTATGTATTTTATATTTAATGTTTTTAATTGTTGTTACCCGCCCTGAGCCTGGCTTGCTGGGGACGAGGGCGGGCTATAAATTTGAAAAATAATGATAATAATAACCCTGGGCTGTGCTACCTCAGACTTGCATGGCTGAATATCAAGCTGTACGCTTCGTGGTTGGTGTACGGAGAGTCCCGCTTCAGTTCCCAGCGTGTCCAGCTGGACGCTTTCTGGCCGTGTGTGTCGAGAACAGTCTTTTCCCTTCCTGAGAGCCACTGCCTGCCACAGGAGACCTTACTGAGCTAGAAGAACCAAGGGTCTGACTCTGTATAAGCAGCTTGTGGGTTCATACCTTTAGCAGCCTGTCACTTCTATGCCATGTAATGACCATGTTGTTGCTAATTGTTATCCCTTCTCTGTTTTCGCCCTCCTTCCAGCTCCACAGACCCTAAGGGCAACTATGAAACTCCGGCCTGGATCGAAAGGGTAGTGATCCTGGGAGCTGGGAAGCCAGCGGCTGTGTTCCTCAAACAAGCCGGTGAGTGGTTTGCCCTGGGCTTAAAGCAGCCACGTTTCCTTCCACCGCTGTTCATGTGCCACCTGCATTCCGTGCACAGCGCTATAAAAAAACCTCAAAGCCGGGACTCAGCACTGAAAGAGTACCAGCTGACTTGATCATAAGAAAGGCCGTGGTGGATCAGACCAAGGTCCATCAAATCCAGCAGTCTGTTCACACAATGGCCAGCCAGGTGCCTCTAGGAAGCCCACAAACAAGATGACTGCTGCAGCATCCTGCCTGTGTTCCACAGCACCTGATATAATAGAAGAAGAAGAGCTGGTTTTTATATGCCAACTTTCTCTACCACTTAAGGGAGACTCAAACCGGCTTACAATCACCTTCCCTTCCCCTCCCCACAACAGACACCCTGTGAGGTAGGTGTCTGCTCACAGGGATGCTCCTCTGATCCTGGAGAGAAGAGGTATGCATCATGACTAGTATCCATTTTTACTAGTAGCCATGAATAGCCCTCTCCTCCATGAACATGTCCACTCCTCACTTAAAGCCCTCCAAGCTGGCAGCCATCACCACATCCTGGGGCAGGGAGTTCCACAATTTAACTATGCATCGTGTGAAGAAATACTTCCTTTTATCTGTTTTGAATTTCTCACTCTCCAGCTTCAGCAGACGACCCCGCCTTTTAGTATTATGAGAGAGGGAGAAAAGCTTCTCCCTGTCCACTCTCTCCATACCATGCATAATTTTATAGACCTCATAATTCTATAAACCACAGTTCTAAAGCTGAAGAAAGCGGCTTTCGTGTCAGTAGCCACTTGAGTGGTTTTCCAGGAAGCGTCCTGTGTTCTTATCCAGCCATTGCGCTGCTTCCAGAGAGGGTTGATGGTTTTTGCACAGATCAGCTCTCTTGGACAGATGAAAGACCGTCTACCAGACACTGCCTCCGATTTAAGTAAATTTTCTAAAAGACAATAGACTGTGTATGTTAGAAACGCCAAATCTGGCATCATGGCAGGGTTTTTTTTGTTTGTTTGTTTTTTTACAGACAGGCTAGAAACGGCTGGCTTCAGATCAGACTCAAGAGAGCCAGGTCAAGAGACGCACATCTTAAAGATGAAATGTGAATAAGAATATAGAGCAAAAAAAAAAAGATAATAATCCAGATCTATACTCCACTGCCCCTCCTCCAAAAGAGCTCAGAGCACCTTTGGAAGGGTTTATTTACTTCATTTATACCCCACCTTTCTCCCCAGTGGGGGCCCAAAGCAGCTTTGCATTATTCTCCCCTCCTCAATTTTAGCCTAACAACAACTTTGTGAGTTAGGTTAGGCTGAGTGAGAGATGGGGCCTAAGACAACCCAGGAAGCTTCCGTGGCAGAGTGGAGGTTCGAACCTGGGTCGTCCAGATCCTGTAAGCACTACACCACACTGGCTCTCAGGTTTGCTGGCAGGCTTCCATTCAGACAAATTCCAGAGGAGCTGCCATGTTCTTCCATTTCAGCCCAAACACGATAAGGAGTTTTAAGGTACCTTCATGACTTATTGTGGCAGAACATTTTATGAGCTGGAGCACACTTACTCAGCGGCATGAAACCTCAGTGTGAGTTGGCAGATGACCACGTGTGTGCCTGTGTATACAGTGACTATAGAGAAGCATAAGTGTAAAATGTGGAATTGTGAGTAGCACATGATACTTCAGGGCCACATGCGTTTGTCTCCTTCCCCCCCCCAAATGCTGCTTACCTTTTTTCCTCTCTCCTTGTGTATCTGCCTGTCAACTGAGGACACACTTCCAGCATCTGATGAAGTACACTCATCTGTCAAAGCTATGCCACAATAAATCTTTTTAAGATGCCACAAGAGAGCTTAGAACAGCATGGTGCGTGACTTCAGATCTTTTTCTGGGGAAACATTCTGTTGGCTTGTAATGTTCTTCTCTTCCCCTCTCCCCAGGTATAGCTGAGACCCGCCTGGACTTCACGCATGAGGCCGAAACGTCCGTCTTAACCCTCCGCAAGCCTACAGTCAACATTGGGGCAGACTGGACCATTTCTTTGCGATAATGCTACGAGGCGGGGAGGGGGGTTGGATGGGGTGGGGTAGACACTGGCAGTGTTGGGGCACTCTAGGCCAGCCCCTTTCACTGTGGAAGGGTGCCCTGAACTTGGCTGGTAGCTCCCCTCCTGCAGTGTCTTGGGTCCAGTGTCTCATAGAAGGCAGGAATTTTTGAGGAGGGGGCGATCCAGTTGCTCCCTCCTCCTTGCCCCTTCAACCCTAGCTCAGACTCGGATTTTTGGGTGGCTCCCATAGGTTAATTTTTAGCAATATTTGCTGTAGAGTGAGGAATATCCGGGTCGAAGTTAGGTTGGTCTTGGTTTCCCCCTGCCTCTGTTTGGGTGGGGGTGGGGGTGAAGGAAGGAGCCCCTTTCTCTTCCCCTTTCCTGGACAATGCAGTACTGGGACCAACCTTTTGAGTGGCACAGCCTTTCCGGGGTGGAGGGTGGGGAATAGTTTATTCAAACTGCTTCCCCCCCACACCCTTATCTCCTTTTTTCTTTTACCACCCCATCCCCAATTCTGGCTAGAGTTCCAGGCTAGTGTATGGACCGATTAAAAAAAAGAAAAAGATGATTTACCTAGGCAAGGGCTGCCTTTAAACTCCTTTCCTTGCCAACAGGTAAATGTATAGGGAAGTCCCTCTTTGATTATTTCCCTTATGCCTCCTATGCCAGCCACACCGTAACAGATACAGCTTGATCATGACCCTTCTTATCCTCCCTAGTCCCTAAATCCCCAGAGGTTCTTAATTTCTCTCTCACACACTCACTCACACCACTTCTTCTCAAATCCTTTATGGTGTAGGGGAGGAGGAATATTCTTTATTTGGGGGGGAGGGGGAGATGTTTCTAGGTGTCAGTGAATCACTGTCACTTCTATTTATATTGGGAGAGGGATGGAAGATGGATCATGTGAAAGGAACGGATGTTGCAGGTTGGCTGCAAAACTGTACCCTGGAGTGGGGGAGAAGTGGGAGGAAGGGAAATCATTAAAAAAATTCCTGCACCAAAATTTAAGAAAGAAGGGGGAGAAAAAGTGGGTGTACACAAGCTGCTAAGAAAATGGGCCCCTCCCCTGCTGGAAAGAGAGAAGAGGGGCCATCCTTGAGAGGGAACTGGCAGAGATCTTTCCTCTGTTGCTGCAGCTTCTCTTAAACCCCTTGCTTCTGGCTGTCAGCTCTGCCACCCTCAGATCAGGCCGTATGAATTTCTTTGGCCGACTTCTTTGTGTGTACGTGAATTTAACATTCCTGGTTCTGGCCAGTTCTCCCTTGTTGTATGTTTGCAGGCAAAGACCCAGAGCAAGGCTTTTAAAATTCTCAAAACTGTCGTCTGTAATGTACACACCCACACAACTTTTTTTTCCCCTGCCCCTCTTGATTGTGATTTCATCTGCAAGTAGTGCTTTTACTGACTGGGTGTTTTGATAAAAAGATGGACAATTAAAACAAAACAAAAAAACCCTGAAGGATTTTTTTCGTCTCCTCTTCATTCAAGTCCTGTATAGGAGGCCACAAGTAGCCGCTGCTGGGAAGGGCGGTATGTTGCTGTCTGCATTACATGTGGGCTGGTTGGTAGGGATGGCGTGATCTAAATGAGCAGAAACGGCTGTTGCGAGGAAGGAGCTGTCATGAAATTGCAGAACTTGGTTTGAGAGTTTGGCTGCCAGTGGTCTCAGAAAAGTCCTATATTTCTGCTTGAATGTAGGCATAATTGCCACAGATAATGTTCCAAGGGCCGTTCCTGTACCCCAAATATACAACGGATGTCTCAAATGCCCATCCTGTCTCTCTTGGATCATCTTGTTGATTTTCTCCTTTAGGAGGAGAGGGGCCAGTATTTGAAACACTATAGGCTTTGAATATGTGTGGGTCCACATTCCACCTATTTGCATGTATTGCAGTTTGGGAAGGGGATTCTTTATTCTTGCTGCTGTCTGTTAGAAGGGAAAGCCTCTGTGCTCCCCCTCCTCAGACATGTTGTTGCTGTTCCAGGTTTTTTTTTTTGGGGGGGGGGGCGTTGGTTGGTTAAAGCTGCGATTGTCAGAAAGGTATTCTGCATTGGCCTGGAGGCATTCAGTTGAAAATGCGCTGCCTTGCAATTGCAGAGCTTGTTTTGAGGGTGTGGAAATAAATTTTAAATGTCAGATCCCCATATTCTCACATCAGGGTCTCACTAATCATTACAGCAGCATCAAAGTAATACTTGCCTCTGTTCCCACTGAAAGGTGGTATTGTGGCAAAGTGGATGAGCAGCAGTGTGTGAAGTTGCTAACCCCAATCTCATTTCTGCCATAAATGCAGTGGGTGCTTTCAGACAACCTTCTCCAACACAATCCTGCATTTGCAATATGACCATAATGCTGGCCTACCTTGCAGTAATACTGTAATAAGCTGACCAAAAAAACAAATTGAATGTGTTACCTTTCTATAATCGCTGGAGCAAAAATGCTTTCAGCTATGCTTAGTATCTGAATATTGCTCTGGGTGGGGAAAAGCTAATGCAACATGTAAGCAATACCTAGGGACGACAGCTCCGGGTTGGGAAATACCTGGAGGTTTTGGGGGCGGAGCCTGAGGAGAGCGGGGTTTGGGGAGGGGAGGGACTTCAATGCCATAGAATCCAATTGCCAAAGAGGCCACTTTCTCCAGGTGAACTGATTTATATCGGCTGGAGATCAGTTGTAATAGCAGGAGATCTCCAGTTAGTACCTGGAGGTTGCCAACCCTACGTTGGCGTGTATATGGCCTTTTAATAATTGTTTGCAGTAGTAGAAAAGGGCAAGAGTCCAGTAGCACCTTAAAGACTAAAATATTTTCTGGTAGGGTATGAGCTTTCGTGAGCCACAGCTCACTTCTTCAGATACAGCTAGAATGTGAATCCATCTGTCTTTAATACCACACCTAATCCCATCATGCCTGCTGTTCACATTTACATACTGTTAACATATGCTTACTGATGCTTGTCTGAATTCACTCTCCTCTACTTAAGGACAGATGGATTCACATTCTAGCTGTATCTGAAGAAGTGAGCAGTGGCTCAGGAAAGCTCCTACCCTGCCAGAAAATATTTTTGTTAGTCTTTAAGGTGCTACCGGACTCTTGCCCTTTTCTACTAATAACTGTTTGTTTGCTTACTGCCTAGCCTCATTGCAGGGCTAGTAAAAGTCAAAGGCGGGCTAGGAATATGTCAAAAACAAAACAAAGCGAGGAACCGAAAAAACAGGGTCGAAGCGGAAACAGCTGCAAGGGGGGACTCAAAGCGGCGACGGGCCACTGGCGGGCTATAAAAGCGGTGGGACCGGAAGTGGTGCGATGGCAAGACGAGGGTGGGGGGGCAGAGAGTGCGGGGACGCCGGCCGCGATGGAGGGGCGCTGAGAAGAAGCTGAGGATTTCCCCGGCCACCCCACCCCACCCCACCCCACCCCACCCCCGGTCGCCAGGAGCAGAAGCGCGGTGAGCCTCGGCCTTTGCCCCGTCGCCATGGCGACGGTGTCACACCGTCTCCCCGCCGCCGCCGCCGTCCCTCCTAGCGCAGCAGGGGGCGACCCGGTGGCAGGTGGAGGGCTCGCTACTGCGCTTGCGTGGAAGGGGACGGGGGTTGAAGGGGTCTGTGTGGCGTCTTGCGTTGCTAGAGAGGAGGAAGGAAGGAGAGGCGTCGCGCGGCTTCGCGGCGCGACCCTCGTGCATGCTTACTCAGAAGTAAGCCGTGATGTTGAGACAGCAGGGTAGACTTCCCTTGACTATGGAAGATCCACTGATTTAGCAATTTGCAATAATCCCTTTTCCTTTCTGTAAAATGTATTGAAATGTATTAGGACAGGCAGGGAATAGCTTGTTGCCGGGCAGGGTATCTCTGTGTGCTAAGGAATTGGGGCAAGAGTCACGGAGGGTTGCAGTAAACCATAACAAGAACTGGGTGAAACTGTTACTATACTGCCGCCTCCACGTCTGTAGTGCTGTCCGCTTTACCCTGAATGTTGATGGGTTGTCATATCTTGAATTTGGATAAATATCCCTTCCTCAGTAGGATCGGGGCTCAGAGATTTTTACTCGGTGGAGTGCTCTGGGTAGCAGCTGCTCCGAATAAATAACTGTTTTCTTTCAAACAACGGTCTTGGGTCTCCTCCTCCTCTACGAACCTCTGGTTTTACCATATCAATGTATTCCACGGAACTGCCAGGGAAGCGTGCGCAAGGCTGCAGCCTAAATCTTTTAAAAGAACAAGTGGTGCCTGGCCGCGGTCCGTGCTTCCTAAACCGGCAAGCCTGGCCATCTCATGAACACATGAAGCTGCCTTATACCGAATCAGACCTCAAGGTCCATCCAAGTCAGTATTGTCAACTCAGACAGGCGGCGGCTCTCCAGGGTCTCAGGCAGAGGTCTATTCACATCATTTTACTTGCCTGGTCCTTTTAACTGGAGATGCTGGGGATTGAACCTGGGACCTTCTGCATGCCAAGCAGAGGCTCTACGCTGAGCCACGGCTCCTCCCCATCCTAATTCTAAACAGTTGGGAGAACTTTCTGTGTATGCACAGAAACAATATCTGCACGTTTCAGACTATGAATAAAACATTGTGGGTCCTGGATCAGACAGATCCAGGGATGGGTGAGAATGCAGGGCAGGGTATGTGTTGTGGTACTGGGGGAAGGGGGTGGTGGGAGGGATAACAGGGTCATGCGGTGTAAATGCGTCCTTGTCCCAGTAGATAAGTGCTGAAATACGAACCTTTCAGTCTCCATGAATAGAGATGGGGCAATACAGTTGGCAATAGCAGCCTTTATCCTTTGCTCATTTGGAATCCAGCTTCAATCCCATTTTACAATATGGGACCCCTTTACGCAAGCTGATTTTATTTATGGTTACTTGGAATGAAATCTCACTGTATTTAACAGAGTTTTACATAGGATTACAGCCTTAATTTTTACCAAATTTTTTCCTGTTCTTTCTGTATGTGATAACATAAGTGTGCAGCTTTGGGGGAGCTTTTGCTCTGCATTGTCAAAGGAAATTCATTGGCATGGCCTAGGGTTGCCGGGCCTTCTCTGGCCACCAGCGGGAGATGCGGAGGTAGGTTTGCCAGATCCAGGTTGGGAAACTCCTGGAAATTTGGGGATGGAACCTGAGAAGGGGAGGGACCTCAGTGGGATACAATAACATAAACTCCACCCTCCAAAGCATCCGTTTTCTCCAGGGAACTGATCTGCGTAGTCTGGAAAGGAGCTGTAATTCTGGGAGATCCCCAGGTCCCACCTGGAGGCTGGCATCCCTAGCAGGGCCATAGATGCTATCCTGCCATTTGATGGAGGAATATAAGACAGATCTGGGTACACATGAACACATGAAGCTGCCTTATACTGAATCAGACCCTTGGTCCATTAAAGTCAGTATTGTCTACTCAGACCGGCAAAGGCTCTCCAGGGTCTCAGGCAGAGGTCTTTCACATCACCTACTTGCCTAATCCCTTTAACTGGAGATGCCGGGGATTGAACCTGGGACATGCATGCCAAGCAGATGCTCTATCACTGAGCCACGGCTCAGTGATAGAGCATCCTTTGAGGGGTATGCAGATCTTCCCTGCAATGCAGTGATACTAGACAGGGAGAGGGATATTATGCTTTGGCATCAGAAGCTGCACAGAGATTCCGTGTGGTTGACGGGGAACAGAAGGACCTAGTGGTGCTGTGAAGAGCAGAGCACATTAAGTGCTTAGGAATCTTTGGATGTGTATCCCTCCAGCACACCAACACACCAGACTATGCCCCACCCCCAGCTAGCACACTGATAGTTGCCAAGTACAATGTAGGAGAAAGAATGGTACATTTTGGGTATGCTCAGCTTCAGGTTATACTAGTACAAAGCCCTGCAGCTTGCCTTTGGGTGAAATTGATCCCTTGGACTGAAGGTAGCTAACTGTGGCCCCTGGTGCCTTGGACAACAAGAGGACAAGAGAGCAGCTTTCTCCCGTCAGGATATTGCTGTTATAGAAGCTTCATGTTGCAACTATCTTCTATGGAAGCCCAGCTGTGACCAGTTGCATGTCCCCCCCTTCCCATCCCTGCAGGTTCTGCCATGAAGGTGAAACTGAAGAACGTTTTTGTCGTCTACTTCCTGGTGTCTGTCATTGGCCTGATGTATGCACTGCTCCAGCTGGGTGAGTGGCAAACAGAGGGAGGGAACTGGGTAGCGCCGTGGCTAGAATGCTAAGAACATGAATGTTCCCTGCTGGGTCAGGCATTGATTTATCCAGCTCAGTATTCTATTTCCAGCAGAGGACAACCAGGTGCTGAGGAGCTCACACTGTGACAGTGGTAGATGTCCCTGTTGGTGGTCCTGCTGCATCTAGTACTTGGGGGTAAACTGCCTCTGACCATGGAGGTGCCATTTAGCCATTTTAACCAATCTATTCTTCATGAAGCCCTGACCTGGCTGGCCAGGCTAGCCCAATCTTGTAACTGCTTGGATGGAAGACCTCCAAGGAATACCAGGGTCATGACGCAGAGGCAGGCAATGGCAAACCACCTCTGAACAACTCTTGCCTTGAAAAAGCTACCTGGATGCCATAGGTCAACTGTGACTTGACAGCACTTTCCACATTTTCCATGGGGGATGTGGAGTGGTATGGTATAGCCTGATCTCAGAAGCTAATCAGGGTTGGTACTAGTTTGGGATCCCACCAAAGAAGCATCTGCAGAGACACGCGATAGCAAACCACCTCTGCTTCTCATTTGCCCTGAAAGTCTCTTGCTGGGATTGCCATGTCAGTTGCTACTTGGCAATTGAGGTACATATTGTCTGTGGATTTTGTAATCCTTTTTTTTTTTTAAATCCTTTGCAGAATTGTAACCGTGGCCCTCATTCCTAACCAAATTGAAGCTTTATTTTGAATTGCATTTGCTCATGTTCATTCCATCCCCCTCTTTGGGTCCAAAATTTAGAACGCAGGCTCCTCTCTGGGCATGGGCATATCTCTGTATTTTTAGATTGCTCGATATGGCGCTATATATAAACAAACAGCCATTTTCTGAGGCTCCTTCTTCTGACCTCAGGGCAACCCTGTGACTGCACCCAACACCTGAAGTCAGCCAGTGACCTCATCCACGCCAAAGAGAAGAAGGTCTCCCAGTTGCAGAATGAGCTAAAGAGGCTGCAGGGACGAGAAAAAATACCAGAGCCAGCATCGCCAGCACTGCCCACCATCTATGTCATCACACCCACCTATGCTAGGTAAGCAGCCGGATCCCTGTCATGGAGCTGCCGCTCTAGAAGGTGGCATTACCACCACCTACGCGACAGGGTGTGGCTCGGTACCAGCACATCTGCTTTGCATGCAGAAGGTTCCAAGGTCAACAGCCAGAGTCTCCAGTTAAAAGGATCTCGGGCATGCGTTGGAAATGTCCTTTTCCTTCCCAAGAACCTGAAGAGCTCCTGCCAATCAAAGCAGATAATACCAAGCTAGATGATTTGAGAGCCAGCGTGATGTAGTGGTTAAGGGCAGTGGCTTGGAGCGGTGGACTCTAATCTGGAGAGCCGGGTTTGATTCCCCACTCCTCCATATGAGCGGCGGATGCTAATCTGGTGAACTGGGTTGGTTTCCCCACTCCTACACATGAAGCCAGCTGGGTGACCTTGGGCTAGTCACAGCTCTCTTAGAGCTCTCTCAGCTCCACTTACCTCACAGGGTGTCTGTTGTGGGGAGTGGAAGGGAAGGTGATTGTAAGCCGGTTTGATTCTTCCTTAAGTGGTAGAGAAAGTCGGCATATAAAAACCAACTCTTCTTTTTGTGTGTGCAAGACAGCTTTGTATGAATTCTGAAATTTGTGGGGGGGGGGGTTAACACAGTGGGAAAGCACCTGCTGTGCATGCTAAAGGTCCCAGGTTACATAAGAAAAGCCATGCTGGATCAGACCAAGGCCCATCAAGTCCAGCAGTCTGTTCACACAGTGGCCAACTAGGTGCCTCTAGGAAGCCCACAAACAAGACGGCTGCAGCAGCATCCTGTCTGTGTTCCACAGCACCTAATATAATAAAGTTCAGTCTGCTGTTAAATGGATCACAGTTTGGAGAGCTGGGGATGAATGATCCCTGCCCAAGACTTCAGAGAGAAAGTCAGAGCTGACAGAATCGCACCTCTTGTCTGACCCCAGCATAGGACAGCTTCATATGCTCTCTAAGTCGCTGCCTTTCAGTTGGCCGGTTCCTTTCCTCTCCCCTCCCATCTGTAGGCTGGTGCAGAAAGCAGAGCTGGTGCGCCTCTCCCAGACCTTGATGCACGTGAAGAACCTTCACTGGATTGTGGTGGAGGACTCGCCGGTGAAGACCCAGCTGGTCTCAGAACTGCTGTCCCAGGGCAACCTGCGCTTCACGCACCTCCACGCGGAGACGCCCAAGGAGCACAAGCGCAAGGAGAGCGACCCCAACTGGCTGAAACCTCGGGGGGTGGAGCAGCGCAACCTGGCCCTGCAGTGGCTGCGGGAGAACCGCGAGCTCAGCGATGAAGGGGTGGTGTACTTTGCCGACGACGACAACACTTACAGCCTTCGCCTCTTCGATGAAGTCAGTATGGGGAGAGGGGGAGTGCTGTTGGGGGCGGGGTGGGAGCAAAGGCTATCGCAGGGCGCCCGCAGCAGAGTCTGAGCTGAAAACCTTAACAGATAGACAGGTTCACATGGGAGGGGCCGTGGCTCAGCGGCAGAGCTCTGCTTTATGCAGAAGGTCCCCGGTTCAATCCCCGACATCTCCAGTGAGAATGAGCAGGTAGTGGGTGATATGCAAGATCTCTGCCTGAGATCTTGGAAAGCAGCTGCCTGTTCAAGTAGACTGTGCTAAGCTTGATGGACTGATGCTTTGATAGAGAATAAGGCAGCTTCATGTGTTCCTGTGGCCCACGTTATTTGCAGTTAGAATCATAGAATAGAATCAGAAGGTGCCATCTAGTCCAACCCCCTGCTTAATGCAGGATCATCCTAGAGTTGGTAGGTCGACCAGCACTGTGAACTGTACACAGTAGCAAACTGAAAGCCAGCTAAGTTGTTAAAACAGATGAACTGTTGCACTAAAGGGATTATTAAAATGATGTATACCAAGAGCTTTGAACTCTTGATAGGCATGTGAATGCTCAATGTTAATACAATCGCTGTCTTGTGTAGTAGCAACTATGAGCTATATTGCGGAGGCTGCACCTATCCTACAATACAGCTTGATTTAGCTTCTGTTCTGCATACTTGGTCCTATTTTTCTCTGAGACCATGAGAGCTAGAAACTTTCTTTATTTAAACTAATCTTAAAAGATTGGGGGAAAGGAGTCTGGATTTCTAGAGACCATGTTCTGCCAAGTATGTGAATTTCAGCAACTATAGGCCCCTTAAATAGCAAGACCCAGAGTTCTCATCAGGAATAAACAGATGGGGAAACAGGTGTGCAGCACCTTCCACACTGTGCCCTCCCAGGCTCTCACCTGTCTCTTTCCCAACTAGATCCGCTCCACCAAGCGAGTCTCCGTGTGGCCCGTCGGCCTGGTGGGCGGCCTCCGCTTCGAGCGCCCCCTCGTCGAGGGCGGCAAAGTTGTGGGATTCTACACTGCCTGGAAGCCCAACCGACCCTTCCCCATGGACATGGCTGGCTTTGCCGTGGCCCTCCAGCTGCTGCTGGCCAATCGGGAGGCCCGCTTTGACTTGCTGGCCGAGCGTGGCTACCTGGAGAGCAGCCTGCTCCAGTCGCTGGCATCTATCGAGGAGCTGGAGCCCAAAGCAGACAACTGCACCAAGGTGAAGGAGACGGCAGCGACAGCAGCTGCACAGGGGTGGGAGGCGAAGGGACAGAAGTCTCACAGGGTCGGTTTGTCACTGTGTGGGATGGTGGGAGCTTAAGAGATGACCAGAGACAGTGTCATGTGTTCGTGTTCAGTAAGATGTTGTTTTTCACTTCCTCAAACAGGAGGAAGTTCAGGACCTTTACTTTGGCAGTCCTGGCGCAGGCTAGCCCTTGAGAAACTCCGGTTGAGAAGCAAGGAGTTGAACCTTGCAGATCTGTCCCATTCACTGTAGAGCTTTCTCTGAGAGCCTCTTGCATCAGAAAGAAGCACCCAGTGCCATGGGAAAACACTGCTCTTAGCGGGACAGATTTGCAGGATCCAAGCCCAATGCTAGGGAAGAAGCAGCAGAGCCAGAAGTTCCCCCCCACACACACACACACAAAAGGATCGGGGGTGGTTCCAGTATGTGACTTATAGCCTCTCTTCCCAGAATCTAACCAGCTAACTGTTCCATGCCCTCACCTGCAGCCCTGGCTGTGACTTCAGGGAAAGCGTTTAAGGCTTACTTTGGGGCAGGTCTGAAGTGAAGAGTTCTTCTACATGGCAATGCCTGGGCATTCTCCATTCGTTCCTTTCATGCATCTTCATGTTAGATTCAGTGTAAATATGATGTGCTTTTGCCAGTGATATTGTAGTAAGTTACCAGCTGAATAGTTCCAGCTGTGACTTCTAGGCAGTTGCTTTTTTTGAATGTGGAGTCTTAAAGGTCATTTAGGGCTCCGGTAGGGGCTGTTGTTGAGTAGCCTGCATGCAGAACGTCCCTGGTTCAATCCCTGGCATCTCCAGTTTAAAAAATCTGGTAGTAGGTGATGTGAAAGACCTTGACTTGAGACCCTGGAGAGCAGCTGCTACCCTGAGTAGACAATGCTGAGCCTCATGGACCAAGGGTCTGACTCAGTATAAGGCAGTTTCATGTGTTGCATATTTTGGGGAGGGGCCCATAGCTCAATAGTAGAGCATCTGCTTGGCATCAGAAGGTTGAAAGGATGAAGTAGTAAATAGTGTGAAGGATCTTGACCTTAGACCCCCAGAGAGCAGCTGTTGGCCTGAGTAGACAGTCCTGACCTTGATGGACGAAGGGTCTGATTCAGTATGTGTGTGTGTGAGTGTGTGTTAAGTGCTGTCAAGTCGCTTCCGACTCATGGCGGCCCTATGAATCAATGTCCTCCAAAATGTCCTATCTGACAGCCTTGCTCAGGTCTGGCAAATTGAGGGCTGTGGCTTCCTTTATTGAGTCAATCCATCTCTTGTTGGGTTTTCCTCTTTTCCTGCTGCCCTCAACTTTTCCTAGCATGACTGTCTTTTCTAGTGACTCTTGCCTTCTCATAATGTGACCAAAATACAATAGCCTCAGTTGAGTCATTTTAGCTTCTAGGGTCAGTTCAGGCTTTATTTGATCTATAACCCACTGATTTGTTTTTTTTGGCAGCCCACGGTATCCGTAACACTCTCCTCCAACACCACATTTCAAAGGAGTCTACTTTCTTCTTGTCAGCTTTCTTCATTGTCCAGCTTTCACACCCATACGTAGTAAAAGGGAATACGATGGCATGAATTAACCTATCTTGGTGGCCAGTGACACATCCTTACACTTCAGAATCTTCTCTAGCTCCTTCATGGCTGCACTTCCCAGTCTCAATCTCCTTCTGATTTCGTGGCTGCAGCCTCCCTTTTGGTTGATGATGGAGCCAAGGAATAAAAAGTCTTCCAACAATTTCAATTTCCTCAATGTCACCCTTAAAGTTGTGTAATTCTCCTGTAGTCATTACTTTTATAATTCAGTATAAAGCAGCATATACTGGGGGCCAGCGTGGTGTAGTGGTTAAGAGTGGTGGTTTGGAGTAGTGGACTCTGATCTGGAGAACCAATTTTGATTCCCCACTCCTCCACATGAGCGGCGGAAGCTAATCTGGTAAACTGGGTTGTTTTCCCACTCCTACACACGAAACCAGCTGGGTGACCTTGGGCTAGTCACAGCTCTCTTAGAGCTCTCTCAGCCCCTCCCACCTCACAGGGTGTCTGTTGTGGGGAGGGGAAGGGAAGGTGATTGTAAGCTGGTTTGATTCTTCCTTAAATGGTAGAGAAAGTCGACATATAAAAACCAACTTCTCTTCATGTGCAACCAGGTACTGGGTTTTTTTGGGGGGGACACGGGGCAGTATGAACAGATCTCTGAAGCTCCCCCCCCCCATTGGCTCTTTGCAGGTGCTCGTCTGGCACACCCGGACCGAAAAGCCCAAGATGAAACAAGAGGAGCTCCTTCAGAAGCAGGGCCTGGGCTCTGACCCCAGCATCGAGGTTTGACCTGGCCCCCACTCGGCTGTAATGCTGGAACCAGCACCCCAGTAGGGTGTAGGGTAGAGGAAAGGTGAGACCCTGCTGAACTGCATGGGCCACTGATGCTGGAACTCGTCCCCCTGCCCCCATTCATCCATGGGCACGATGCACTGGAACTTTTTTTATTTATTGAGGGCGGCCTCTCCCTCCTTCCACCCTGGACATGGGGGACAAGCTCTGCTTCCAGCAAGAAGAGACTTTCATAAAGTGCTGCTAACTCCCTCGTTGGGGAAACGTCTCCATTTCAGCCTTCCCTTCCTTTACGTGTTTCTTCCTGGAATGCTGCTTTCTACTGGGAGAAGAGCCCCACCTTCCTCCACCCTGCTACCCAGAATTCTCCCTGCTTCGCTTCGAAACAGATCCCCGCCGCCAAGTGTTGTGGTTTGACGTATTACTCTCCAGTGCTGTCTTCTATGACGGTTCTGGATCTCTCTGTCAGATGCTTGGGGCTGGATTTGACCCGCAGTCAGGATAGCCGGGGCAGAGGGAGGGCAGAACTGAGAACTGATTAAAGCAGCAAAGAAAGGACACCTACCCTCTCCTTTGCCGATCTGCCTCCAGGTCGTTGTATCCTCATTCCCCATATGAAGGAGAGCGACCCTCAACTAGCCGAGGGCCCAATTATGGGGAGGGGCTGGTTCCCATTCCCCTGCGCTGTGAATGTTTGTGTCACATCTGTCCCCAGCTGCATGTAGCGGGTGGGTGTTACAGCAACATGCATGTGAACTGGTCAATAAACATATAAAACGCCATGCTTTTCATAGAATCATAGAGTTGGAAGGGACCACCAGGGTCATCTAGTCCAACCCCCTGCACAATGCAGGATATTCCAAATGACCTCCCCCCCACACCTAGTGACCCCCTACTCCAGGGGTGGGGAACTTTTTTCCCGCCAAGGGCCATTTGGATATTTATAACATCATTCACGGGCCATACAAAATTAACAACTTAAAAATTAGCCAACCAATACATTTCTCCATGGCCCGGGTGGGAAAGGGTTAACATAGTTTCTTGGGCGGTCCTAGCAGCTCCTTTTCTTGGCAAAACAAACTCATATCTGCCTTGAATAGTGGCTATTCCTGTCCGCAGGAGGGTGCGGATCGCCAGTCTTAGATCCTTCTGAGCTAGAGATCTGCCAGGACCCACGAAGGGCCGGACCAAATGATTTCCCGGGCCTTAATTGGCCCCTGGACCTGACATTCCCCACCTCTGCCCTACTTCATGCCCAGAAAATGGCCAAGGTGACCTCCCTCCCATGATCTGCCTAAGGTCATAGAATCAGCATTGCTGACAGATGGCCATCTAGCCTCTGTTTAAAAACCTCCAGGGAAGGAGAGCTCACCACCTCCCATGGAAGCCTGTTCCATTGAGGAACCACTCTAACTTAGAAAATTCTTCCTAATGTCTAGACAGAAGCTCTTTTAATTTAATTTCATCCTGTTGGTTCTGGTCCGACCTTCTGGGGCAGCAGAAAACAACTTGGCACCATCCTCTACATGGCAGCCCTTCAGGTACTTGAAGATGGTTATCATATCACCTCTCAGTCTTCTCCTCTCCAGGCTAAATGTACCCAGCGCCGTTAACCTTTCCTCATAGGACTTGGTCTCCAGACCCCTCACCATCTTTGTTGCCCTCCTCTGGACACGTTCCAGCTTGTGTACATCTTTCTTAAATTGCGGTGCCCAAAACTGAACACAATACTCTAGGTGAGGTCTAACCAACCTGTGTCTTTCCTGTGTGTGAAGTGCTGTCAAGCCGTAGCCAACTCATGGCAACCCCAAGACCATGGGGTTTTTAAGGCCAGAGACAGCTGGGTGCCACTATTAAAAAGCCCTGTCTCTGGAGGTGGGGGCAGAGAGCAGGGCTTTTGGGGAAGATCGAAACCGGTGGGCTGGACAGCATGGGAGGAGGCAGTCCTTCAGGTACCCTGGCCCCAAGCCATTTAAGGCCTTAAAAGAACCAGCACTTTGAATTGTGCTAGGAAACAAATGGGCAGACAATGCAGATCTCTCAGCACTGGAATGATATGATATGAACACTGTATCCAGCCCCTGACAGTAGTTTGGCTGCTGCATTTCAGACCAACTGAAGTTTCTGGACTGTTTTCAAAGGCAGCCCCACATACAGCACATTACAGTACTCTAGCCTGGATGTAATCAGATCACGGATCGCCATGGCAAGAGCATGTACGTTCACATCAGAGGCCAACCAGCCAACCACTCCATCTTGGGCCTCTGCTGCTTCCTGCTCTGCTGGCCCCACATCCGGGGAGACCTCTGTGTACTTTGCACAAAGCAATGAGAGTTCTGTGTTGTATAAGTGTGCAAAGCAAAGAAATGGCGACAGCAGGCAAATATAACTGCCTCCCACCCACCCTGGATTGCCTAAGAGCTGTCAGAGAAAGTGATGAATTTCCCTCCACAAGGAGTTCCGTAGCCCAGGTGCCTCTGTTGAAAGATTCCTGTCCCACACAGTCATCTTAAAAGTGCAGTGCGCTCATCTGGGAGCATGCAAGCCTTACACAGGGTTGCGTAATACTTCTACGAAATACCTGTATGCTTTGACAATGCATACTTGCACACACCCAAGCAAGGATAGCTTCTTAAATACATGTGACTTGACAGCGTGGTATAGTGGTTAAGAACTGGGTTCTTAATCTGGAGAACCGGGTTTGATTCCCCGCTCCTCCACATGAGCAGCGGACTCTAATCTGGCAAATCGGGTTGGTTTCCCCACTCCTCCATACGAAGCCTGCTGGGTGTCCTTGGGCCAGTCGCAGTTCTCTGAACTCTCAGCCCCACCTACCTCATAAAGGTGTCTGTTGTGGGGAGAGGAAGGGAAGAAGGTTGTAAGACGATTTGAGACCTTGAAGGTGGAGAAAATCAGGGTATAAAAATCAACTCTTCTTCTCTTCTTCTGAATTTAATGCCCTTGCAACCTTCTCTCCCTCCTACAGCAGAAACCACCCCCAGAGGTGATTCCGAGTAGTTATGTTTCCTCCAGCTAGTTTTGATGGGAGAATATGAAGCAGGAAGCAGGGCCAGCATCAGAGATTGGCATGACTAGGCAACTGCTCAGGTCCCAAGAGGCCCCGCTGCTGATATCTGCCTGGAAGTGTTGGGGGCTTGAAGGAGAATGAGGGAACATCTCCCAGCCAGAAACCTGAAGGGCCTCAGAGGGCCCTGCGACATCACAGAGGCCTCCGCGACATCACAGAGGCCTCCGAAGGGCTGTGAATGGTACCCAAGAATGGCTGTTGGCCCTTTCATCCTCCTTCGAGCATAGCCACATGAATATGCCACACGAACACATAAGCTGCCTTATACTGAATCAGACCCTTAGCCCATCAAAATTGGTATTGTCTACTCAGACCGACTGGCTCTCCACGGTCTCAGGTAGAGGTCTTTCACATCACCTACTTGCCTGGTCCCTTTAACTGGAGATGCCAGGGATTGAACCTGGGACCTTATGCATGCCAAGCAGATGGTCTACCGCTGAGCCTTAGCCCCTTCCTGTTACCAGTGGGGCTTGAAAGAGCACCGAAGAGTCACCAGCGGTGCTCTGCTGCCTTCTCTAGGAAGGAGAACAGATACACATGTGCATGGGGGAGGGTCACAGGAGATCATTATGCCTCCAAACCTTGAGCTGGCCCTAGTGCTAAAGGTTGGGCATTTTTAACCAGCCTGTGCCAAGCAGGGTTGGACAGCGGGTGCTTGATTATGGCACCAGGTGACATTTCCTTCCTCAAAGAATAAACCACACCCTGCCTCTGGACAGTTAAGGCTAGACACCAGGGCTGCCAGCAAAGAGGGTGGGCCTTCAGACAGGCCTAAAGCAGTTAATCCTTTTCAGCCTCAAATCCTGCAACCAGCATCTCAGGAACTGGGTTTCCGGTGACTTAAGATCTGTTCCCTATACCCACAGAATAGCGGAGCTCAGCCCTTCCTGAACATATTGCTTGCCCCTCCAGCCTGAATAGGGCTGGGGTCAGGAGCCCCATTGTGGAAGAGGTTAAATTCACAAAGAATCCCAGGTAGGGCTGCCAGCCTCCAGGTAGTATAAGGAAAAAAAACAGCACACAGGCTCACTATGTTGTAACGACTGCTCTAACCTGAATAGCTGGAGAATTCCTTGTGAATCCTGCTAGAGAACCAGAATTTTGGTCTGTTGAAAATCACATTCTTTGAGAAGCTGGCTGACAAAGCTTTTTGGCGAAAACGTTTCCGGATAAAGCGTTCCCTCCCTGTGGAGCCGGGAGCCTCCCGGCTTCCGCCCCGTTTTACGGGGTGAAGACTTCTATCAGCCCTCGGGCTATTGCTGTGAAGTAGGACGCTCTTCATTGATCACACAGTGACGTTATCGCTCTTGCTTTGGCGTCTCATCCCAGCGTTCATTTTCAACATCCTTTGGGAGCTTAATATATCTTGGTCTCTTTCACTTTCAGTTACATAAGAGCCTTTTATATGTATGATGCACTTTGCTTGCATATCGTTCTTGATTAATGTAAATATATGTAAAAAAAATACAACGAGAATTGTTCGTTGCAAATATTTATTATAACACAGTGTGTTACAACACAGTGAGCCCGTGTGCTGTTTTTTTCCTTATACTTTGTGATACAGCACTAGTGTTTTTTTCCTTGGTTGAACCTCCAGGTAGTAGCTGGAGATCTTCCGCTATTACAACTGATCTCCAGCCAATAGAGGTCAGTTCCCCTGGAGAGAATGGCTGCTTTGGCCAATGGACTCAATGGCATTGAAGTCCCTCCCCTCCCCAAATTCTGCCCTCCTCAGGCTCCACCCCAAAAACCTCCTGCTAGTGGTGAAGAGGGACCTGGCGACCCTAATCCCAGGGCACCTGGAGGCACAGAAGCTGGTGAAGCAGTCTATTATTTTCATAGGTGCCACAAGATGCTTTGCTGTGACTGCCTGGCACAACAACACCCCCCCTCCCAGTGGCAGACTGGCCAGGGTGTCAGCTTGCCCGATGGCAAGTAGGCCCTGTGGGCCCCTGATGAAGCTGGGCCCCTTAAACATTGGACAATATGTTTAAAATGTTAATGACTTTTCAGTAGCTTGAAAATATAACAGAAGTTCCAATACTATTTCTGTATGCAACTACAATTTTAATTGTACCTTTTTTCCACTTATGTATTTTTTTGAAAATTTTATTTATTTCTTGTAAAAATTAAATGATAGCCTTATAGTGGCGGGTGGGTCCCCTTTGTCTCCTGGCAACCAATATTTTTAGACCCAGTCTGCCACTGCCCCCTCCCATACACACACAAACATCCCCTGGAATGAAAAAGGTTTCTTCCCTTGTTTATAGTGTAATCCTAACTAGAGTTACACCTTTCTAAAACCCTTTGGTTTCAATGGATTTAGAAGGGTGTTGTTTGGGAACGCACTGTTCGCTTCTCGAACCAGACTTTTTCGTTTTGTTTGGAATTCCTGCAGCAATCCCCTTCCTTCCTCCCCAATATTTTAATTGTTGCTTTTATTTATTTTCTCAAATTTCTAGCCTGCCCTCCCCAGCCAAGACCAGGCTTTTATGTTCTTGTATTTAGTTTAGCTCTGGCTTTCATTGTTTTAATTATGTGTTCGTTGGTTGCTTTTAATGGCTTTTAAGATGAGATTTTATTACGTATGTTTTAATTTGTTAGCTGCCTTTGGGTTCCTTACGAGGGCTGAGAGGTGGGGTGATTTTTTTTGGGTACAATAAAGCAATGAAATAACCCCCCACACCTTTTGATCTCATCTAAATCTCTAACATGGGGCAGAATAGAAACAGACTAGAATTAAATGTGGTCAAAGTCTTGCTGTGTGATAGTAGGAATTTTTAAATCTGTGCTTGCTTTGGGATGGGAGGGAATCCCTTGCCAATTCTGCATTCTAATCTTAGAGCCAGAGTTACTCTGGCTGAAACCCACTGATTTTTAATAGGCCTGTACTACAGTAATTCAGCACAGGATCGTCCTGTTAATTTCCCAGCTTCCAAAGCTGCTGGCAATCACTGACAGGGCCAGAAGCCAACAGAAGCAGCTTATCAGAATGAAATGTTCCACAGACTTCCTCCTTTGGTACCCGCTGGGGAATTCAGGATTGCTAAATTCTGTGTTCCCCATCCAAGAGAAAGTAGCTGGGGAAAGGAGGCCAAGACTTCTCGTCTTTGTTCCGAATACGAGAGCCCTGCTGGAAAGGGCCAAGGGTCCATCTAGTCCAGCATCCTGTTTTTCTACAGTGGCCAACCAGGTGCTCCGGGAAAGCCCGTCAGCAGGGCCTTGCCCTGTTGCTTGTCCTCAGCACCTGGTATTCAAAAGTAGACTGCTCCTGGACATGGGGGTTCCATTTAGCTCTCATGGCTAAAGCTTGTTGATAAGACCTATCCAATGACTACCCGGGGACCATCAGAAGATCCTGCGTTAGCAAATGTAGTAACTTATTTACCAAATATTTTTGTGCAGCCTTTCCACTCAATTAGGGTCCCCAGGTCAGTGATCATAAAAACATCTGAACATTAAAACAGCATAAGATATAAAATAATGCAATAAAAACATGTAAACCTACAGCACCAAAATCAGGGAGGAGGGCCAGTAACAGTTATTGGGAGCATGCCAAACAAAACAAAAAAGTCCTCCCTTGCTGGAAGAAGACACTGATAGAGGGAGACAGAGGGAATTATGGCAGGAAGTTTTTTCTGGTCTCTCCTGGACCTAACTTGCTGGCCAATTTAATGAAGTGATTGTGAGTTCTAATGAGACGGGAGTAGGAGAAAAAAAACCATTCATGATATTCTAGTAGTTAGCAAAGGAGTGAAAAGATGTGAATTATGACTAGTGATCTGTTTTATGAGGAGTTAATGGAGAGGGTAAGTGGCAATGAATCCTGATTTACAGGAGAAAGGAAGTAGTTATTTGCAAGGCCTTTCTGGAGCATTTACCTTCAGGAGCGTGGATACTTGGGTTTTATGTTATCGGGGGTGATGAAGGAGACCACTACTCATGGGTTCTGGCTCTAGGCCTGCAAAAATTCTTTCCCCAGCTCAACCGTAACAGAGGAAGCAGGGCTTCAACAAGAGAACGGGTCCGATAATTCCAGCCTTCAAACCCCACCCCCTGTAGGTAACACAGAATTGCTGTTGAAAGAAACTGGACTCAAGGGGCAACCCCAGGGTTCATTTTCACTGGCAGGGCTGAGTTCTGAAGTCACAGGCAGTGCTTCTGAGCATGTGCAAAGTGCCCTTCCCCACCCCAAACACTGGGATTAGAGCTGAAGCAATTTCAGGTCCAAGGCCTTGTGGCTAAAGGAAGCAGGAAATCCCTAGTTCCATCTGCATGGTCGTCATGAGCTTGTTTGGATGGCTTTTGGCAAGCCCTGCTCTCCCTGTGTGTTCAACCCTGCATCTGCAAGAAGAGGATAATAACCCTGACCTACTTTACAGGGTTGTTATGAAGATTTCTGAGATGTCTGTGATGCGCTTTGAACATTGGAAATACAATACGTAAATGCCCGGTTTTATTTTTATTGCTTTATGCTAGCTAAAGGTGCAGAACTGAACTTTTCTTTACAGCACTAGGAGCCCCCAACTCCTTCTGCAGAGATAATAATATTGGCCTGCCTTACAGGACTGTTGGAGTGATCACAGAAATATTGTGCCTCAAGCATTTAAGAAAAACAAGGTTGGAACAGAATGCAAGGAATCCAGCTTCAGTCTGCAGCCAAGCTACACATTCACTAGTGGGGGCTCTTAGGTAAGGTCGCCAACCTCCAGCTGGGTCTGGAGATCTCCTGGTAATTACAGCTGATCTCCAGACCGCAAAGGTCAGTTCCATTGGAGAAAATGGCTGCTCTGGAAGGGGGGGACTCTATGGGATTATACCCCGCTGAGGTCCCTCCAGACTCCACCCCCCAAAAAAACCCTCCAGGGATTTCCCAACCCGCCGTTGGCAGGTATGCTACCGGCCCCTCGGCCCCTGCCTTGCCAAGTGGGAATAAAGCCTCCTACCTTGCAGGGCTGTAGCAAGGATTGCTGCGAGCGTGCAAGTGAAGTGGTTCGACGTTATTAGGCAGAAGAGCCCCGGCACCTCTCCGAAGCCCAAGAAGCCAGGCGCTGACCTCCTTCCAATCCTCCCAGCAGCACCACCCCCCCGCACACACACACACCACGCGACTGCAACTGGGAAGCTTCCCACTGAACTTGCATCTCCTGCCTCCTTTGGCCCCCAAAGTTCTCCACACACACCCCTCCGCCCCGGTTTTCTATTTTGGGCCAGGCCCCGGGGGTTGGAGAACTTAAAGAGAGAAAAGAGCAAGAGTCCAGTAGCACCTTAAAGACTAACACAAATATTTTCTGGCAGGGTATGAGCTTTCGTGAGCCACAGCTCACTTCTTCAGATACAGCTAGAAAGTGAATCCATCTGTCTTTAAGTAGAGGAGAGTGAATTCAGACAAGCATTAGTATGTAAATGTTAACAGTATGTAATGTGAATAGCAGGAGTGATGGGATTAGGTGTGGTATGCAGAAGAGTCTGTGATGTCCAGGGGAGAGACGGGTGTGGAGAAATCAGCATTGGTAATGAGCCATGAATGCAAGGTCTTTATTCAGCCCAGGTAAATGCATTGTCTTTCGTTTGAACAGCAACTGTAATTCAGCAGTTTCTCTTTCCAATCGCGAAAGCTCATCCCCTGCCAGAAAATATTTTTGTTAGTCGTTAAGGTGCTCCTGGACTCTTGCCCTTTTCTACTACTGCAGACAGACTAACACGGCGACCCACTGGGAATTTCCTTTTTAAAGTAAGCGAACAGCATCAGATAAGAAGAAGTGAGCTGTGGCTGACGAAAGCTCATCCCCTGCCAGAAAATGTTGTTGCTAGTCTTGAAGGTGCTCCTGGACTCTTGCTCTTTTCTACTGCTGCAGACAGACTAACACGGCGACCCACCGAGAATGAAGAGAGGGAAACACCCGAGCGAGGAGCGAGCGCAACGCGATGCAATACCGAGATGGGTTTTTTTTTTTTTGCAAGGGAAATGACATACGGCGCTCCTGCTTCCTGGGGGTGGGGGGAGCCCGGCCCCAGCAGCGCGGTCTGGACGGGGCGGGCGCTGCCGCCTCCTCCCGCCAGAGCCCCGGGACCTTGCCGCCCTCTCCATCCCCTGCCCGGCAGCCTGGAGGAGCCGAGGGAAGCCCGACCGGCGGCAGGAGCGCATGGGAGCGAGGCGCGCCGCCGCCCCCCGGCCACCATGGACGGCTCCCCGCAGCGCAGCGCCGACGGTGAGCTCCGTCCCACGTAGTTTGTTTTGCCCACCCCGGACCGGCTGGTCTGTCTCCTCCCCACCCCGCGGCTAAACTAGGTTCGGGGGCGCAGAGAGGCCCCCTTCCCCTCCCCTGGCGCAGGGGGGCGCTGGAGAGACGCGGGGCGACGAATCCCGGGGTGCAATCCGGGCTGCGCAATCCGGTGCGGACGGAGTCGGGAGGCGGTCCCGTTGCGACGCAGCCAGGCTGTCCCGGTCGACGTCGGGCTGCCCTGGCTTAAAACCCCCGAGCCACGGCCTGACCCTGGGTACATGTCTACCCCGAGGTTTACTCTTTATGCAGGGGAGGCTTTGCCTTGAATCTGTCACTCTTTAGATGCACGTGTTTCCCCATCCGAATTCTCAGAACTCAAAAATAAGCCCCCATGCGGAGTTTTGGGGATTCGGGTTTGGGGGAACACGCGCATCTAGAGAGCAGCAGATCCAAGCCGAAACCTCCCCTGCATAAAAGGCCTCGTATTATTCGAGTCGCTGCAAGTTGGCTGTGAGTTGACAGCACTTTACACCACCAGTAAACAGCGCCCTGCCCTGGGTGGCCCAGGCTAGCCTGATCTTGTCAGATCTCAGAAGGAAGTCCAGCTTTGCAATGCCATTAAATTGCCATAAGTCGGCTGCGACTTGAGGGCGCTTTGCACACATTATTGGAGGTATGGGGTGTGTTGTTGCAGAGGCGAAAATGGACCAGTCGCTGTCCCCGAGGAACTTACAGTCTAAAATAGAAAATGGAGATAACAGCTGCCCTGGTTTAAAAATCCCAAGCCATGGCCTGATCCTGTTTACATGTTTACTCCAAAGTTGTTATTCGAGTCGCCCTAAATTGGCTGCGACTTGACTGCACTTTACACCACGGGTAAGCAGCGCCCTGCCCTGGCCCAGGCTAGCCTGATATTGTCAGATCTCAGAAGCTAAGCAGGGTCAGCCTTGGTCAGTACTTGGATGGGAGACCACCAGGGAAGTCGAGGGTCGCAATGCAGAAGCAGGCAATGGCAAAAACCACCTCTGTTCGGCTCTTGCCTTGAAAACCCTACTGGGTTGCAATAAGTTGGCTGCGACTTGACGGCACTTTACGCACATTATTGGAGGTACGTGTTCCCGAGGAACTTACAGTCTAAAATTGAAACAGCTGAGAGGCAAGGCTAGGGGGGAGTTAAAGGTGCTAGCAAATACAGCTTATGTCTGACTCTAGATGCTAAAATGACTAAACTGAGGCTATTGTACTTTGGTCACATTATGAGAAGAGTCACTGGAAAAGACAATCATGCTAGGAAAAGTTGGAGGCAGCAGGAAAAGAGGAAGACCCAACAAGAGATGGACTGACTCCCTAAAGGTAGCCGCAGCCCCCAGTTTGCAAGATCTGAGCAAGGCTGTTGAGGATAGAACATTTTGGAGGACGTTGATTCATAGGGTCGCCATGAGTTGGAAGCGACTTGACGGCTCTTAAGGCACACGCACAAGAACCTGGTTGTGGTGTGGATGAAGGGTTAAGCCAAAGGCCACGTGGAAAAAGGCCACGTGGGTTTTGAGTAGGGAGTGGAAGGAAGGGAGAGAGGAAGGAGTACCTTGTATATTTGTATTATTATTGAATTTACAAGCCTGGGATGTGTAGTGTGTGAGTTTGCGGGGATCCAGGGGGTGCTTTGCTGCTTAGAGCGGCTGCCCTTGTTGGTGTGGTTAAGGAGTGTTATGGTATAATACAGAAAGGCACATGGGTAGTGTATGGTTCATGGTTACAGAGGAGGAGAGAAGCACTGCATGCGCATGAGTGCTCACCTTTGGGTGAAACAGGACAGTTGCATGCTCATGGACCATTAGCAGAGTAGGAGAGCATTTGTGTATTTGCCTGGAGTATGTATTTCAGTTATGTTTGTACAAGAATTTCCATACAGGCGGTTAGCGTGCAACCTGTGTGTGGTGCAGAGCTGTGTGTGGGACAATTAGCACACTGCATGTGCACAGTGAGAAACTTTCCATTTCCTGTTTCACACAGCTGACATACTAGGGGTAAGATTTTCACTGGTGACAATCTACCAGATCAATTGTGGTTTGTTCTCTCTTTGTCTGTCTCTGTCTGTCTCTCTCTGGAACTTCGGTTTCCGTAGTGCTCCAAAATCCCTCCAAATCCCTGTCTCCCCACTCTTTTTGCTCTTTATCGAGCAGCAAGAGGCAGAATTATAACTTCCCCTGTTTTACAGATGTGAAGCCCCCAGTTTTTTAGCTAAAAGGTAATCCAGATTTATTAGTGCAATACCCACTGTGTCTGTTCTCCATCCCTTTTTGGACAAAGATACGTCAGGGTCTTGTTCCTTCCTTGGGATAGGTTTTGCATGCAAACATTCACGCCCAGAGTTCTTATCTTTCCTGAGGCTTAGTGGAAGCCAAATATTACATCTGAAGCCAAAGTCAATACGCCAGGGTGTGACTAATGCAGATGTGGGGCAGGAGCTCCCAAATTCTTTGCCTTTGCACATTTGGCCCTTGATCAAGTTCTGCTTTTGTTTCCCTTCCTGCCTGTCAGTGGGCCATTGTTTCTCTTTCTTTTCCGGTCTCACAACAACCCTGTGATGTAGGGCTGCTTTTTATTTCCATTTTACTATGGAAATTTACTCAGTTTATCAAATTTGTGCTCTGCCCTTCCTCCAAGGAGCTACAGCCCACTGACAGGGGTTTATCCCACACAACAACCCCAAGAGGTAAGTCTTGTCCAGGACTACCCAGTCAGGGCCCAGCAAAGATTTGAATCATTTCTCTTTAACCACTCTTTAGCCAAATTATGAATGCAGCAGGTTTAGAAGGGCCAGTTCAGATGCATTAAAGAGGTCTTGCAGATGTGCTTTAAATTTAGATCAGTGGTTTGCTGACTGGGTCCTTCAGGCAGCCCAGCCGTTCCTCCGAAGTTCAGCAGTGAGATTAGTGTTTGCAGATAAGATTCCCTGACATATGTCTTGCCTACAGTCCATCGCGACTTCCTCTGAAACGCTCAGTCACGGAGGAGCGTCGTGCATGTCTAGGGTGTGCTCTCCACTCATATGAAGCAAGAGTGAGGCCGAGTAATCCTGACATGAATGTGAACGTTTCCCCAGAACCCTTTGCAACATTCCTTGATTCTGTGACAGAAAACTAAATATACAAATGGGGTTTCTGAAGACAGAAAGCTTCTTCTTAAAAAAAAAAAAAAAAAAACTGAAATGTTTTGGTGTAGCTCAAAGAAGGACTTGTACTCCGGAAGGTCTTGGATTTGAATTTCACCGCAGACATTGCCTCACAACATGGCTTTAGCCACTGTTCTCTCAGCTCATCCCCCTCCCCTTGCCTGCCATGTGGAGACAATAATGAAAGCTTACCTTACTAGCACATTGAAAAGGTTATGAAAATAACTCAAGGGAAGTGCTTCGGATATAAAAATGATAGTAGGTATGATTAGCATTATCCAGCCTAACCAGAGTATCAAAACTGACACATCTTTTGCTGATGCGATGAGGCGAGAGTTCTAGTTTTGAGCTCGTCTGCAGACGCAACGTTGGTTGTGTGCTGTCTCAAGTGGTTTTGTCACCTGACGGGCTCAAAGATGGGCTCCGGCTTTGGGTTCAAAGGTTTTGTGTGAAGCGCTTCGGTTCTTTTCCAGTTTGCTGCTCGGAAAAGAGGAAGTGTGTTTGGCTGTCACACTGGTGTTTGTTGTTTCTGCTTATTTCCATTTCTGGGACTTTGAGTCACTGATTTTGAATCCCTCGCTCTTTCTCATAGCCATATTTCAGACAAACGAGCAATTTCAGAAGGAAAGAGGATGGGGACGGTGGAAAAACCCAAGTTTGATCATCAAGGACAGTTGACTCACATGTTGGTGTCTTGCAAGCAGAGTTGTGAAATCTAAGGGGCTTAGCCTCCTGATAGCATCGTTCTTCACCCTGTAGCCTACTTCTTTTCGGCCTACTCTGTTGAGCACAGTTTGCAAAATCACATTCGTTATTCTGGATTAGCAAAAATCCAGAATCGTTTTACTACCTCCTGACTCTTTCCTCAAAGTTACGAGCCTGGATTTGGATTGTGGGTTTTCATGTTAACGTGCCTTGAAAGAAAGGAACAGTACCCCTTTAAACACTAATAAGTAGCCTACCGCTCATGAAGCATGGACAAAATAATTGTGTTAGTTTGTGTGTATTTCAAATATTTCTATCCTACCCTTCCATGGTAAGAGGTTTATGGGGAGACAAAGAGATACAATAAGAGGTAAAAAAACCAAGGTTCCTGTTGTGTATGTATATAGTGGGGTAGTAAGCAAAGGGGAGACTTGGGAGCTTGAGTTCTGCACAAAGGATCCTAAACCCTGCTTGCCCTATTGGTTAAGCAAACGGACCCTATTGGCCCTAAGCCAGCATGTTCCATTGGTCACCGAGAGGGCATTCCCCCCCATCACGGATCGGGGGGGGAGTGGCCGCAGGTGGCCAGGGGGGCACATAAGAAGGGCCAGTTCAGTGTGTTAAACAGTTCTGTGCTGAAATCAAATAAAGCTGTGTTGCTGAACTCCATCTCTGATCTCGTGAATCCTTCCCACGGGGACTTAACAGTTCCTTCTACGTGGAGAATTTTCTCCTTGACTTCCAAACTGGAGTGTTTTTGTGGGGGAGTTTCATGCTGTAACTGTCCTGTTTCCAGGTTTCCCCTATCCTGGGGTTTAAAGGGGTACATACACTCTTTCCAAATCCTACTAGACCGTTTTTTAAAGGAACTTTATCTAAGCACGTTAGCACGCCATTTGAAAGTAATGCCGCGCATTTTCCTCCTCACATCAGTGCCGTTTCTCCACCACCAGCCCCCTCACAGGCATCGTTTTCCCCGCAGTCTAACATTGGGAGTCCCATCACTAACATGCATTCTTTACCATGTGGAAGCACCCAAAAACAAGAATAATTAAAAGAAGAATTTGATAATTGAGCCAGAATCAGGTCTTTGAGGCTTGTCAACCCCACATGGAACACATGGAAGCTGCCTTCTACTGAATCCATCAAAGTCAGCATTGTCTACTCAGACCGGCAGTGGCTCTCCAGGGTCTCCAGTCTTTCACATCACCTACTTGCCTAGTCTCAACAGGAGAAGCCGGGGATTGAACCTGGGACCTTCTACATGCCAAGCAGATGCTCTGCCACTGAGCCACAGCCCCTCCCTCATCCCTGCCTTAGAGCCTCCATACACTGTGGAGGAGTCTATGGGAAGTTCTCCAGAGTGTAGTATCAGGTCACAAAGGGCACAAGCAAGACCTCAGAATTTGAGTTAGAATGGACCAAATCTCCTTTGCGTACTGCAAAGGCCCAGCGGCCTTTTGAGAGAGAAAAAAGGCACATTCTCTTTTGGGGCCTTACCCTGCTGTATCCCCACCCTTGGACTCCTTTTGAAATGTTCCAGTTAAAAAAAGAAAATGGAGACAAATTTAGTTAAGTCCCTGGACCCATATCTTCACCCAGGATGCCCACCTACTCCCAGCTGTGTTGTATGTGTACCGAGGGAAATTGTGGGCATCTTGGCCCCCTTCTCCTCCTCCTCATTTGCAGCCTAGCAGCCGGAATTCACTGAACCACACGTGGGAAAACCCCAGTCAAGCCTAACCCAAACTTCCAGAGGCAAAGATACTGCATGTGAATTTTAAAACTAAGTTGGGGGGGGGGTGGTAATCAGCAGTGCTTGAAGTAAGGATTGGGATGTTTACAGTGCTGAGAAGTGTAGGGATTGAATGTATAGCAATTAACAGCATTCTGTTCTAAAGTACTGAGATGCTTTGGAGACTGGAAGGGGTGGGTGGGAAATACCCTCTCATGAACTTTTAACAATATTGGAGAGCTGCCAACACTCAACCTGACTCCACTTCCGTTGCATTCACTTTACAGCTAGGGAGAGGCCTGGGAAGCGCCAGTCCCAAAGGGTTCGTTCTTACGATGAACACCTTGCCTAAAAATGTCACCTAACGTGTTTAGTCGTGGGGGGGAGTGTGGATATTTCCTATGGAAACTACGAGACGCAAGATGGAGTCAAAGGATGCCATGGTGTTTGAGTCTGCCCCCTCCCAATCTCTAGGGAGAGCCGTGATTGGCCGATTCAAATCCTTTCTTGGTTTTGGGTGTGGAGCAGGCAAGTTGAGGTGTTTAAGCCCCCCCAGGCATTGTCAGGAGTTAAGAAGGTTAGCAAGGAGGTGCAGACATCATGTAAGGGGTGGAGGTGAGGGGAGAAATAGGGAATTAGGTGTGTGAGTCATTGCATAGAAGCGTGGGTGAATTCCGAGAATAATCCTAGAATAATTTCCTTCTATGTACTCATATATGTTGTCTTGGCAGTCCTTACAACAACCCTGCAAAATAGGCTGATGCTTAATAACGCTTAGGGTTGCCAACCTCCAGGAGGGACCTGGGTTCCCTCAGAATTAGATTTCTAAACTACAGAGATCAGTTCCCCTGGAGAAAATGTAAGCTTCAGAGAGCAAAGTCTATAGCAGTGATGGCGAACCTTTTAGAGACCGAGTGCCCAAACTGCAACCCAAAACCCACTTATTTATTGCAAAGTGCCAACACGGCAATTTAACCTGAATACTGAGGTTTTAGTTTAGAAAAAACAACTTCCCTGGACTCCCAGCTGGGCAGCGGGGAGTCCAGGGAAGGGGGCAGGGCCTTTGAACTGCTCCACGCTGCCTGCAAAAACTGCATTAGAACAAAAACTGCATTAGACTTAATATAGCTGGGAACCAGACATCCATAGTGGTACCTTCACATTCAGAGGCAGTCTACCAGTTGTGGGAGGGCTGTATTCTCCATTCTTGAGGAAGTCCTGGAGAGACCTAGCAGGCATTTGCTGGAATCAGGAAAGTTTTCAGGGAGGGACGGAGGGAGGGAAAGGAAAGGAAGGAAGGAAAGAAGAGCTTTCTGGCCAGGGAAGGAAGGGGGCTTCTGGGCTGGTGAGTAGGGCGGCAGCCACCTCGTGCGCCAAGGAAAGGGTTTTTTGGTGGGGAAGGGGGCTTCTGGGCCAGCATATGAGGCAGCTGCAGCCTCGCAAGCTGAGGAAAGGGGCTTCTGGCGGGGGGGGGGGAATGAGGCTTCTGGGCCAGCGCGCTGCCACCTTTCGCGCCCAGGAAAGGGATTTTGGAGGGAGAGGGGAAAGGGGGCTGCAGGGCAGCTGCCTTGCAACCCAGGAAAAGGGTTTTTGCCCATGGAAGGCACCGAGGGAGAAAGGGAAGGGGGCTGGAGGGCCGGCTCGCTAGGCGGCAGCCGCCTCGTGCACCCTGCAAAGAGTTTTTTGGCCAGGGAGGGGGGGAGGGAGAGATGTACAGTGTACTATAGTGGTTGGAGTATTGGCCTAGGATCTGGGAGATCTGGGTTCAAGTCCTCACACAGACAGGGATGTCACTGGATGATCTAGGGGAGCCCCCATCTTTGCTGCCCTGAACTCCTTGGATGAAGTGCAAAATAAAAATGTACCAGACATTGGGTAAGACTGTTCTGGGTAATACATAGCTGAAAATGAGCATTTGAACTGAGGGACTCTTGACGTCCCAAGTCAAAAACGTATTTTTGGACCACTCTGACGTCTGGATAGCAAGCAGGCTGTCCAGTTGCGCATTCCGGTGATCTCCTTTGCTGACGGAATTAGCTGAGCTGGAGTGTGAGAGGGCATGAATTGAAAAGGTCACTGAAAAATGCCTTTTTGTTCCATTTTTTGTTGTTGTTGTGCCTCCCTGGATGTGCATGTAAAGGAGGGGGGACCAGACAAAGCAGAGTCTGTTCAGGGGTAGCGGGGGGTAGCGGGGACGGTATTATTTGGTCCCAACTTCTGTCCAGTTTCTGTGCCTCTTGGCGCAGAGGAGGAAGGCAAAACCCACCCTTGGGCCCTTCTTCCCAAGATTTTTTGTTTTGTGTACTAGGCACTTAGCTCTAGGCCTCTTAAATCCTCACATCCTCTGTATGTTGGATGGAGGCCTTCTGTATCACCCACTTCCCAGTTTGGTGGGTGGGTGAGGGGATGGCAGCTGTGCCCTGTGGTTTCGTCATGGGGGGGAAAACAGCCCCAGTAAGGTTGTGGTTGGCTCAGACCTGGAATATTTTGGTCAGCTTTGTTGCAGTCAAGATTGCCAGCTTGCTGTGTTTTCTTTGTGTAATTTCCAGCTATTTTGGTACCTTTTCCTTTTCTCCCCCCCCCCCTTTTGGATGGCTGCATAATAGGCCGTGAGTTATACATATGCTTTTATAAACTAAAATGTGCATGTGAAAAAGTTTTCTTTCTTCCAAGTGGAAAGACTGGGGGTTAGGGTTGCCAGCCTCCAGGTACTAGCTGGAGATCTCCTGCTATCACAACTGATCTCCAGCCAATAGAGATCAGTTCACCTGGAGAAAATGGCCGCTTTGAAAATTGGACTCTATGGCACTGAAGTCCCTCCCCTCCTCAAACCCCACCCTCCTCAGGCTCCGCCCCAAAAACCTCCCGCCAGTAGCAAAGAGGACAACCCTACAGGGGGTGCAGATCTTTACCCATTATCTTCCTATTGCTGTTGATGCATTCCCTGGTGCCAGATTCTCCCTTATAAGGTTGCCATGCTCCAGCTGGCACCTGGAGATCTCCTGGAGTTACAACTGATCTCCAGACTACAGATATCAGTTCCCCTGGAGAAAATGGCTGCTTTGGAGGGTGGACTCTATGGCATCTTGAGGTCTCTTCCCAAACCCCACCATCCCCGGTCTCCATACCCCCAAATCTCCAGGAATTTACCAACCCTAACATGGCAACCCTACTTACCCCCCCTGAGCCAATCAAGACCCTTGGCCTTCATTCAAGCATTTAAACAGGACATATTAAAATATGCAGAAATAACATAGTAAAAGAATACTTACAGAAAGGGTCGATATGTACTATACACAGCAGCATAGTCTGCAGTCCCCATGCCTTTACCAAAGCATCTTTCTGAACATTTTGTTACAGTACAGCCTGACTACCTGTGTAAAAACAAAGCCCTCCTGAATAATTAAGTTTTGCATAGTTTGCAGAAAGCAACTGGCGCGGCCCCCAAACAAACCTAGATTAGAATCCCTACCACCCACAAGTAGGGTTGCCAACCTCCAGGTGGTAACTGGAGATCTCCTTCTATTACAACTGGTCTCCAGGTGACAGAGATCAGTTCACCTGGAGAAAAAGCCTGCTTTGGAAGGTGAACTCTATGCATTATACCCCACTGAAATCCCTTCCCTAGGGTTGCCAACCTCCAGGTAGTAGCTGGAGATCTCCTGCTGTTACAACTGATTTCCAGCCGATAGAGATCAGTTCCCCTGGAGAAAATGGCCGCTTTGGCAATTGGACTCTGAGGTACTGAAGTCCCTCCCGTCTCCAAACGCCACCATCCTCAGGCTCTGCCCCAAAAATCTCCAGGTATTTCCCAACCCAGAGCTGGCAACCCTCCCCTCCCCTGCTGAAACTCCACCCACCTCAGGTTCCACCCCAAAATCTCCAGGTATTTCCCCACCTGTGGAGCTGGCAACCCTACCCACAAGCAATACGTACACCCACCCAGTGTACATAAATTAACAATCAGTGTTAGGTTATATGGAACAACTGCCACTCTTTAGTTCCTTGATCACAATCGGTAATCCAGATTTCTTGATTTTAAGGCCTCCAATTCATAGGGTTGCCAGCTCCGGATTGGGAATTACCTGGAGATTTTGGGGGTGGAGCCTGAGGAGGGTGGGGTTTGGGGAGAGGAGAGACTTCAATGCCATAGAGTCCAATGGCCAAAGTGGCCATTTCTCCAGGGGAACCAATCTCACCTGGAGGTCAGTTGTAATAGTGGTAGATCTCCAGCCACCACATGGCAAGTCAACCCTACCAATTCACCCATTAGCATGCATTGAAAAGGAAGACCCTTTCACCCATTCAGGAACCTCCTTGGTTCTGAAATGGTTTTTAAAGGGTTACTGCATCGGTGTGAAGGGATCTTGGATAGGCACACTCTTCTCTTCCCCCTCAGGTCAAAAGTCCTTGTTGCTCGGCTATTCCGGGCCCCATGCTCTGCGGCTTGCAGTGGTGTCAGGAATGTCTGAGGCGGGAGCCGTTTCCTCCTAACGGCCACTTTCCCTTCGCTGCCAGCACAAACAAGGCTGCCTGGGCATGAGGCAAGACCTGGGCTCTTTGCCCGCAGGAGGGGGCCAGAGGTCCTGGCTTGAACCAAACTGAGTTTTCCCCTCTCTTTCTTCTTCTGGGAACTGTGGTGCCTCAGGACAGTGCCCAAGTGAGAAACCTTACCTCTTCCCTCTCTGTTTTAATTATAGGCAGTTGGGACCATTGTGTATTAGGGCAAAAATATTTTTTTAAAAAAGTTTTAAATAAGTAAGGACCATGATGTAGGAACATGCAGGCTTCTAAATTACAAAAAAGGCTCCTCTTTAGGTGGTTTAGAAGCACAGGGATGCCTAGTCTGGGATTCTATCCCCAGCTCTGAAAGAGGGCCGTAGTGTGTTTAAAAGCACTGTTTTCATTTGGGGTGGTGGTGGTGGTTAGGCTTTTCAGAGAGCCATCCATGAATGTACGTAATGCTTTATGCAGTGACATAATCAAGTCCCTGCCCCCGAAGATCATGCAGTGTTGGAAATCTGATGAAATCATTTGGCAGAAAATTCAAGGTGTACAAAATGAAGTATCCCCCATCCCGTACTAATGCAAACTTACAGAATTAGTAAGAGATGGCAATGACCACTAGTATTGAGGGCGCTTTGAAAAGATTCTGTTATTCCATAGAGGCTGTATCTACAAAACCATGATAACCCAAAACAAGAACTTCCATATACAGAGGCAGTAGCCATGGAGTAACAAATTTTATTTGCTGCTTGAGAACTTCCCAGAGGCATTTGACCAGCAGCTGCTAGAGACAGGATGCCAGATCCTTTGCAGAGGTCTGCCCCAGTTCCTGTTGACCAGATGTGCATTTGGAGTTCCATGTTGAAACTTAATTCCTAGGTGCACAGGGGCCCGGTTTAGACGAGGCCCTCTGTACGTGGAGGCACCCATGCAACAACTCTAGCCTTCACATTAATTCCTTGTTGTTGACCTCTCCTGCAGATCTATTCGAATGCCCACTGTGTGGTTTTAGGCCTTCGTTGCTGTGGCTCTGACTCTGGGGAAGGCTTTCCTGAAAACATAAGGAAGGCATCTTCCCTTCTGTCATTCAGGAAACTTTGTAAGAGTTGTTCAGAAGAAGGGCCTTAGAGATCCATGAGAGGCAAAAAAGAAGGCGTGTTTTGCTCTGGAGGCTACCTTTTGGTGTCCAGCTTTGTGTTTTTCTGGCAGCTGTCTGGAAAAAAATGTTTTGCGTTAAATAAGTGTAAATGCCTACTGCGTTGAAAAATGCCTCACAGTCTGGGTGTATCTTCCTCATTAGGTGACAGCTTCTTGGGTAGCAACAGTGTCCTGGATCATCCAGACTGGCTCACCAGACTTGATTCCCGCCTGCGGAGCCAGGAGGAGGAGCTGACCCTGGTGAAGTCGGCCCTGGCGGATGCACTGCGGAGGCTCAGCTTCTACGACCAGCAAATCCCTCTGCTCAGGCGACAGGTGCTTGAAGGTGAGGCCCGGGAGGCGTGCCAGAAGGTGGACTGCCCAGGCCAATGGAACAGGCTGTAGGGTGGGAAGGAGAAGACTACTGCAGCTCCAATTCCCAGAGAAGTAGGCATTACGACATTACTGTCTGCCACAGGTGTAAGTTCCCTTCTGGGAACTCCTGATTCGGATTGGGACCATGGCATGACATACAGAGATAAGAGGGTTCTGTGTGTAGCCCCTCACCCAATGGGGCTAAAAGTGCCCCCAGGTCAATTCTGAGTCAGAAAAATGGTGCTGGGGGAAGCAGAAACCTCTTCTCGCTGTGCGACATGGCCCTGATCCAAATTGCCCCCCCCCCACATACTTGGAAATGATATTCTCAGCAAGGAACTCACAGCTGACATGTTACTGACCAAATGACACCTGGGCACAGCTAGACTGTAGCTAGTCCTTTGGTGCTTAGTCTGTTCCAGCAAAACAAACTAACAAAAAGAGTCTTGCTTTAACAGGGATACCCCTACTGGCTCCCCATTTCTCCAAACAGTGAGAAGTTCTAGAGGCAATCGCTTCCTAGGTTGGTTCCATTTAGAGGAGAGAAACCCATATACTTATGGCATTTTTCTAGTGTTTGAGTAGTAAAAGGCCCTTCGCGATGCAGCACTTCCGGGACTAAACCTGGCAGTTATGTAAGCACGTAATGTGTGACCGCTGCTCCAAGCAGGCTGCTGGATTGGCGGGAAATTTCCTGCCGGTTCCAGCAACCTGGCAACCCTACTTATTGTGTGTGTCACTTCCTAATAAAGGACTCACAACAACCATTATCTGGGGCTACAGAGACTTGATGAATTATTAGTCAATATGTCAATTACCAGTAAAGTTAAGTTGTAAGATCATTAATTCATGCCATAGTGTTCCCCATTACTATATATGGGTGTGAAAGTTGGAGAATGAAGAAAGCTGACAGGAAGAAAGTTGATTCGTGTGAAGTGTGGTATTGGAGAAGAGTTTTATAGATACTGTGGACAGCCAAAAAGACAAATCGGTAGGTTCTAGATCAAATCAAACCTGAACTGTTCCTAGAAGCTAAAATGACTAACCTAAGACTATCGTACTTTTGGTCATATTATCAGAAGACTAGAGTCAATGGAAAAGTTGAAGGCAGCAGAAAAGAGGAAGACCCAACATTAGATGGACTGACTCTATAAAGGAAGCCACAGCATTCAGTTTGCAAGACCTGAGCAAGGTAGTTAAGATAGGACGTTTTGGAGGTCAATCATTCATAAGGTCGCCATAGGTCAGAAGCAACTTGATGGCACTTCACACACACACACACACACACACACACACACACACACACACACACACACACACATTTTCAGTTATGCAAACAGTCTTTCTTATGCTGGCTTTTTGTTGATATCTTGCTCTGAAAGTTGATGTAGTTTGGCTCTTATGAATAGTTGCTGACCCCTGAGCTAACAGGTTTATTGTGGTATAAGCTTTCCTGAACTAGACCCAGATGCGTGAGGTGTTATCCTCACTAGAGGATCTGGAAGGCGCAGAGAAAGCCCTCCCTTTCTAAACTCTTTATCCTCCCAGTTCTGATACCAGAAGGGAGCCAAGCTGGGAGAGGAAAACTGGTGCAATGGATTGTGGGGAAAGTGTGTTGGGTAGTAGGGATGTTCATCTCACCCACATGTTAAGATCCTACCAGCCACACATCATATGTAAATGGGGCAGGTGTGTGATTAAAGAAATGTGTCTGCTGCCATCCAGGTTGGCAGTTTTGTCCTTTGTAAAAACAGCATTGGGAGGTTCAAAAGTGAAGCCAAAGGATTGCTCATAGGGACGAATGCTTCATTTAAATTCCTGCTTCTCTGCAGCAAACTCCATCACTTCGGAAGCTAGAGACCGTACAGCTCTTCCACAAGACAATGGATCGTGGATCCTGCCTCCCTCCCTCTCCAATGATTCCAGGTATTAGTCCAGGCTCTTGATGAAAATTTTAGACTCAGGCAAAGATACAACTTATATGGCCTCCTACTGCCCATTCTCCACCATGGCCCTCTAAATATTTAATTGGCAGTAAGGTGCAGTTTTTCTTCAGGCAATTAATAATTAGCTTATAGGACTCACTGCCACAAGATGTGGCTATATGACCACTAGCATATACGGCTTAAACACATTCAGGGGTAAGGGTAGGTAGCTTTTTCCATAGCTAATATTTATGCTAGCTAAATTAAGCCTCCAGGTATAGCTCTGAGTCACAGATGCTGGGGTGAGCCATTGCCTTTATGCACTGCTTTTACTCTTCCAGAAGCATCTGGCTGGTCACTATTGGAAACAGAAAGCTGGGCTTAACGGCACCTATGATGTTGCCTGAGCAAGCCACTTGTCATTTGTTTGTTTGTTTATTCCAAGAATCTATATCCCATCTTTCAGTACGAGAATTTTTGTCTTTCAAACAATGTTAATTACTAAAATGGTAACCAATACAATACAGTTTAAACCACAGAGCAGAGTCTCTGAAGATGATCTTGCAGAGCAGGCGAGCTCATATTAGAGCAAGCAGCCCTTTCCTGATATTGGAGATACTATCCAATAGATGCTCACCTCGCAGATACTGTCCAGTAGGTGCCATGCCTTTTACCAGTGCAATTGATATCCTAGATTGGAGGGTGGCGGTTGGGGCCTTATTGCCTCTTCCCAGGGGTTAAATACTGTGGTTTGAAGTGCTGACAAAGGGTTGCATTCCTGCAGCCAAGGTGCTTCCTTGGGACAAAAAGGCATTTGGAAATTATTCCACAGTTATTGTTCAGAAACCTGTTCTGGATTACTCTGGTCAGGCCTGATTCAGGTATAGACATGCAATTAAGAAACCCTAGTTAGCTTTCCTGTACCAGATCATTTAACTCCTAGCCAGAGGTACACCTCAGTAACACTATAGTATAGTGTGTATAAAGTGCCGTTGCAGCCGACTTATGGCGACCCCTTTTGGGGGTTTTCATGGCAAGAGACTATCAGAGGTGGTTTGCCAGTGCCTTCCTCTGCACAGCAACCCTGGTATTCCTTGGTGGTCTCCCATCCAAATACTAACCAGGGCTGACCCTGCTTAGCTTCCGATATCTGACGAGATTGGGCTATACCATGCTGCCTCTACTTAGGTTCTAAGCTTTTTATTAAAGCATAACTACTGTGTTCTTAATGTAAATTAACAAAGCATATACTATCCAACCATCATTATTACATAGAATTTTGTATCATTTACAGTGTCATGTTAATACTTTGCTTCAGTTCTGTTTTAGACTTCTGATTGGTTCTGATTAATACCCTAATCCTATAACATTGTTTATTGAATGCCCCATCCATCAATTGTATTGACTCACTCTGTGTAACATGCCTTGGGTCCAAAGCGAGAAAGATGGACTACAATTAATGTAAATACAAATTAAATTAAAGGAGAGCTATTACATGAGTCCATAAGTGTTTCTTACCCCAAAAGTAAGCAGGTCACGGGCGAGGAGTCCCTTCTGAGAAGAAGCTCTCAATCAATCCATATTTGTAGGATTTTAAAGTTATTTCCTAACAATAGCTAACTATCCCACTTGATTAGGGCACACATTCTTGGCTAACACATTATCTTATAACTTCAAACACCATACAATGTTATCTATACTTAAAATAACTTTTTAGAATATATATACAACATTAGTTCATTTTCAAAACTTTTTATCTTAACAACGTCTATTTAAAAATAATGATTACAAGTTTCTCGCATATATTAATATCTTTTGGCTCTCAACCAGTATTCCCCTCCTTGAATCTTATCTTCACTTCTGTGAAGCTGGACATTCTTGCAATTCTCAGATGCTTCTGCACCTGGGCCTAAACAAATGGTATCTAGTGGTAGTGGGTTAGATGTCTTCGAATCTACATGAAGAGCCAGCATGGTATAGTGGTTAAGAATGGCGGATTCTAATCTGAAGAACTGGATTCGTTTCCCCACTCCTCCACATGAAGCCTGCTGGGTGACCCTGGGCCAATCACAGTTCTCTCCAAACTCTCTCAGCCCACACGGAGGCAGGCAATGGCAAACCACCTCCGAAGGTCTCTTGCCTTGAAAACCCTCTGGGGTCGCCATAGGTCAGCTTGTGACTTGGTGGCAAAATCACACACACACACACACACACACACACACACACACACACACACACACACACACACAAATACATAGAATCATAGAGTTGGAAGGGACCACCAGGGTCATCTAGTCCAACCCCCTGCACACTGCAGGAAATTCACAGCTACCTCCCCCCTACACCCCTAGTGACCCCTACTCCATGCCCAGAAGATGGCCAAGATGCCCTCCCTCTCATGAACTGCCTAAGGTCATAGAATCAGCATTGCTGACAGATGGCCATCTAGCCTAGTGGCACAATGCGAGGCACAATGAAGCAAGTTGGTGTTCTGCAACTAATTTTGTTTTGATGTGCAGTTCACCTACCAGCCAGCAAACAGGAGGCCGTCTGGAGCTGCTGCCTGGAGCCAAAAGGACGCAGGGGTCAAGGATCAGCGTTGGGACACAGACGGAGGAGTCGGCTATGCTGGCGCAGAGACAAGGTCAAAGCCTTATCAATGGACATGACCGGGGAGAGCCAGCCCAAGTGCCCATTGACACGGGAGAAAGAGACTTCACCGGAGGCCCGACTAGTGGCTGTCACCGAGACCTGGTTAAGAACTCTTTTGGAATACAAGGTGATGGAGCAGACCCGGGCTTTGCCACAGGGGAGCAAAATGTTCCGAAGGAACCCCAAACCCAAGGAGACAGTTGCTCCCTCCTCGATGCTTGCTCAGACAAAGTTGAAGACGTCGGAGAGTCTCCCTCCGAAGACAGCATTGACAAAGCGCCAGGCATGGGACAGTCCCAACCCTCGACACAGCCGCTGGGGCACGAGACGCCGTCCCCTGGATCTCCATCAGAAGGGAGCAGCAACAGCAGCACGCCTGCCTCCCCAGTACCAGCCGTTCAGAGCTTGATGGCCAGCAAAAAAGAACTGTGAGTTGGGCCGATAGGGTGAAGGTGGACTGGGAGACAGGGCCGGGTGACAAATTATTTATTATACTTACAGCCTCGTGTGGGGCTCCCAGTGTTCCCTTACTTGGGGTGACTGATCTGAACCACCCCTGTGTATCCTCAGTAGTGCTGAGGGGCTGTGGCTCAGTGGTAGAGCCTCTGCTTGGCATGCTGAAGGTCCCATGTTCAATCCCCGGCATCTCCAGTTAAAGGGACTAGGCAGGTAGGTGATGTTTAAGACCCCTGCCTGAGGCCCTGGAGAGCCGCTGCTGGTCTGAGTAGACAGTACTGACTTTGGTGGCCCAAGGGTCGGAGTCAGTATAAGGCAGCCTCATGCATTCATATGTGTTCATGTGGAATGTCAGGTGCCTCCAGACCATTAAATAGGCCCACAGAGCACAAATGTTTTCTAGAAGCTGGGGCTGAGCCAGTTCCAGGTTTTGAGGGGCCCCGAGCAGAGAGTTCCCAGGGCCCCCTCCTCTCTTCTACTCACCACCAGGCTCTGCACTTGCCCTTCTTGCCTTCCTCCCACCCACATGCCTCCCAGCTGTCCATGTCCTTCCCCTGCCCACTTGTGAGAGCCAGCATGGTGTAGTGGTTAAGAGCGGTGGTTTGGAGTGGTGGAGTCTGATCTAAAGAACCCGGTTTGATTCCCCACTCCTCCACATGAGCGGCGGAGGCTAATCTGGTGAACTGGGTTTGTTTCCCTTCTCCTGCACACAAAGCCAGCTGGGTGACCTGGGGCTAGTCACAGTTCTCTTAGAGCTCTCTCAGCCTCACCTACCCCAGGATGTCTGCTGTGGGGAGGGGAGGGGAAGGTGATTGTAAGTCGGTTTGATTCTCCCTTAAATGATAGAGAAAATCGGCGTATAAAAACCAACCTTCTTCTCCCACTGCCCATGGTCACCACTGCCTACGGCCCTTTTCCTGGTGGCACTGGGCAGTGAGTGTATCTGGGAGCACAGTGGAGCTTTTGCAAATAAGCGAGCAAGGGGGTTGACAGCAGTGGGCCCTGCCTGAAGCACTTGACCCTAGCAGCTGCCCCACCTCAGGATATGTTGACGCTGGCCCTAACTCGGAATATGGGGCATCTGGATTCCTTTGTTGTTCTGAACAGAATGTGGCATTTAACGTTGAGCAAGGCCAGGGAGTCAAACTCTTGAACTCTCTTCTTGGATCCAAGATCAAGGTGGCCATTTCAGATTTGGAATGCGGGAGTCTAGACTCCCTAGTTTTGTTTTGGTTTTTTATCATGTCTAAGTCTGGGTGAGGGAATAAGGTTTGGTAAGTTTGGGCAGAAAGGCAGGATTCCTGGATTCTGAGCCTGGCCCTTGGTAAAGTCTAGAGCAGGCTTGTCCAAACTGCGGCCCCCAGGCCGCAGGTGGCCCAGGACGGCTATGAATGCAGCCCAACACAAAATCGTAAACTTACTTAAAACATTATGAATCAGCTATCATTAGTGTTAGTGTATTTTACGTGTGGCCCAAGGCAATTCTTCTTTTTCCAATATGGCCCAAGGAAGCCAAAAGATTGGACACCCCTGGTCTAGAGAATGGGTGCCAGCACTCCTGAGATCGAACCCACGTCCAGGAAGGGAATTGGAGGGTGGTGATGTAGGGGGCTAGCATCAGGCTGGATTCGTGGATTGTATATTTGGGTGGGAGCCAAAACTCTTTGGTTCAGCCACCAACACTATGGACAGTTTAGGGCAGGGGTGGGGAACCTTTTTTCTGCCAAGGGCCATTTGGATATTTATAACATCATTCGGGGGCCATACAAAATTATCATCTTAAAAATTAGCCTGCTACATTTGGTCAAACATTTAGCCAAGAGGCATGACCGGAGATGGCTCCAAGTGTTTACCACATAGAGCGACTTGCTTTTGAGCTCTGCTGTCCCCAGCTGGGCCCAAGAGATTCAGGCAGGGCAGTATCCTTCTGAGCTAGAGATCTACCAGGACCCATAAAGGGCCAGAACAAATGATTTCGAGGGCCTTATATGGCCCCCGGGCCTGATGTTCCCCACCCCTGGTTTAGAGGTTTAGAGCAGGATGTAGCTGAGAGACAGCCCACGCCACCAACACCTTAGTTTTTATTTGTTTGGGTTTTTTTTTTAGTGGATTTCTGCCCCCACCCTTTCCCTTCCTCATTTTCTTAGCTCCTTTCCTGCTTCGTCTTTATCCCGCTCCTTTCTTGGCTGAATTGAGGGTTTAGTAAAACCAGGCGCTATTTGAAGCTTTGGGCAGAGCGTAGCCCCCACGCTGCAATCCAGAAATCTGCTTCGAGTATCAGAAAGCAGTCCCTGAGAGCAAGGGGTTGGTTGCTACTTCTTGGAGGGAGGGAGAGCAGGGAATGGCTGGAGCTGCTCCATCCCCATTACTTAAAAACCCAGGGGAGAAAAAGTGCAAAGATGCCACGTGATCTCCGGGACCAGAACTCCAGGCCTGTAATTTTGCCAGAAAAAGCCACTGTATGTATGGGGACAATCTGGATCAAGGCAGCAGTGCTGGAGAGGGGGGAGTAATTCTTTCCTGCCCCACCACATGCTGTTTTCCCCAGTTGGAAATGCCCCCTTCCCTAAGTAGAAGAAACCCATATAGAACACATGAACACATGGAGCTGCCTTATACTGAATCAGACCAGACTGGCAGCAGCTCTCCAGGATCTTAGGCAGAGGTCTTTCACATCACCTCTTTGCCTAGTCCCTTTAACTGGAGATGCTGGGGATTGAACCTGGGACCTTCTGCATGCCAAGCAGAGGCTCTACCACTGAGCCACAGCTCCTTCCATGCTTATCTTTCCCTCCCCCCTTTTTTTAGTTGGGGAAATGATGCAAATGAGAATTGTTACCTTCACACAGACACATGCATGGAACTGCCTTGAGTGAGACCACTGGTTCTGTTAAGGGCAGTCTTGTCTGCTCAGACTTGCAGTGGCTGTCCGGGGTCTCAAGCAGAAGTCTTTCACATCACCTCCTATCAGATATTTTTAATAGGAGATGCCAGGGTTAGAACCTGGGACCTTCTGCATGCAAGGCAAATGCTTTACCACTGAGTCACAGTCCCTCCTGGAGGGGGTTAAAACAATCAAGTTGTAGGTGGAGTGAAATATCTCTACCCGAGTCTCAGGAAAACTGCTGCCAAACATGTGTTCGAGCCCTTCTCCAGTGCTTGTGGGTATCTGTAGTAAGGCGAAATGCACCCTCCATTTCCCATGGGGCTGAACCTGCTCTCTGTTATGTCCTGTGGTCCAACTGGCCCCATTGCTACATACCCCCTATTTCCCATGCAGTTTGGACAAGCAGGTCTGGTTTCTTTTACACAAGAGTGCACTGAAGACCTACAGAGAGCCTATGATATATAAACAGAAGCATTCTGCTTATATAAGCAGATATATAACCAGAGGCACTATGATATATAAGCAGAGGCACTCCTTCACGGCAGATCCATTCTCCCACATCCGAGCCTTGAGAGAGAAAGAGAGAGACCCTACGCTCCTCAAAATTTCACTTTCAGCCAGTTCTCAAGAGCCAAATCAGACATGATGGTGGGAGTTTCAATGAGCTCTTTGCAAGTTTTTAACTAGCAGACATGTGATTTATATCAGGACTACCTCCCCCCAGCCATTTTCCCAAGTTGAAAAGGCCACATGGAGTCGCTCTTCGGGAAAATATACCCACAGGCTCTTAGACAAAGATGCCATGGTAGCTGTCCCCTTGAAAGCCAGCAATAATGCAGATGTTCTTCAGCAGTGGTGTCATTGTGGGAGGGGAGAGAGATTGCCAGGCAGCAGTTCCTGCTGTGAGATTAGAGGAGTTGTTCACAAGACTGTCCCTGTGTCCTTTGAAATATTGGAGGGCACGATACGTTCACATATTGTTCGCCGGTCCTCCTGCGTGCAGTTTATTTGTGCACGTACATCCACAGCATTATAAAGAGCCAGTGTCATGTAGTGGTTAAGAGCAGTGGTTTGGAGCAGTGGACTCTAATCTGTAAAACTGGGTTTGGTTTCCTACTCCTCCACATGAATGGCAGATGCTAATCTGGTGAACCGGGTTGGTTTCCCCACTCCTACACACGAAGCCAGCTGGGTGACCTTGGGCTAGTCACAGCTCTCTCAGCCCCACCTAACTCACAGGGTGTCTGTTTTGGGGAGGGGAAGGGAAGGCGATTGTAAGCCGGCTTGATTCTGCCTTAAGTGGTAGAGAAAGTTGGCATATAAAAACCAACTCTTCTTCTCCCTCCTCCTCCTCCTCACTATGGTATATCCTTGGTCTTCCAGGCATGTATTCATTGTTCACTTGCAGTCCCATGATTAAGTGCGTAATATTTCTTTTTAATTCTAATTTTGCTTCTGAAAAGCCCCAAGTTTTTTTACTGTCACGAGAGAAAATGATAATAATCAGGACCAGCTTGGGCAGCCTTTCCAGATATCAGTTTCCTGTAAGCACTTTCTTATCTTTGTTTTTCTTAACAAATATACAAGTTGAACAGGAGGGATCATGTGCACTTCTGGACAAACATTGCCGGTCTACAAAGTGCCATCAGTTTTCCCCAAAAGCAAAAGGCTCGGCCTTAGACCCTCTCTTCTTTGGCAGCCAAATCCAAATACTTCTGTTATCTTCACTGATTATACTTCAGCACTATCCCAAACCATTTTTCTCAGCAGCCCCCTCACCCAAGCGTGTGTTCGATAATTAGTCACCACCAGCTATCAGACCATCGTCGTTCCTTGGAACAAGGATCTGTCAGCCGTTGGTGCCTGAGAAAGAAACGTCTTCAGGAAAAAAGGCTAGAGGAAATATCATAGAATCATAGAGTTGGAAGGGACCACCAGGGTCATCCCTGCACAATGCAGGAAATTCCAAACTACCACCCACACACACCCAGTGACCCCCTACTCCATACCCAAAAGATGGCCAAGGTGCCCTCCCTCTCATTATCTGCCTAAGGTAATAGAATCAGCATTGCTGACAGATGGCCATCTAGACTCTGCTGAAAAACCTCCAGGGAAGGAGCGCTCACCACCTCCCGAGGAAGCCTGTCCCACTGAGGAAACCGCTCTCTGTTAGAAAATTCTTCCTAATGTCTAGACAGAAACTCTTTTGATTTAATTTCAACCCGTTGGTTCTGGTCCGACCTTCTGGGGCAACAAGATCATCTTTTTTTTCCCCACAGCCACAAGATTATTGTGAGATGTGTTCCTTGTTACCCTTTCTTTTTAAAAAAGAACTCCTTTGCTTTCTAGGCTGCGGAGAAACAGCTCCTCCGACAAACCCACCAAAGCCAAGCAGCGCCTCACCAAAAAGGCTGCTTCCTCAGCAAACCTCTTGAACCGCTCCAGCAGCCTTGAGAAGTGAGACGAACTCTCCCTTCCCCTTGCCACGTGTTCTTCTGGAGGGTGATAACGGGGAAGTTCTTTGTGCATGTGGTTGGGGGGAGAGGGGAAAGGCAGTCTGCACATGCTCAGGGGCTGTTAGCTACTTATAGTACACGCCCATACTCTGGCCTGGTCCCTTAATGCTCCGTTTTATCATTGCAGCCGAACCAAGGATCCCACTCTGAGTCCAGGTGAGCTCTGGAAAGAAATGATACACACTTGATCTCAGCCAAAAGGCCGAGAAGCGATGGAAAGAAATGATGGTAAAGGTGATGCTGAGAATGTTGTGAGGCTGGGGAGGGTTGTCGCTGGATCCCATGACAGGAAATCCAGTAGCAGCTCTGGCCAGGTCCAAAGCAGCATGTTGGTTCTCAACTAGAAGGTGCCAAGGAGAGGTCACCTCCCATGTCCTCCTGAGGAAGGAGGCAGCTGGGCAAAATGACAGCTGGGACCAGGGGTTGGTCTAGGGGCCAGCATGGTGTAGTGGTTAAGAGTGGTGGACTCTAATCTGGAGAACCAGGTTTGATTCCCCGTTCCTACACTTGAGCGGCGGAGGCTAATCTGGTGAACAGGGTTTGTTTCCCCACTCCTACACATGAAGCCAGCTGGGTGGCCTTGGGCTAGTCACAGTTCTCTCAGAAATCTCTCAGCTTCACCTACTTCACAAGGTGTCTGTTGTGGGGAGAGAAAGGGAAGGCGATTGTAAGCCACTTTGAGACTCCTTAACGGTAGAGAAAAGCAGGGTATAAAAACCAGCTCTTCTTCTTCATGGGAGACAGCATTCAGAAGGGCGACCCCTGTAAATGTGCTAGTCCAGGCATAGAGAGATGGGCTTTAAAGGTACAGCCTCCTTTCTCCACCATCAAAAGATCTAACACTTATCTTCTTTCTTTTGTATCTCTCTGTCTCTCCCCAGGGCCATTGAGCACTCGAAGGATGAACTATAACCAAGGTGAGGCTTTGGAAAAGGTAGCCCTGGAGTAGCATCAAGTGCATTCTGTCTGGGGGTGAGGTATGGGGAAGTGAAAGCGTGGGAGTTTTGGGTGTATTGAAGGGATTCAGATGGTAGGTTTTCATGCCTCTGGGAAAAGAGCCCAGCAGTGGCCTTCCTTACCAGACTCTCCACACACACACCCCATTCCACCTTACTGTGGGTTTTTACAGGTGACAGGAACCCTCTCAAAGAGATGGTAACTGCAAAACCAATAAGTGAAAATTCCTTCTATCCCCCATTCCCTGCCTTACAAAGGGTCACCATTTGAGTAATTGCATGTGTACACACACACATCCTATTGAGTAGATCATAGAGTTGGAAGGGACCACCAAGGTCATCTAGTCCAACCCTCTGCACAATGCAGGAAATTCACAACTACCTCCCCCCCACACCCCCAGTGACCCCCTACTCCATGCCCAGAAGATGGGGGGGGGGAACCCTCTAGGATCGCTGGCCAATCTGGCCTGGAGGAAGATTTTATATTTATGTTATTCAATTTTATATTTTTCTTAAACAGAATCAATCATTTTTGCTGCATTTGCATGCAGAACACGTTTCTACTATTTTGTAACATTTGTATCAATCCTTTAGAACGTTTGTATCAATCTTGAGCTGTATCAATTTTGATGTCACAATACATTTAGGTTTAGTCAGATAGGCAATAGAATATTTGTTGTGATTGATTCTGTTTAAGAAAAATATAAAATTGAATACACAGCAAGTGGTTGATGTTATTGAATGAGCCTACGTGCTAACATATTTTTGATAGTACCTGGAGGTTGGCAACCCTGCTGCTGCAGGCGGCGGGGTCAGCTGCCAAATGGCTGCCCCAGCTTACCTTCAGTCACACAGTGACATTCCTTGTGCGGTGGGGTGGCAGCTGCTGCCAAAGCAATATTTTTAAAAATATGCACAGCCAATCAGATCTCCACTGGCAAATAGAAGCCTTACTGGGCAACAGCCTCACCTGGCCCTGCCCACTTTCTAAAAACACTTGGCCGGCAGCAGGATAGGTGTTGATGGGCACCACGTTGGGGACCCCTGGATTAGAGTCTCAGGGTGGCTTAATCCGGCCCTGCGTTGCTGGCGCCTGGCTACTGTCTCCACCCATTCATTTCTCCCTCTCTTTAGAAAAAAATGCCACCAAAATGTTCCTGCGTGGCCGGCCCATCACCATGTACATCCCTTCTGCTTTTCCAAACTACGACGAGCTGCGCATGGAACTGCCGTCTGAGAAGTTGCAGCTGGACTGGGTGTATCCTTGAGGGGCTGTTGCTCATTGGCGGCTTCAGAAGGGGTGCAGCTCATGGTTGGGAAAGATCCTTATCTGCCTTGGAGATCCGTTCCCAGTCGAGTGTATAAAGCAGCATATTGGATGACCTAGTCATACCCCTCATGGGTTACAACCCGCCCCCACTTTTTAATCACTTAAAATAGTTTATTACTTATTTTTATCTCAATTAGTGCATCAGATTAGGTTTCGGTTCAGGACCTCGCTCCGCCATCAAGCTCACTGGGTGACCTTGGGTCAGTCACTGTTCCTCGGCCTAACCTACCTCACAGGGTTATTGTGAGAATACCATTGGGAGGGGAGAACTATATATACCATGATAATGGACAGCTGCAGATTTCTGCCCTTAAAACTTGGTTGAAGTTGGAAGTGAAGATACAGGGGAATAATCAAAAGGTCTGTGCAAAATGCAGGTTTTGAGGAGGAGTTTGAAGGCAGGGAGAAGGGTGACATCTTGTGCGGATATCACATGTAGAGGTCTTTAATTGGTTAACTGTAGTTGGTTAATTGCTGACAAAACGCATTAAAGCTTGTAGCCTTATAACAAAGATTATGATGGCCTACCTCAGAGGGAAGGCCATGAGGTTGAACTTGTTAGATATTGAGGGCCCCTGGATTGTGACTGTGGTTAGAAAGTCAGGTCAGATTACACAATAAAACAGAGTCAAAGACTTTTTCTTAATCAAACAAAAATCCTTTACTTTCCTAAACAGGGTAGGTTACATGGGATGAAAACAAATAATCTTTCTATCTAGTTCCCTATAAAACTTGCTAGAGATTCTAGCAGGTACTATGGCTTAAATTCCTTTGTCTGTGTCCCAGCTCAAGAAAGCTGAAACAAGCATCTTGCATCTATGAGATTCAAAAAGCATCTACTCATCCTGCCCTAAACTTTTACAACCTTAACAAAGGAATAGAGCAATAAAACAATTCTGACTCCGTGCCTTTCTGCACGTTTGTAATGGCGATTTGCTAGTACTGACATCTGTTATTTCATCATCATCTTGAGACTATCTAAACTGTTGATATAAACAAGTTAACCCTTTAACTGCCTTGACAGAATGGAACTCGCGTTGAATCCCCAGCAGAACTTAGGGGTGCCAGCCTCCAGATGGGATCTGGGGATCCCTGGAATTACAGCTCATCTTCAGACTACAGAGATCAGTTCCCCTGGGAAAAAAATGGATGCTTTGGAGAGTGGAGTCTGTGGCATTGTACCTCCACTGATGTCCCTGTCCTCCCCAGGCTCCATCCCCAAATCTCCAGAAAGTTACCCAACCTGGATCTGGCAACCCTACTCCCCCCATCCCCAGCGGTGGCCAGAGGGAACCTGACAGACCTAGTTGAACACAACAAAGTTGGCACTGGTGGTTTCGTTGTCAGTGACGCTGAGTTGGCAGGTCTCAGCAGCCTTTGCTTTCTCTGCTTTAGAACATAAGAAAAACCATGCTAGGTCAGAGCAAGGCCCGTCAAGTCTGTTCACACAGTGGCCAACCAGGTGCCTCTAGGAAGCCCACCAACAACAGAAATGTAGCAGCATTGTCCTGCCTGTGTTCAACAGCACCTAATATAATAGGCCTGCTCCTCTGATCCTGGAGAGAATAGGAATGCATCATGACTAGTATTAATTTTGACTAGTAGCCATGGATAGCCCTGTCCTCCATGAATGTGCCCACTCCCTTCTTAAAGCCTTCCAAGTTTTGTATTTGCTTTGTATTTGGGCTCCTTGACAGCAGTCCCAGCTATGGTTACCGCGGTCGTGATTGCCGCTCCAACCTCTATGTGCTGACCTCCGGAGAGCTGGTGTACTTCATTGCCTGCGTGGTGGTCCTGTACCATGTGCAGAATCGCACACAGCGCCACTATCTACGACACACGGACTGTGTACGCTGGTGAGTTGCTGGGGGTCTGGGTCCCATGTTCCTCCCACCCACCCCCATATTGGTGTGCATCCAACCAATTGTACACACATGGATTTTTCCTGAGTTCCTCTTGATCCCTGCAGTCCCTTCTGATCCCCAGAAAGATACTGTATTTTTCGTTCCATAAGACGCACTTTTTTCCTCCTCAAAAGTGAGGGGAAATGTCTGTGCGTCTTATGGAGCAAATGCCGGCTCGCGCCGTCCGAACGTGCACGCGCCCAGCCGGCTCTGTGCGTCTGCCCACCTCCCAGTTGGCCGTTGGGGTGGGGAACGCCTCCTGGACGCGTGCGCGTCTGGACGGTGCGAGCTGGCGTTTCCCGCCCCGACGGCCAGCTGGGAGGTGGGCGGGGCGTACAGAGCTGGCTGGGCGTGTGCGCGTTGGGGCGGCGCAAGCCGGCGTTCCCCGCCCCGACGGCCAGCTGGGAGACGGGCGGGGCGCACAGAGCTGGCTGGGTGCGTGTGCCGTCTCGCACCATCCCGACGCGCACGCGCCCAGCCGGCTCTGTGCGGCCCCGCCCGCCTCCCAAATGGCCGTCGAGGCGGGGAACGCCGGCTCGCGCCGTCCCAACACACACGCGCCCAGCCGGCATTTGCTCCATAAGACAAATTTTTAGAGGAGGAAAACAAGATTTTTTCTTGTTTTCCTCCTCTAAAAACTAGGTGCGTCTTATGGTCAGGTGCGTCCTATGGAGCGAAAAATACGGTAATTCTTGTCATGAACACATGAAGCTGCCTTATACTGAATCTCTTGGTCCATCAAAGTCAGTAACGTCTACTCAGACTGGCAGCAGCTCTCCAGGGTCTCAGATAGAGGTCTTTCACATCACCTGCTTGCCTAGTCCCTTAAACTGGATTGAACATGGGACCTTTTGCATGCCAAGCAGATGCTCTACCACTGAGCCATGGCCCCTGTGCAGATCATGGGATCTGCACAGAGGAAAGGCCATGCAGAGTGAGGAGAAACAAATTGATGAAATTAAACCCTTTCCTCAGAAGAGGAAGCAGGAGTGATTTCACACCCTTGTTGTTCCTCTCTCCAACCCATATGGCTGTTTCTCCATACAGTCCTGCAACCCCAGGAATAATCTTTCTGCTGGTCAGTAGGGGCTGCGAGAACAGAGGAATGCAGGAAAATGCAATGTTCCATGCACAGATGGTAAGATGAACACATGAAGCTGCCTTCTACTGAATCAGACCCTTGGTCCATCCAAGTCAACATTGTCTACTCAGACCGGCAGCGGTTCTCCAGGGTCTCAGGCAGGAGGTCTTTCACAGTCTTTCACCCTGCTTGCCTAGTCCCTTTAGCTGGAGATGCGGGGATTGAACCTGGGACCTTCTCCATGCCAAGCAGATGCTCTACCACTGAGCCATAGACCCTCCCCTACACTACTACACTACTTGACTTTGGCCCCCGTTTTCTCATGACACATAAAACACTTACCATGTTTCACTCACACTCCTAACAGACACACACACACACACGACCTGCCTTGTCGGGCCTAATTCTCAATGTAGTAACCAGGTTTTGTCTGGGTATTTCAGGTTGCAGGTGGGATGCTCCTCCACTTGTTTATATATAACATGTGGCAACTAACTTCTCCTTCCCAATAGTTGCAGCACTTCATGTGTAGATGCAGACTCTTATGGTTCTGTATTTTTATGTTTCCTCCAGCCTGGCTGTACATCCGGACAAAGTTCGTGTTGCCTCAGGGCAGATGTCTGGCGTGGACAAGGATGGCAAGGTAAACCCCTAGACCTGGAACGATTCTGAGGTCCTGATCTCCCATTCCTGATGTATGGATTAAAACTTTGGCCCAGAGGCAAGTTAGGTTGCTTTTCCGTGACTTTTAAGTGTTCAGTTACCCTTTTTACAAAACTGAATTAGCTTGCCTGGAGCCAACGATAAAGCACGATTACATCCTCTGTTAGTCTGGCTATCTCCTCCGCTGTGCAGGGTGCACATGAAGCAGTATCTTTCTCACTGTCTCAGTGGGGTGCAAACAAAGCAGTATCTTTCTCACTGTCTCAATGGGGTGCAAACAAAGCAGTATCTTTCTCACTGTCTTAGTGGAGTGCAAACAAAGCAGTATCTTTCTCTCTGTCTCAGGGGTGCAAACAAACCAGTATCTTTCTCGATGTCTCAGTGGGGTGCAAACAAAGCAGTATCTTTCTCGCTGTCTCAGTGAAGTGCAAACAACAAACATTTTTCTTTCTTTAAAAAAAATAATTCTATTAAAGAAAATAAATTACGAAATCAAACACAATATACTTACACAACATACATACAGTATATCAAATCTTCCTAAAGGAAGCCTATTACCTATCTTCTGTATCTACTAAGGTAATAAAATATCCAACATAAGAGATCCCGTTGTATAAGATTTTTCAGACCCTTTATGCTGTCTTATAAACTGTAGCATTACTTATTTCACTACTCTCCCACATCCAATCTCCCACTTTTTTTAAGTATTCAATTTTTTCCCTTAACAGCACATTATATATAACTACTGCAAAATTATTTGTTTATACTTTATAACCCTATACCATAAGCATGAAACACAACTAACATTTTTCAATTAATAATATGTAGAGTACAAATTAAAAGTCCAGTGTTTAAATAAATTGGTCTGTAATAGTTTAGATAATTGGTTAGAATTATTTGATCCTTGCAGTATGGTTTCTGCAGCCTGGCCTGTTTTGCCCTCTATCCTTTACCTTTAATGTCTAGGGTTTGCTGACTTTTTTTTTTGCTTCTATTTCCCCCACTTTCCGTCTCTCTCTCTCCCTCTCTCTTGCAGCCTCTGCAACCCTTTGTTCATATCTGGGACTCATCCACCCTTCTCCCACTGCAGCAGATTGGGTTGGGAAGCTTTGAGAGAGGAGTTGGTTCACTTGCCTTCTCCACTGCGGTAAGTGCCAACTTTCTGACTCATCTTACCCTAAACTGGAGGGGAGGACGACAAATCACCCCTGGGGGTTTCATTTGTAGCAGAGCGAATCTTCAGCTGCTGTTTTCAATGCTAGGCTCAAACCTTGGAGCATACAAAGTATGAAGAGATGGTAGTTCACCTGAGCAGGTGCAGGGTACATTTCTCTCATCCACTAAATAACGGGCAAAAGAGGGACTTGGCCTGTGACAGTTCCCATAGTTTTTGTTTTTTTTAAGATAGCAGGGTGAGTGGGGCATGATTCTGAAATAAGAATATAAGCAGAACCATTATGGATCATGCCAAATTCCACCTAGTCCATTATCCTGAATCCCAGAAACCCAGAGAAAGGCTCGCGGGCAGAAGAAGAGCTGGTTTTTATATGCTGACTTTCTGTTCCACTTAAGGGAGAATCAAACTGGCTTACAATCACCTTCCCTTCCCCTCCCCACAGCAGACACCCTGTGAGGTAGGTGGAGCTGAAAGAGTGTGACTAGCCCAAGGTCACCCAGCTGGCTTCATGTGGAGGAGTGGGGAAGCAAATCCAGTTCACCAGGTCAGCCTCTGCCGCTCAAGTAGAGGAGTGGGGAATCAAACCCGGTTCTCCAGATCAGACTCCACCATTCCAAACCACTGCTCTTAACCACTACACCACACTGGCTGTGGAGGTCAAGGCCTCACTATGTCATTGGCCATTTAGGAAGCTCCTAAGCAGTCGGCAGGGTGACCGTGAGGGAATGGCTATTGTTACCCAGAGGGAACAATGAAGATTCCATATAACCATCATGGGTAATAGCCATTGATAAACACATCCTCCATGGTGGTGATGGAAAGTGCCATCAAGTCGCAGCCAACTTATGGCAATCCTGAAAGGTTTTCGAGGCAGAGGAGGTGGTTGCCATTGCCTTCCTCTGCACAACAACTTTCTTGGTGATCTCTCATCCAAGTACTTACCAGGGCTGACCCTGCTTAGCTTCTGAGATCTGATGATATCGCGCAAGCCTGGGCAAGCCTGTTCAGGCCAAATTCTCTATGAATTTCGCTAATTGTCTTTTTGAGCTATCTGAGCTATCTGTCTCTCATTACATCTTGTGGCAGTTAGTTCTGTAAGTTAACTGCATTGTGCGAAGAGGTACTCTATTTTGTCTCTCCTGAATTAATAAGTTCATTGGGTGAACGCAAGTTTCTAATAAGGGAGTAAATGTTCTCTCTCTTCATGTTCTCCTCACTGGGCATAATTTTATAGACTTCTGTCATGTCCTATCACGATTCATTAATGTATTCCCCTGCCGTTCCCTTCATAATTCAAGCTCTGGAAGAAAAGCTGCATACAGATTCAGGAAAATTCTCTCCAGCTATTTTCAGATATAATTAAAAAAAAGAAAAAGAAATGCTGAAGCAAACCAGTTCAAAGAATACACGCAGGAAAAAAAGGATGTTTGCGTATCATTTGTTTATTTTGCATAATTTATTCTGCGTTAGGAGTGAGCAACTTTGAAGGGTACCAAATTGAGCAGTAGAAGTCTTATGGACTCTCAAAAGATTTCAATGCAAACTGTCCCCGTGCTTCTTTGAATGTGTCTTTTATCATAAGGGCCAGAAACTTGTTTTTAAAAAAAAATGAAAATTCAGCTGAATTCTTGCACCCAGTACCAAAGCACTTTAGAATGCTGGGTTTATGCGGGTTTCTTGCTTTTTTCCCTTTCCTTGCTTTGAGTTCTGGAGTGTACATGGCCCTAAGTTTATAACCCTGCATATTCGTCTGATGCTTCTCCAGGATGAAGGAATGTACTTGTGCGTAGTGGACGAGTCCAACGAACACATGCTGTCCATTTGGGATTGTTCCCGTGCTACCAAGCAAGCTGAAATCAAGGTGAGTGCAACGAAGCCTTGGGCGTGGAAAAGTGGAACTGTTGTTCCGCTTTCCAGCCCCAACCTGGCTCCTAAAACAGCCCAGACAAATCAAAAACCTATTAAAAATGACAAAGTTGAATACAAATGCCTCTTGAACTGGGGATGAGGTGTATTTGGGCACAAAGGAGGGGTCCTTGGTTGCTTCCTCCTCTTCCTGTGGTAGCCCCATCAGTAGCAATAGGAAGCTGGAGGGGATGCAGAGCTAGTTCAAGACCAGAGCAGGTACTTGAGCTGCCAGATGGGGGGGAGGGCAGCTAGGTGGGAGGGGGCAAGAAGTGTGGCTTATATCTGTTGTTGCCGTCTGTGTTGGTATTGCTGGGGTCCAGGCTGCAGAGGAACGGTTTCCTTGGCTTCTGCTTTCCACTTTGGACCCTGCTAGTCATGTGGCACAGAATGGTAAGCTGCAGTACTGTAGTCAAAGCTCACGACCTGAGTTCAATCCCGACGGAAGTCAGGTTCAGGTAGCCGGCTCAAGGTTGACTCCGCCTTCCATCCTCCCCGAGGTCGATAAAATGAGCACCCAGCTTGCTGGGGGTGAAGTGTAGACGACTGGGGAAGGCGATGGCAAACCACCCTGTAAAAGTTTGCCTAGTAAACGTCATGATGTGACATCACCCCATGGGTCAGGAATGACCCGGCACTTGCACAGGGGATGACCTTTACCTTTAGGGCAGCAGGAGAGGAGGGTGCATGGGGCAGCTTAGTAGCTTGAGCCTGCTATGGGTGGAAACTCTCAGCTGGAGCTGGATCCTGGCTTGCATTACAATGCACGGGAAACAGACGGATCACTCAGAAGTGTAGAGTGAGAGCTGGTGCAGTGTATGGTTGGAGTGTTGAACTAGTATCAGGTAATTAGGGTTGCCAACTCCTGGTTGGAGCATTCCTGGAGATTTGGGGTGGAGCCTAGGAAGAGTGGGGTTTGGGGAGGGGAGGGAGCCACAGAGTCCACCCTCCAAAGTAGCCATTTTCTCCAGGGGAACCTGATTTCTGTAGTCTGAAGATCGGTTGTAATTCATTGAAATCTCCAGGTACCAACTGGAGGTCATCAACCCTTTCAGGTACAGATCCTCACCCTGCCGTGGAGTTAATGGTTGCCCTGGTGCCAGCCTCTTTCTCTCTGACTGCTTCCACGTGGGGATTTTCTGCTACATAGAAGACAGGATGACCCTGCACTAAGGGGGAGCATTCAGACAACGTCTGGGCCCAATCTGTGCACAACTCATCTGGCTCCTATTTATTCCCCCCCCCATTACTCCAAACCAGTAAAGGAATGGGGATAGCAAAGGGTTTGTTTAGTGGGCATAATTCCAACTCAGGTCATGTTCCACAGCCTGGTGTGTACCAGTAGGAGGGCAAAGCAGACCGCTGGGCGCTGCCTCTAGGTGTGGACATTCCCACATTGCAAAACACACCCCTTGTGACCTGGCTTGTACAAAGCCGATAACATGACAGATGATGAGAGGGAGGGCATCTTGGCCATCTTCTGGTCACTGGGGGTGTTGTGGGGGAGGTAGTTGTGAATTTCCTGCATTGTGCAGGGGGTTGGCCTAGATGACCCTGGTGGTCCCTTCCAACTCTATGATTCTATGACAATCACCCCTGATTGCCCCGATCGCCCTGATGTCTTCTCCCCCAACTTGCGCGTTCCACAGAGTACCAACGAATCTGTCCTGACGGTGGAGTTCAACCCGCAAGACAGCAGCAACATCATCACCACTGGAAAATCTCACGTCTATTTCTGGACTTGGAGTGGAAACAGCTTGACGAAGAAACAGGGCATCTTTGGGGTAAGGAAGCAGGGAGGGAGGCCCCACTCCATAAGCAGATCTTGTTACATACAAGCAAGCATGTCATTTTTCCCTCTCATAGAAGCTACATGGCTTCTAGCCCATGATCTAATATCTGTGCTAGCGTTACTTAAATTGAGCATGTCACTCGAGATGAAATTCCCCAGGGTGTGCTGCCACGAGGTCATATAGTTAGGTCCTCAGCACTGAAGTTGATTGGCTGACTCTGGGCCAGTCGCACCATCTCAGGTAGCCTACCTCACAGAGTTGCCGTGAGGAGAAAGTAGTGCAGGGAGAACCACATACGCTGCCAGAGTGGTGTAGTGGTTAAGAGCGGTGGTTTAGTACGGTGGACTCTAATCTGGAGAACCGGGTTTGATTCCCCCGCTCCTCCACATGAGTGGCGGACGCTAATCTGGTGAACTGGGTTGGTTTCCCCACTCCTCCACATGAAGCCAGCTGGGTGACCTTGGGGTAGTCACAGTTCTCTCCGAACTCTCTCAACCTCACCTACCTCACAGGGTGTCTGTTGTGGGGAAGGAAAGGTGATTGTAAGCCGGTTTGATTCTCCCTTAAGTGGTAGAGAAAGTCGGCATATAAAAACCAACTCTTCTTCGAAGAGCAATAATGAGATAGAAGAGGGGTCCCCAACTATTTGGAGCCTGCAGGCAACTTTGGAATTTTGAGAGGGTGTGGCGAGTGCTACCCCAAAATGGCTGCCCAAGGACACAGGGCCAAACACAATACCTGAATGGAAACACAAGACAGGGAGCTTACTAGTCCTTCTGATCCTACAGTGGCTGTGGCTAGAATGGCAGCCACCGAAAACCCTTTCATCTGAATGATGGCAGCCAGAAACAAGCCGTACCTTACAAAGGCCCTGCCCGCTTTCTGAGTGGCTCAGCACCCGCCGGGGGAAGGTACTAGGGTTGCCAACTCTGGTTTGAGAAATACCTGGAGATTTTGGGGTGGAGCCTGAGGAGTTCGGAGTTTGGGGAGAGACCTCAGTGGGGTATAATGCCATGGAATCCACATTCCAAAGCAGCCATTTTATCCAGGGAAGGTGATCTCTGTAGCCGAGAGGTCAGTTGTAATTTTTTGAAATCTCCAGGCCTCACCTGGAGGTTGGCAACCTTAGGAGGTACTGGTGGGTGCCTTGGTGCCCTCAAACATCGTGTTTAGGAACAACTAGATGCCCCTGTGAGAGCCCCTGTGAGAACCAGGATTCTGGATTAGATAGACCCTTGATCTGCCCCAGCAGGACTCTTCTTATGGGCACAACTTTGCACTTTGGGGGATGGGATGACCTTGCCACATCTAAAATGCCTGGGCAGATGAGGAGAGCTGATAATGACTCACTTCCCACAATTCTGAGGTTTAAAAAGCCCAGCAAAACCCGATTCTGCCGTTGCTTGTCCCATCCTCTCCCCTTTCTCGTCTTCCCAGAAATACAAAAAGCCCAAGTTCATCCAGTGCTTTGTGTTCGACACCAACAGCGATGTCCTCACCGGCGACTCTGAGGGCAACATCCTGACGTGGGCCAGGGTGGCGGCTGATGTCCGGACGCTGGGCAAGGGAGCAAAAGGTATACACAGGCCAGAGACAAGAGACATGCAGATCCGGACAAAAGAGCCAGGAAGCGGTCTAGTTGTGATCCACTCCTATAGATTAAGGAATGGGGTGCCGCTCAGAGAATTTGGCTTCCTACCCCTGTAGCTAAAAAGGGCAGACTGGACACCAGTGCAATGTAAAGAAAACTAAGGCCGTTTATGCATGGCTATTTCCTCGCGGTCTACTTCAGGGCTTTGCATTGATTATGCTTGCATGTCCCGTTCGTAAGAGTCGCCTCGCTCTCCCCACACATTTCCCCCCCATGTTTTCTGGATGTTGGCTAAACACAAATCCAGAAAATGCAGGCAAAACATGCAGAAATGTGCGGGGAGAGCACGGGAGAGAGCGACCTCTGACGGTTGGAAAATGCAAGCATAATCAAAGCAAAGCCCCAAAGCAGTGGGCGGCGAGATCGTGAGGAAACAGCCATGCATAAATGGTATGAGAGTTTTATGGGCCCCTTAAAGACATAAAGTGTTTATTACCGTGGAAGCTTTTGTGGGTTAGAGCCCATTTAATCAGATGCACAAAATGTTGCCGTTGAATCATAGAATCATAGAGTTGGGAGGGGACATACAGACCATCTAGTCCAACCCCCCTGCTCAATGCAGGGTCAGCCTAGAGCATCCCTGACAAGTGATCGTCCAGCTGCTGCTTGAAGACCGCCAGAGAGGGGGAGCCTTACCAACTCCCTAGGCAGCTGATTCCATGGCTGAACTACTCTTACGTAAAAAATAAATAAATCCTAATATCCACCTGGTACCTTTCCTCCCGTAATTTAAACCCATTATTGCAAGTCCCATCCTCCGCTGCCAATAGGAACAGCTCCGTGCCCTCCTCTAAGCGACAGCCTTTCAAATACTTAGTTGGTAGATAGACAGATGATGGTTGTAGACATGAAAATCGTAAACAGTGGAGTCAAAAGGCCATGAAACGCAAGCGGTCCAGCCTGTGAACATGTATAGAGATAAATGTAGTGAGTATTTACGACAGTAGTAACTGGTGAAACACAGTCTTCTTTATTTAGCTGGGTTCACGTAACCAATGTAATGGGGACGCAAACCCCATCCCTCAGTTGAGTCCTACATGAATCAGATTAAAACTGTGGATAAACTGTAATTCAGCAAATCTCATGCTGGAGTCTCCCTTTCGACGTTTTTCATCCGTTGATAAAGACTTTCAGGCCAGCGGCGGAGCATCTTCGCCTAAGGCAGCAGTCCCAAGCTGTCTTCTTGCCTGTCCTTGCAGAGACGTATCAAATCAGCAAACAAACGCGGGCCCACGAAGGCAGCATCTTCTCCCTGTGCCTGTGCTGCGACGGCACCGTGCTCAGTGGCGGTGGCAAGGACCGGCGTCTTGTCCAGTGGAGTCCCAGCCTCGCCCTGCTCCAAGAGGTGGAGGTAAGGGAGATTGCAGGTTCAGGGTGGGAACTCCCATCGTTGTTATGTATGCAGCAGGAAGCTGGAGTTGTGTTGAGCTTGAGTCCTCGCCAGGGCACCTGACTTGCGTGTCCCCGATTGGACCCTGGGCAACAACCGCCCAATCATGGCGTGGGTGGGTGTGGCTGAGCGGGGCATTTAAGCAGGAGTCTGGGCACAGTTCAGCAGTTCAGTTCTGTTCACGCAATAAAGCAGCTGTTGTTGGAACTGTCTCCGGTCTCGTGTTATCACCCACGCGGACTTAACAATCGCTTTCCCCTGTGTGCTTTCCAAGTAAGGCGGTTTTCTGAGGGGGACACCTAGAACAGGATTTAGCCATGACAGGGTTTAACCGTGGCCCTGGCTAGCCCAATCTCATTAGATCTCAGTAGAGTCGGCCCTGGTTAGTATTTGAATGGGAGACCTCCAAGGAATACCAGGGTCATGACACCGAGGCAGGCAATGGCAAACCACCTCTGAAAGTCTCTTGCCTTGAAAAACCCTACAGAGTTGCCATAAGTTGGCTGCAACATAGCGGCACTTGACACCACCAAATGCCAAAATCGACATGTCATTATTTACTAGTTTATTTGTTTTATTTATTGAAAACATTTTTATGCTGCCTTTCCACCTGATCAGGGTCCCCAAGGCGGCTCACGTAATAGCATTTAAACAGTTAAAAACAACATTTAACATTTTAAAAATAATTCAATAAAACACATAAACAATACCCAAGCAGGGAGGAAGGCCAATAACAATTATTGGGGGGGCATGCCAAATGAAACAAAAAACTCTTCACCTGCAGTGTGAAACAGACGAATCTCCCTGGGGAGGGAGTTCCATGTTGAACTGGGGTTTTCTATTTTGGGGAGGGGTTATGGCTCAGAGGCGGTGCTCCTGTGTTGCTGCGTGCAGAAGGTTGTTTTTATTTGTAAGCCACTTTGGAGACATTTTTTTTCCTGCATGGAGAAGCGGCATATAAATATTTGAAATGAGCAAATATTATTACTTTCTTCCTGTGCAGATCCCAGAACAATTTGGTGCCGTGCGCACCATCGCCGAGGGCGATGGCGGGGAGCTGCTAGTGGGAACCACGCGCAACGCCCTGCTGCGGGGGAGCTTTGCGGAAGGTTTCCGACCCATCATCCAGGCAAGCCAGGGCTGGCTGGCGGCAGGCCCACTCTATTCCTCCTGGGCCGCTCCTGTTCCTAATGCAAGCTGCTCACCACTCTTTCTTTGCAGGGGCACACGGACGAGCTGTGGGGGCTGGGCACACACCCCTCACGAGAACTTTTTGTCACCTGCGGCTACGACAAGCAGCTCTGCATGTGGGATGGTGGGGAGCACACGCTCGCTTGGAGCGTCACGTTAGAGGTACCGTATGCAAGAGGGGAGGAGTGCGCAGCATGGCCTGGTGGGGGGGCAGAAGGGATAGGCAGGACTGTGGGCATGGTGTCTTTCTAGGAAAGCACAGAATACGTTACCGGGCACAGGATTTCACTTCCAGAGGAATCACCTTTTCCTTTTCTTGGAAAACAAGGTTCTAGTCTAGTTCTAAAGATATGCAAATGCATTTTTGAAATCTCACCAAAATCTCAGGTGCTAGAGAGGTAATGGTTTTCGTTTCAGCTCCACATAACTCTTTGCAGGATGGTCCTGCGGGAATAACTCTCCCACTAACCTTTTTCCTTTTGAAACAATATATTGCTCCAAAATTGACTAAATGCAGTTGCGCTTTTCCTCTCACACATTTGCCCAAACAAGCTTAATCTGCATAAACAGCAGGTCCTCTCTTCCTGGATAATATCACTTCAGACCTCAGTGGAAAATCTCATGTTTGAGTATTACCTCGGGGGTGGAGGGGACCCTACACATAAAAAAAACCTAACATTTGAGGGAGAACAATAGGCTAGAAGCCTTAACATCCAGTTTTCTACGTGCTGAGACTTCTCTTTTGAAAATATGAGAGCATTCAGTCATGAGAAGAAGAGTTGGTTTTTACACCCCAATTTTCTCTATCTTTAAGGCGTCTCAAACCAGCTTACAATCTCCTTCCCTTCCTTTTCCCACAACAGACTCCTTGTAAGGTGGGCGGGGCTGAGAGAGTTCTGAGAGAACTGTGACTAGCCCAAGGTCACCCAGCAGGCTTCAGGTGGATGAGTGGGGAAACCAACCCGGTTCTCCAGCTTAGAGTCCACCACTCCTAACCACTACACCACCCTGGCTCTTGTTCTGTCTCCCCTCACACACACACAGTTATAGTTTGAAGTGGCCCAATCCAGAAACAATTCTAATGTTCTGCACTTCGGGTATACAAGGCCTTAGGCTGGCTAGTAGGGAGGGAATGAGCAGAAAGAATCCCCCCCCCCCGAGAGTATTGTCCTTGTATTACATAACTGCTTGAGTTTCGATATCCGCTCAGTGGCCTGAGTGCCAGTTACTCTTTTCTCCATTGCAAATGCCCATCTGTAATATGGGAATAATAATACTTGCCAACCTTGCAGAGTTGTTGGGAAGGATTTCTGAAGACATTTACATTGGATATTACGATATCTATTTATTTATTATTTTATTTAAAACATTTGTGTATTTCTGCCAGGTCCTTCCCTGCCATCGGCAGGAGGTTTTTGGGGCAGAGCCTGAGGAGGGCAGGGGCTTCAATGCCAATAGAGTCCAGTTGCCAAAGTGGCCATTTTCTCCAGGCGAACTCATCTCTATTGGCTGGAGATCAGTTGTAATAGCAGGCGATCTCCGGCTAGAACCTGGAGGTTGGCAACCCTACTTATGCCCAGTTAGGGCCCTGAAGGCAGTTAAAAAACAGTTTTAAAAGACATCGACTTTAAAAACAATACATATGTGTGAAATAGCAAATAAAACAAACACAAATAAGGGTCGATAAGGGAATGTCCAAACGAAACAAGTTATTTATTTATTATTTTATTTTACGTGTCTCTGCCTTTAGATATAGACAAGCTCTAAATAGGTCCAGTCAAGTACTTAAAGCCCCCTTGGATGACGTGGCCGCAGTTGTGCGTATTTAAACACAGAACTGCTCCTGTGACATAGAGAAAGTGGGCTTTGGGGACCTGAGTTTGGAAGCAAAACAGGCAGGCTAGAAGAGGAGATGGGCTCCTCTGTGGTCTCTGGTTTACCTCCCTTCAGCCCATCTCACCATTCATTTTTCTCCCAACCAGAGTTGATTGCGGAAGGCCTGCAAGAGAAATGCTCCGGGGAGAGGGATTGTGGTATGGGGAAGCTATAATGGGGGTGGAAAGGGGGGGATTTCAGCTGCTCTCACCTGTGTGTCCTTTTGCTTTTCAAATCGGGCACCCGTTCCCCCCCCCATTTCCCACACACTTTGTGCAGTCCTGGGTTGGCCACATTCACATCTGTTGTGTCCTCAAGTAGTGTTATTGCCAAGGGAACTAACGGGGGCCTTTCTCTGCTTGTTCTCCAGGAAACGGGGCTCTGCGCCGACTTCCATCCCAGCGGGAAAGTGGCCACTGTGGGGCTGAGCACTGGACGGTAACTGTTTCCCTCCTCCCCGCCCCATTTTTGTGCATTTGGAAAGGCAGCCCTACTCTGAGTCCATAGGCTTGATCACAACTGAGTGACAAACAGAAATTCAGTGGGGGAAGTGGCTCAGTGGTAGATTATCTCAGTAGTAGAGCGTCTGCTTGGCATGCAGAAGGTCCCAGGTTCAATCCCTGGCATCTCCAGTTAAAGAGACTAGGCAAGAAGGTGATGTGAAAGACCCCTGCCTGAGACCTTGGAGAGCCGCTGCCAGTCTGAGTAGACAATACTGACTTTGAGAGACCAAGGGTCTGATTCAGTATAAGGCAGCTTCATGTGACCAATCCGTCCGACTTTATTCCTTTATTCTGTTTTTTTTTTGCTTGCGGACCAACAGGTCATGAACAAAACAAATTCAATAATACGGAAATAACCAAACATACAGAAATACAAAATCTGAGCAGTTAAAAGGAAGTATACTTAAAAACCACAGATTAAAATTTTGCCACGGCGACTTTCCCACCCCCTTCTGCCTGGCAAGAAGGTGCAAGGTAGAGAGAAACTTTGCCCAGTGAAATTTCGGAATGCCCCGCAGCTGTTAAAGGCCAGAAAAGAAGGCAACATCTCGACTTTACTGCCCTTGGGTCCACTCTTTGCTGAGACTCTCTTTTCCAACAGCTGGGTGGTGCTGGACACGGAGACGCAGCAGGTCTTATCGGCTTACACTGATGGAAACGAGCAGCTCTCTGTGGTGCGTTATTCGCCAGGTGAGGCCCTCCTTGCTGCCTGTGATGGCTTGGTTGGTTTCTCTCATCCAGACTGTTCACTTCCTCACGCGACCTCCACCGCCACCCCCCCCAACTTTGTTTCTGTCTTTTATCTTCCAGATGGGGAGTTTTTGGCCATTGGCTCCCACGACAATTTCATCTATATATACAGTGTAGGGGAGAGCGAGCATAAATACACCCGCTTTGGCCGTTGCATGGTAAGAAAGATATGGAATGGATGCGTATCTTGTGGGGGGGCAGGGACCTGTTTCACAGGGTTGTTGAAGGACAGTGAAATTCCTGATAAATGATATATACTTTTCCTCAATTAGAACTGGAGATAAGTCATTTATGTTCAGAAAAAGTAATTTTTGAAAAAGTGTAAGAACTACTCTGACCTGCATAGCCCATAGATCTGGGAAGCTAAGCAGGGTCGGCCCTGCTTAGTGTTTGGATGGGAGACCACCAAGGAATACCAGGGTTGCTATGCAGAGGCAGGCAATGGCAAACCCACATCTCTTACCCTGAAAACCCTGTGGGGTCGCCATAAGTCGGTTGCAACTTGATGGCAAAAAACAAACTACCCACCTGCTGAAGAGTGCCCTCACCCATATCTCCGCATGAGTCACTGTTCTGTTTGTGCTTTCTGAACGAAGAGAGACGAATCCAGAGCACTGACTTATGCAGAAAGGCAAAGATGAAGCTCTTCCACGATTAATTCCACTACGTCTCTGCATCTGAAGAGACTGAATGATCCAATTATATCTGCTACATAAACACAGCAAAATTATTCCACACCTCTCCATGAGGCTTTGGAAGGAGATGAGGCACAACAGGCAGCCTCCTGTATGGTTGCGTGCCCTGGGTTCACAGCAGTCTTGAAATAAGAAGAAGAGTTGGTTTTTATATGCTGACTTTCTCTACCACTTAAGGCAGAATCAAACTGGCTTACAATCACCTTCCCTTCCCCTCCCCACAACAGACACCCTGTGAGGTAGGTGGGGCTGAGAGACCTGTGACTAGCCCAGGGTCACCCAGCTGGCTTTATGTGAAGGAGTGGGGAATCTAACCCGGTTCTCCAGATTAGAGTCCACCGCTCCAAACGACCGCTGTTAACCACTACACCATGCTGGTCAATTAACATTAGTAATCAACTAGTAGTTCTCTCATGGCACACGAAGGGGCCTCACACAAAATATCAATTTTTATAATATCCATAACCACCTTAAAAATAATTAAGGCAGTATAAGATAAAAAAATCTCAGGTAGTCATAGTGCAACCAGACTAAATGCATCCAAGGCAAGACTAGAATCCACCACCTCCATCAATCCCCCCCCCAAATAAACCTACTCACCTACCAAAACCACAGATAAACACAACAAACTTCCTCTTATACCAAAAAGATGGTATCAGGTGAGCATCTCTCAGAATAGACTCTCACAGATGGGGCACAACCATAGAAGAGGTCCTCTCTCTGGTGGACTCCACTTCTGAAGGTGAGGGGGGTGTCTAGAGAATGGTCTCCGATTATGATCTCAAGTGATAGCCAGCTTGCGTGGGAGCAAATAGTTCATTAGGTACCCTGGTCTGAAACCATTTAGGCTATAACCAAGACTGAACCTGTCTGCTGTTATTCTGGACCACTTGAATTTTGTTCCATAGACTTTTCAAAAGCAGCATCACATCCAGTAACTTTGTAGTAATCTGGCCAGTAATTGATCCGCACTCCACTCACCATCTATAGGATTAGATGCTTCCTAATCTGTACATTTTTCTCTTTCCCTTCACAGGGACACTCCAGTTTCATCACACATTTGGACTGGTCCAAGGATGGAAAATTCATTATGTCCAATTCAGGGGACTACGAAATCCTATATTGTGAGTGGTGGGCTTTAGTGGTAATGAGGCTGTGAACATCTGGAGCTGCCTTATACTTAGTCATCCGTTTGGCCTGTCTAGGACAGTACTGCATATCCTGACTGGCAGTAGTTCTCCAGGGTCTCAGGCAGAAAACCTTTCACAATCCGACTATCTGAGATAGGCAACTAGAGATAAACCTGAGAGTGTCTACTTACAAAGCAGATTCTCTGCCACTGAGGCATGGGGGGATGGGACATAGTTCATAGAATCATAGAGTTGGAAGGGACCACCACGATCATCCAGTCCAACCCCTGCACAATGCAGGAAATTCACAACTGCCTCCCCCCACCACCACCAGTGACCCCTACGCCATGCCCAGAAGATGGCCAAGATGCCCTCCCTCTCATGATCTGCCTAAGGTCATAGAATCAGCATTGCTGATAGATGGCCGTCTAGCCTCTGCTTAAAAACCTCCAGGGAAGGAGAGCTCACCACCTCCCGAGGAAGCCTCTTCCTCTGAGGAACCACTCTGTTAGAAAATTCTTCCTGATGTTTAGGCAGAAACTCTTTTGATTTAATTTCAACCCATTGGTTCTGGTCCAATCTTCTGGGGCCACAGAAAACAACTCGGCACCTATATGATAACCCTTCAAATACTTGAAGATGGTTATCATGTCCCCTCTCAGTCTTCTCTTCAGGCTGAACATACCCAGCTCCTTCAACCTTTCCTCATAGGACTTGGTCTCCAGACCCCTCTGTTGCCTGTCTGTTGCCAAAGCAACCCCCCCCAAAGTCCAAGATAACCACTGCTGAGTCCTCATCCTTTAAACAAGCAGTCACTGCCTTGAAGCACTTAGTATGCCTGTTTCCTTTAAGCACCAGCAGATGGAGCAGCAGCTTTATGCCCACAACAAGCAACATTTCGCTGTAAGGGTAAATAAACCTGGAATGGCGCCGGCTAGCCTGCTCTCGTCTTGCAAGCTAAGCAGGGTTGGCCCTGGTTTAGGGATGCGAGCCTCCAGGTGGGATCTGGGGACCCCCCAGAATTACAGCTCATCTCCAAACGACAGAAATCGGTTCCCCTGGGGAAAAGGAATCCTTGGAAGGAAGATTCTATAGCGCTGTATCCCACTGAGGTCCCTGTCCTCCCCAGACTCCATCCCCAAATCTCCAGGAGCTTCCAATCTGGAGCTGGCAACCCTACCCCACCACCACCCACTGGTGGCCAGGGAGGACTTGGCAACCCTACCCTGGTTAGTACTTGGATGGGAAACCGTCAAGGAAGTCCAGGCTTGCTATGGAGGGGCAAGCAATGGCAAAACCACCTCTGTTTGTCACTTTGTCTTGCAAACCCTACGGGTTCACCATAATTCAGCTGCGACAATGGCATTTCCTACCACCAAACCTAGGGAGCGTCTGTGCAACGGCGGAGAAAGAACGGTGAATTTGGTTAGTCCCAGTTGTAAGAACTGGTTGTCACTGTCGCGTGGCAGTCTGGTCTCTCTCTAGGAGCTGCCTGCTGATGATATTCACACTTGCTCCTGCATTCTATTTTGCCAGGGGATGTGGCTGGGGGTTGCAAACTGCTGAGGAATCGCTTTGAGAATAAGGATCGTGAATGGGCCTCATACACCTGCGTGCTAGGCTTTCATGTTTTTGGTGAGTTTCTGGGGGCAAGATCGGAGAACAGCCTCCATCTCTTGGTACTGGTGGGAAGCTGATCAGCCTGTGGGCATCAGGACAGGTAGCTTCAGCCAATGAGCCACCTGGGGAGACTTTTCTAAGCCACTTTAATCATTGAATAATTCCACTCTGTCTGTCTCTCTCTCTCTCTCCACTGCCTGCAGGCGTGTGGCCCGACGGCTCGGATGGCACCGACATCAACTCCCTTTGCCGGTCCCACAACGAGCGGGTAGTGGCTGTAGCGGATGATTTCTGCAAGGTCCACCTCTTCCAGTATCCCTGTGCCAAGCCCAAGGTATGCAAGAAGTGGGGAAAAGTGGAGTGTGATAAGAGGATAGACATAAGCAAGATTTAATTCAGCTCTGATATGGGGGGACAAAGATAAAAACCTCATTGCTTCCCCCCACCTTGTTTGCACTACACCTGTGTGCTGTAGTGGTTAAGAGCAGTGGACTCTTAACCTGGAGAACCGGGTTTGATTCCCCACTCCTCCACATGAGCGGCAGACTCTAATCTGGTGAACTGGGTTGGTTTCCCCACTCCTCCACATGAAACCTGCTGGGTGACACTGGGCCAGTCACAGTTCTCTCAGAACTCTCTCAGAACTCTCTCAGCCTCTCCTACTTCACAAGGTGTCTGTTGTGGGGAGAGGAAGCGAAGGGGATTGTAAGCCGGTTTGAGACTCCTTAAAGGCAGAGGAAATTGCGGACTCTTGGCCCTCCCAACCAATCCTTTCATATATGCTACCACTGCCACTATATTTTACCTGAAGATAGTTTCAGAAGGTAACCGTTGGTCTGCTGTAGAAGAGCTAGAATTGAGCCCAGTAGCTCCTTAAGAGACCAACAAGGTTTTCAGGGTATAAGCTTTTGAGAGTCAAAGCTCCCTTTGTCAGATCTGAGTAAGGGAGCTTTTACTCTTGAAACCTTTATACCCTGAAAAATATTGGTCTCTAAGGTGCTACTGGACTTGATTCTAACTCTTCGATTGTTTTCCTGTGTATGTGCAACTCAGCTGGCTTCATGTGGAGGAGTGGGAAAACAAATCCAGTTCACCAGATTAGCGTCCTCTTCCTCATGTGGAAGAGTGGGGAATCAAACCCGGTTCTCCAGATCAGACTCCACCACTCCAAACCACCACTGGTAACCACTACACCATGCTGGCTCTTGTGGTGGAAGAAGTTCTTATGTCAGAACTTTCTGTTTTTAGACTTCTAGTTGGTTCTACAACCCTAATTCCTATTGCATTGTTCACTGAATGCCCCATCCTGTCAATTGTATTGACTCACTCTTTGTAGTCCGCCTTGAGTCCCTGTGAAAAAGGTGGACTATAAATAATACAATATAATCTAGGAGTAAGTTTAACATGTTAGCAACCTTCCAAAACTGCTCTTCCCCTCTTTCACAGGCACCGAGCCACGAATACGGGGGACACGGAAGCCACGTCACCAACGTGCGCTTCACGCACAACGACGGCTACCTCATCTCCATGGGTGGCAAGGACACCAGCATCTTCCAGTGGCGGGTGTTAGGCAGCAGCCTTCCCCGTAGTCGTTCCCTCTCCTCTGCCTCCGTCTCCTCGCAGGATGCAGGGGTCAGCACCTGAAGCTGTGGGGCAGGACAAGTACGGTGACTTAAGTCTTCCTGAGACAGGATAATGGGGGGTGACCTCCCATCCCATGACTGATTCCTTGGGATTCAGGTTCTCGGATGGAGCTGTGGGACATCTGGAGTCTCCTTCCCCTCCCAACACGATTTACTTGGGCTAACAATGTGATTTGCTTTATTAACATAAGGGCGAGGGGGGAGTAGCCAGACCGACCGGCCCTCCTGAGCACAGAAGGACTGGCTTCGTGGCGGAAAATGTCTGTGATGTTAAGTGTCGGATGGTGGAGATGCATCGTCTCTCCAAAGGGAGATTTTTGTAGAGAAGGGCTGCTTTGTGGGAGGAACAGTAAGATCAAGGGTTGTTTCAATGAACCCACCTGTGCCCCCTTTTGACTCCGCTGGTATAGCCTTGCCTCTTAGAAGCCTGAAAGCATCTGCATTCCAAATGATGGGGAAACACAAGCGCCTCCATCTCCATGCCCCTGCGCTTCCCTGGCCGCAGCTACAACTTTCTGCACTTTGTTTACATTCCTAGTGACTCTTGTCAGAGGCCGGATCCACCGCGTAAATAAGCGAGAGTGAGGAAAAGGCCTTAACACTGTGAGCAACGCAGAGAAATAAACCTTTGCATTCAGTATCCTACTGTGTTGTGACTTTTCCCCCCTCCTGGTCTTGCATCTGGAAGAAAAAGGGCAAAGGCAACAGAACCAGGGTTTGTGGCCAAGCTGGTAACCATGGTTACCCAACACCACAAGGAAACCAGCAATATAATGCTTCTGTTCCCAGTGACACCAATGATGTCAGAACATCTACTGGTCTTTTTTTGTTCGTTTGTTTCAGGCTGTGGAAGAAAACAATTTTTTTAAAAGCAATTCCATCTCAACCATCAACTTTTAAATGGGGCATATTGTCGAGGGATACATGTAGGCAATTCCCCCTTCCCTTTGAAGTAGGTGCCCTAAAAGGGGACAAAGAATTTCCCTTGTTTTAAATGTGAAGGGGAGGTTTCTTCGGAGGGGTTTGGGGGAAAAAAAGGCATGGAGCAGTTTCAAAAATGGAGAATTATAGTAGGGGTTGTTGGCATGTTGGTCCAAAGACGTTTATCGTATTTTTATCCCAGCCATCCTCCAAGGAACTTGGGGGCTGCATACATGGTTTTCCTTCCTTCCATTTTAATCCACACAACAACCCAGTTAGGTTAAAAGAACTCAGTCATCACTCAGTGAACTTCATGGGTGAGTCGGATTTTGAACCCAGGTCTCTCCAGTCCTCAGGCATTCTACCACTTCACCACATATGAGGCACCTGATAGAGAGTCGTAAGCAAAAAAATAGAAGATGTACCTGTTCCATAAAGTTTACAGTCAGGACCACCCCGAACTGAAGCAGCCTGTCTCTCAAGCAAGGAGATAACAGATTTCATTTATTGTTATATTTTTACCACTATGGGATGTCTTCAATGGATTTTCTCCCTCAGGCAATATCTTTTGAGCTGTCTCTGCTTAACAATCTAAATTTCAACAAGCGGGGGAGAGGAGAAAAGCAGAGGAAGGTAATGAAGAGCAGAGACAGGTGACCGCATTTGCGTGGAGCGACACAGCAAGCTTTTCAATGCAACTGTACTTCAGAAGGATACTGAAGTACACCTTGCGAGCCATGCACTTCTCTTTTTTACCAGGAGCGCTGTTAAATGTGTTTTATGTGGACTACTAAGAACCCCAAGCACAGAGGAGAGACTTCATCACACTTCAACCCAGACTTCATTAAAATGCTATTTTGATTTTGTGTTAGTTTGTAGTTATGGGAAGCTGCTTTGGGAACCAGACTTTTTGGGTTGAAAAAAAATGATGGGGGAAACACAATTCACTGTACAAATTGCATCAGGTTTGATAGGAGAGTGTGTCAGCCAATGGTTCAAGAGTAGGGTTGCCAATCTCCGGGTGGTGGCTGGAGATCTCCTGGGATTACAACTGATCTCCAGACAACAGCGATCAGTTCAACCTGAAGAAAATGGCTGCTTTGGAAGGTGGACTCTGGCATTATACCCCTCCAACCCCCAAACCTCCAAGGTCTTTCCCAACCCGGAACTGGCAACCTTTTTCAAGAGTCACTGGGAGGGTCTCCCAGGAAGAGCCCATCTTCAGTGGAAGAGGAAGCAGCAGTCACACAAAGCCTGCATCTTTCCTTTTCTGAAGTGTTAGTTGTCCAGGCCTCATAAACCTGACAGAAGGGATACTGAGGCACTGCTGAGTAGGCTTTGAGGGGGAAACGTATTAATTTTGTTGTTTGTAAGCTGCCTGCTCATTTCTTCAAAAGTTTGCCAAAATCTTTCAAAATCAATGAATAAAACCGTGTATAGATGTAGATGTAAAGAGCCGGTGTGGTGTAATGGTTAAGAGCGGTGGACTCTGATCTGGTGAACCGGGTTTGATTCCCCACTCCTCCACATGAGCGGCAGAGGCTAATCTGGTGAACTGGATTTGTTTCCCCACTCCTACACAAGAAGCCAGCTGGGTGACCTTGGTAGATAAGAACAACAGCACGTGGCTCAATCACAAATACAACTAGAAAAATGTATGGTACAAAAACATTTGTTCATGTTCATATAATAACCAAAAAAATAGTACACATCAAACCAAATACACCAAAGCAATATTTCAAAAGGAATTCAAGTTCATTCCCAGTTCATAGGAGAGTCCAATGTAAAGTTCATAAACCAAAAAGAGTCAAACCCGACTTCCATGAAGAAAAACTCCTATGAAACCCAACTTTCCCACGATGGCCGTGCTTCAGACCGACCGTCTCTCCGGGGAGAATGCAAGGAAGGCTCCAATAATAAATCAAAAGACGACACCTCTAGATAAGTGGTCGTTTCGCCTGATTGGCTTCTTCAGTTGTACTTAATATCCATAAATTCTTCAGTTATACTTAATGTCCATAAATCATATTTTTTCACGGGGCATGTAGCCTCTAAGGATACATTAAAAGATGCATTTGTTATGAAATTACATTATTAGTGAAACTTAATAAATGTACACATTTACATATAACAATCCTTCAAAAAAATATTTTCTTACCCCATAATATTGTTGACCTGATATGGTTCAAGACCCAAGGTTCCTTGGGCTAGTCACAGCTCTCTTAGAGCTCTCTCAGCCCCACCTACCTCACAGGTTGTCTGTTGTGGGCAGGGAAAGGGAAGGTGATTGTAAGCCGGTTTGATTCTGCCTTAAGTGGTAGAGGAAGTCGGCATATAAAAACCAATTCTTCTAAAAAAGTAAACTGGTAATTATAAAGCAAAAATGGGTGATTGTGAGTGCAGAAAAAAATGCTTTCTTCTGGCTTAATTAAATTAGGAAGCTGATTCCCTATTTGCTGGTGCCGTCTGGCCATTCTGATCCATGCTTCAGTAACTCATGGCTAGATTAGTGTAATACATTCTCCATAGGGCTGCCCTTGAAGATGATCGTGAAACTACCTGGTACAAAATACAGCAGCCCATTTGTTATTAGGGACCCACCATGGGGACCATAGAGGTCCTTCACTGGCTGCTTATTTATTTACAAGAGCTGGTTCTTACCTTTAAAAGCCATAGCTAGGGCTGCCAGGTCCCTCTTCGCCATTGGCGAGAGGTTTTTAGGGCGGAGCCTGAGGGTGGGGTTTGGGGAGGGATTTCAATGCCACAGAGTCCAATTGCTAAAGTGGCCATTTTCTCCAGGAGAACTGATCTCTATTGGCTGGAGATCAGTTGTAATAGCAGGAGATCTCTAGCTAGTACCTGGAGGTTGGCAACCCTATTGGGGCCTTTGACTTATTGTGTAGCTTATATATTATTGCTTTTTTTACCTGTCTTAGGCCCTGAGTTTCATCAGGGGGAGGGGACATATAAATTAGGCTTGCCAAGCCCCAGATGGGACCTGGAGATCTGGAATTACACTTTAGCTACACTGCAGAGATCAGGTTCCCTGGAGAAAATGGCTGCTTTGGAGGGTGGAGTCTGTGCATTACACCTGACCAAGGTCCCCCCCCTTCCTCAAGCCCCACCCTCCCCAGTAGGGTTGCCAGGTCCTTCTTCACCACCAGCGGGAGGTTGTTGGGGCAGAACCTGAGGAGGGCGGGGTTTGGGGACTTCAATTTCTTAAGAGTCCAAAGTGGCCATTTTCTCCAGGTGAACTGATCTCTAGCAGCTGGAGACCAGTTGTGATAGCAGATCTCCAGCTAGTACCTGGAGGCTGGCAACCCTACTCCCCAGGCTCCTCCCCCAAATCTCCAGGAACTTCCCAACCCAGAGTTGGCAATTCTTTTAAAAATAAATTAATCTGCAACAGATCCTGTGTAGAATGATGAAAAAGTTAAAAGATTTATGCATAAACGTGAGTTGCACAGCAGACATCTGTATTTGAGGCTGTTGGGGATGGGAGACAAAGAGTTAAACTCTGGTTCCGGAAAAGAGCGCCGTACATCGAAGAGAGGTGAGACTCACGGCCTCGTCGGTTTTCCGAAGATTGTCGGAAAAATCCGAAGAGGTCTGGGGCACCCTCGGGACGTTCCCCCATCTCAAATTGTAATCGGAAAAATTATTTTACGGAACGACCCGAAGACAGACGAAGATTTCCGGAAAAGCGCGAACTTCCTCCCGTGTATTTCCGAGTTCAGGAAAAGGCGGGGGTAATTCTGAATTAGCCGAAACCGGAACATTAAAACAAGGGGCAAGAAACTCTTGAGGCCCTGCGACCAAGTCCCTGAAAAAAAAAAAAAAAAGTCCACCGTATTTACATTGAGGAGGAGCGGGGCGTTTATCGCTCCCCCCCTTTTCCCGAAGCTGACCGGAAAAGGCCGAGCCTTTCCGAAGATCCCCGAGGGGCTTCCGGAAACTCCCGAAGTGCTCGAGGCTCGGCCGGCGCCGGCGCTCGCTGCGTGAGGGGGAGAGACGACAACGGCGGCGGGAGGCGATGAAGAGCGGCCGGGCCCGGAGTTCCTGAGGGGGCCGAGCCGGGCCAGAAGCCCCCCGCCGGAGCCATGGCGGCTAATATGTACCGGGTGGGCGGTAAGGAAAGGGGGTCCTCCCTTGCGGGGCGGGGGGAGGAATGGCGGAGAGGCGAGACACGAGGGGGGAGGGGCACGGTGGGGGTGCTCGGGGGAGGGGGGGAGGGGAGGGTCCTTCAACGGGGTTCAAACAGGGTAGGGGAAAGGGGGAGTGGTGATAGGGGAGGGGGCTCAAGGGGTTTCGCTCCTGCGGGTGGGAGTCAAAGATTGGGAGGAGGAGGAGGGGGGGGGGAGGCTAAAAAAGCTTGATCTGGAGGTGGGTCAGGGAAGGGGAAAGGGGTCGGTGGAGGGGGGCTGGCTGAAATGGGTCTGGGGGCTGAGGGTGTTCGGGAGTCTGGGAGGGGGAGCGTATGGGAGGGCTAGTTCCAGGTAACGTGGGGGGGGGATTAGGACTAGGGGAGGGGACGCATAAGGAAGTGCTGGTCGTGGGAGTTCATGTTAGGGAGGGAGAGGCTGGGGCCGTGTGTAAGAGGAGCGTGTGAACGGAGGGGCTGGCTTCAGTGGGCCTGCGGGGATTAAAGGGGCAGGCTGGGCTAAGTAGCTCGGGCAGGGTTTTAAGGGGATAGGTCGAGGCGGCTGGTCGCAATATGGGAAAGATTTTGGGGTGGGGGGGAGGTAGAAAAGAGGTTTGGTCCTGGTAGTGGGAGAAATAAGGTCCAGGGGTGGGGGGTTTAAATCATGGTCGTGGGGGGGGGATAGGTGGCGGATAAAGAGGGAGTTTGGCAAGGCTAAGTTGCTGGGTTGAAGGAGTAGGTAGAGAGGCCGGGTGTCAGGGGTTTGGGGTGGTTAAGGAAATTGGGGGGGGGGCTAGGCTGAAATATGGGAGGAGTGAATGGAGGCTGGACAGGGGCCTGGCCTAGATAGCCGGGTGGGGGAAAGGGAGGCTGTGAATGAGAATCAATGGGCTGCCTTTTTCATCTGCTAAAGGTTACCTATGAAAGATGAGGTGAGGCCATGATCAATTTAAATGTGGGAGGGGGAAGCTGCAGTCCAAAGGATCTGAGAAAGAGATGCGGAGGCAGAACCAGAAGTGTGAAAGGGGTGTGGGGGGTTATAGATCAGGATTCGGCTGTTTGTGGAGGGAGACGTGAGGACAACGGGCTTGGTTATAGGGGAAGGGGGGTTAACCTAGACAAAGTGACGTGGATAAGAAGCTGGCTGAAGGGCCTTGTTGAGTTTTAGCTTCAGGGTAGCGAAAGACTCATGCCTTCTAGAGAAGGGGGTGCTCTGTGTGAGAAGCTGAGAGCAGGGTCTTGGTGATTCTGGCTTCTGAGCCAGGACATGAAAGGTAAACGGAACCTCCATGTTCAGAAGCAGTATACCTCTGACCACCAGAAGAGAGAGTCCCAAAGGGGGGGGGAAGCCTCTGTGCCCTGCTTATAAACTTTTCTGGTGGGGTGGTGCTAGAAGTGGAACGCTGGGCTAGGACCCTGGTCTGATCCAGCCACACTGTCTACGCTCTTCCGCTTACGTCACTTCACACATTCCCACTGCTAAGATCACCTTGTGCTCATGTCATCTGCGCTCCACCTCCTTGACTTTTTCTCTCCATTACCTTCAGGTTTCTTTTATTTTTTTAAAAAAACGGTGCCCTTCTTCCCTTCTACTTCCCTTCTTTCAAGCTGTTGAGCCCCTTAGTCACCTCCTCCCACTCTTATCTGTGCTGCTGAAGCCTCATGGCTCCCAAGGCCCAGCCTGTTCATAATTAGCCACTCCTCTGGAGGACTTGCTTCTTCGGAGAGCCCTCTTTGGCTCGCCCCTGAGCTGCTGTCCTATTGCCAGCTAAATTCTTCAACCGTGCCCATGACCCTGAACTTTCTCTACTCTTTTCTTGTTTGATGTCTGTTGTAAACGTTCTGGGTTTTGAAGCGCAGAACTCAACAGTCTCTCCACTTTTTAAAAATACTTTCAAAAAAGTTAAGTCTTTAAGCCTAAAATGCAGAGCTAGAAAGCATGGGGCAACATCTTCAAGTACTTGAAGGGCTGTCATATGGAGGATGGAGTTGTTTTCTGTTGCCCCAGAAGGTAGGACCAGAACCAATGGGTTGAAATTAAATCAAAATACTCAGACTGAGTCATGTGTCTGTTTTGTATGGTGCCTTGTGTGCTTGCAGGGGGCTGGGGGGGGGGAGAATTGTCAGCAATAATGGAAGCGGCCCTTGTTGAAGGAGCTTCTCAGGCGGGCCCTGGTATTCCATCCTTGCCTATATTACTGACAGAGGGCTGTCCTAGCAGGAGGATAATCTGTGGCTTAACTTCTTGGCTGTGCATGTAGCATCATGGTTTGAGAACGTGTGCGTTGGGCTGATAGACTCCAGCTTCAGGTCGACATTGGCCTGAACTCTCTGGGAGGGTTTCTTTCTGCACGCTGCCCTCTTTCACCATGCATTCCCTCCCGGCCCCATATAAGATATTGGAGCTAATATTGGCTTGCTTTACAGGGCCATCGTAAAAATGACTGAGAGAATGAGCGGGGGCTAAATCTTAGTGATAGGGCCGCGTACAAAGTCTGGACGGTCCCAGGCACCTTCAGTTAAAAGCATCTCGGAGAACTGAACTGGGAAAGACCTTTCTGTGCCCTGAAATCCTGGTGAGCTGCTGCCCGTCAGAGGAGTCAGTACTGAAGAGTACAGTAGACCAGCGGCTCAACAGTTAAGGCAGCTTTATTAAGTGACTCTAAAATGGAAGCAACCTGGCTTTTTGTGTCAGGACGACCTCTCCCGATAACCCTTTGTGGGCTGGGGCCATGGCTTGGTGCTCAGTTTATCCAGCAGTTTGAGGCAACAAGTCCAACCCCCTGCACAATGCAGGAAACTCACAACTACCTCCCCCCCCCACACTCCCAGTGACCCCTACTCCATGCCCAGAAGATGGCCAAGATGCCCTCCCTCTCATGAACTGCCCAAGATCATAGAATCAGCATTGCTGACAGATGGCCATCTAGCCTCTTCTTAAAACCTCCAGGGAAGGAGAGCTCACCACCTCCCGTGGAAGCCTGTTCCTCTGAGGAACCACTCTGTTAGAAAATCCTTCCTAATGTCTAGATGGAAACTCTTTTGATTTAATTTCAACCCGTTGGTTCTGGTCCAACCTTCTGGGGCAACAGAAAACAACTCAGCGCCATCCTCTATATGACAATCCTTCAAGTACTTGAAGATGTTGCCCCATGCTTTCTAGCTCTGCATTTTAGGTTTAAAGGCTTAACTTTTTTGACAGTATTTTTAAAAAGTAGAGAGACTGTTGAGTTCTGTGCTTTAAAACCCAGCTGCAGAAACATGGGGTGCATGCATCACTGATGTCAGACTTCTGGTGGAATGGAAAGAGGACAGCGTGGAGGGGGTATGTCTTGAATCTGGCCCAGAGGGGAGAAACCGCTTTTCCATGGCCTAGATAAAAGGGGCTGTATTGACACAGGTTAGGGAAATCATCACATTTTTGCTGTGGTGGATTGATAGGCCTAGAGCATGCACTGTATGTCCGCTCTGGTGTATTTATGGGAACTAGTCATGTGTAGGAGGTAAGAGTATGTTTCTGATTTGGGAAGTCCCAGGTTCAGACCGTAACTCTGTTGAGCTAACCAGAGGCAAGCAAAACTCTGCTCTCTGTAAAAATGCTAGCATGCCTTACAAGGTGGTTGCAAGAGTGATTTTGTGGTGGTGGAAAGTGCTGTCAAGTCACAGCTGACTTATGGCGGCCCTGTAGGGTTTTCAAGGCAAGAGACTTTTGGAGGTGGTTTGCCATTGTCTGACTCTGCATTATGCACCTGGTATTCTTTGGAGGTCTCCCATTGGAATACTAGTCAGGGTGAGGGCTGAGAGTGTGTAACCGACCCAAGGTCACCCAGCAAGCTTCTGTGGCATGAGTGGGGATTTGAACCTGGGTTTCCTGAGTCCGAATCCAACACCTTAACCACTACACCACACTGGCTCTCTAAGAGTGATTTAGGTCATGTACATTTAGAGAACCATGGGGGGGAAATTGCATAAAAACACATCACATCCGCCAGCAGCTCTGAAGGGTGTGATCCTGCTCCTACAGCCTCTTTTTCCATTTCTCATTGGCCCTCCTTCCACCCCTCTTTCAGATTACGTCTACTTTGAGAATTCCTCTAGTAACCCCTACCTCGTGCGCCGCATTGAGGAGCTCAACAAGGTAAGGGTAGTACTGGGCATGGGGAGGGGGCTAAGCTCTGTCCTGTGGGGGGCTGTTGGGCCCATCGTGGCTTGGGCAGCCAGGGGACATGAGCAGGGTGTGGGTGAAGCGAGAACCCGTTGAGCGCAGTAGAGGCAGTTTAGGTTGAGCTCCAGGTCTTGAACCCGTAGCCGCCATTCACTGGCGAGCTGCCCATCCGTCAACAGCGTTGTCCCTCCTCTTTCCCCTGCAGACGGCCAATGGCAACGTGGAGGCCAAGGTGGTCTGTCTGTTTCGACGGCGTGACATCTCCAGCAGCCTCAACAGCCTGGCCGACAGCAACGCCCGTGAGTAGCGGAGGGATCGGGTCATGATTCTAAGCAGCAAACTCGGAGCTCTGTTCAAGGCTGGCGGTTACAAAGGGAGAAATTGCCTTTTCACCCCTGTGCAGTGGTGGGGTGTTTGGTTAGGAATGCGTCCCGCTGGGTAGGCCTTCTGTGGCAAACCTGGGAACGGATGGTTTGGCAACCTACCTGGTGACTCCAGCTTTGTAGAGAGAAGGCAGGGGAGAAGAGAACAGGTGGAGAGGGGGCAGAGCAGGACGGAGCTGTTGCCCTCCGGGAATAGTGGTGGGAGGAGGGATTCCGCCCAGGAAGAAGAGAGCAGCAAGGGAATGGGTGAAAGGCTACCCCACCCTCTCCCTGGGGCACCAGTCTCCTTCCGAGAGCTAAGGCTGGCTTTTCTTTTCTGCCCAGGCAGAGGTTGTGGGCACCAAGCTCAGGAACTGCCTTGCCTGCAAGTTCTGTGTGGGGGTCTCGTCGTTCTGATGTGCGTTAGTTAACGTCTGGTTAGTTACTGTCTTCCATTGGGGTGAGGAGAGTTTTAAGCTTTTCTCTTTCATGCCCAGAGCAATAATGTATGCGAAGAAACAGCTGACTGGTTGTAAACGTTGGCAGGTGTTGAATGGTGTGTAAGCAGGGAGACAGAAGCAGCGTCGCCGCAGAACACCTGGTTCCTGGCCATTGCCAGACATAGGCGTCTCTGGCTCTTCAGTGCTACAGGAGAGTCCTCAGCGACTGAAGGGTTAACAGGAAAGGGATAGCAGCTGGGGGAGGGGAAGGGGCATGCGTGACTCTGCATCGGGCTTCCTGGCCTCTTGAGCAGGGGCTGTGACCTTGACTGTGCCCAATCAGACCCGGCTGGTTCTTTAACCCACCCACCCATTTGAGGCAAAGGGTTTTCTGAGCTGCAAAGCAGGCAGGGCGGAGCCAGCGTCCCTCTCATGCCTCCAGTCCCCACCCCCCTGGGACGCTGCCAAGTTCTTGAAGCAGCTGGGGGGGATGGGAGAACAATGTGCTTCTTGGTGGCCGCCGCTGCTCGGCTGCTTCCGGGATAGTGGGTGACTGTGCGTGGCGGTCCCTGTTGCTCGCTGCTGTAGAGGGCGAGAGCAGAAAGGATGACCCTCGGCAGCAGCCGCTGGCAATTGGAAACAAGCCCCACGCTGCATTCTGGATGGAAAGGGAAACTAAAATGATCATGGGGTCGGTGCATCTTCACTCTGAGGAAAGGCTACAGTAGGGAGGGGCCGTGGCTCAGTCGCAGAGCATCTGCTTGGTGTGCAGAAGGTCCCAGGTTCAGTCCCAGGTATCGCCAGTTCAAGGGACTAGGCAAGTAGGTGATGTGAAAGACCTCTGCCTGAGACCCTGGAGAGCCGCTGCCAGTCTGAGTAGACAATACTGACTTTGATGGACCAAGCGTCTGATTCAGTATAAGGCAGCTTCATGTGTTCATTTAGGGCATTTTAGTTCAGGGGGGAAATGAAGGCCAGTAAGGAAGGGAACCTGATCAGTGTTGTAAACTGCGTCAGGGTGGGGAGACCCGTTCCCCCTCGTATTTCTGTAAAACTCGGTACCCCTCAATGAAGCTGATTGGCAGAAGGGACGGCGTAAGAAAAGGAAGCGCTCCTTCAAACAATACTTAAACAAAATATGGAATTCACTACCATGTGAGCTGGTGATCACTACTAGTTAGCGTAACTTCAGAAGAAATTACGACAATTCACAGTAGCTCTATCCTAGGCATTAGCTGCAGGAACTAAAAGAAACCTTCATGTTCCAAGGAGGTATACCTTGAGATTCCGGGTGCTGGGTGGAGGATCACCTTCCCATCCTGCTGGCTTCTGGATACATCTAGCCACTGTTAGAGACAATTCTGGACCTGCAGATCAGATCGGGCCGTGAGCGTGATCACTGACTTGGAGGAGGGATGAGATCTTGCAGTCTCTGGAGGATGTGGTGGGCCTAGAAATGAGCAATGAATGAGTGGAAAGACGCTTCACACACTTTTCCTCCTCTATCTTCCCCTGCCCAGGAGAGTTTGAAGAAGAATCCAAACAGCCTTCGGTGTCAGAGCAGCAGCGGCACCAGCTAAAGCACCGGGAACTTTTCTTGTCCCGGCAGTTCGAGTCCCTGCCTGCTACCCACATACGGTAAGGAGAGGCAGGAGGGGGATGGGTTCCATCTTGCATGCCCTTGGCTCCTGTGCAGCCCAAGAAAAGCAAGGCCAGCTCTTCTAGGGCCACTTGAGCCAGCCTGCCTTTGAGCTCCGCAGCACCCGAGAGGCTGAGCCCAGGAGTATGATGCAGGGTCTCCCCCTTCATCCTTGCAGGGGGAAGTGCAGTGTTACCCTGCTCAATGAGACGGACGTCCTCAGCCAGTACCTGGACAAAGAGGTGAGTCAGGAAGGGAAAGGTGAGGAACGAGGAACTTCCGTGACCAACTCTGGGCTCCTGAAGTCCTGGGCTTGAGATCCAGTGGCTTCCCTTGGGCCCCGTCTACCAAAGCAGAGGGCGAGGCATTTTCTGTCCTTGAATCTGGGTTGTTTGCTGCTGGTTTGGCAGAACGAATCCAGAAGGGGTTGAGGATATCAGGGCAGATGTTATCAATGCTTTAGGCTGATCCTGCATTGAGCGGGGGGTTGGACTAGATGGCCTGTATGGCACCTTCTAACTCCATGATTCTAATACTCCCGACCCCTCTTTTGCTCCTAGGATTGTTTCTTCTATTCACTGGTGTTCGACCCTGTTCAGAAGACTCTCCTAGCTGACCAGGGCGAGATCCGAGTGGGCTGCAAGTACCAGGCAGAGATTCCTGACCGGCTGGCAGAAGGTGAGCAGGGGTCCCATCACCACGCAAAGCACACTTCCCTCGCCAGACTTCGTAAGAGGGAATCTGGCGGCTCAGTTGTGCCGATAGCGCCTCTCTGATCTCCCCCAGGAGAGTCCGATAACCGGAACCAGCAGAAGATGGAGATGAAGGTTTGGGATCCCGATAACCCCCTGACGGACCGGCAGATCGACCAGTTCCTCGTGGTGGCTCGGTGAGATCCGGCTGGGGGGCGGTCTGGCTTTTCTGGCTGGGTGGACTCTGACTCCAACGGGGTCGTTAACCTGCTCTTGTCTCTCTCCCGTGCCAGGGCCGTTGGCACCTTCGCGCGGGCCCTCGACTGCAGCAGCTCCATCCGGCAGCCCAGTCTTCACATGAGTGCTGCTGCTGCCTCCAGGGATATCACACTGGTAAGGGTGTGTGTGTGGAGAACATCAGCCATGGAGGGGGTATTAGGAAGGGCTGTATGTGATGAGTAAGTAAACAATAGCTGAGCAAAGAGAGGGACTGTGAACAGGGATTTGTTCTTGTATTTACTGGTGTTTGACCCTGTTCAGAAGACTCTCCCGGCTGACCAGGGTAAGATCCGAGTAGGCTGCAAGTACCAGGCAGAGGGGCGTGGCTGTGGCTCAGCGGTAGAGCATCTGCTTGGCATGCAGAAGATCCTAGGTTCAATCCCCGGCATCTCCAGTTATAGGGACTAGGCAAGTAGGTAATGTGGAAGACCTCCTCCTGAGACTCTGGAGAGCCACTGCCAGTCTGAGTAGACGATACTGATTTGGATGGACCAAGGATCTGATTCAGTATAAGGCAGCTTCATGTGTTCATGTGCTCATTTGAACCCAGGGTTCCTCAGTCCAGCAACACACTGGCTTTCAAGGTTATCTAATGTCTTAAGACACGAAAACAGAAATCAGTTTTTTTTTTATTTTATTGTTTATTAACAAAATTACAGAAAAGCGATAAAAAAAGAAGAAAAGAAGGGGAAACAAGAATATAAAACTAAAAACAGACAAACAAAAGGATACTTCCGCTTTTGTTTGTATTTAATATAAATCTGATTAAAGAGTTTCTACCTGTTCTCCAGTTACAAATATAGAATTTTTTTAAATTATTCTTGCAACTAAAAACCAAACTTTTCTCTGTCATGCCTAAATTCTTGTTCTTCTCATCTTCAAACCCACAAATCATGCATTCGTTTTTTTCCATTACGCAAAAAGTCAGTAAAGGGTTTCCAATTTTCTACAAAAGTAGCTAAGTTATTTTCTCTAATCAAAGCAGTCAGTTTGGCCATTTCTGCTAATTCCAACATTTTGACAAGCCACTCTTCTATTGTAGATATAGATGGGTTTTTCCATTTTTGTGCATATAATTTTCTTGCTGCTGAAATCATACATAAAACAAACATCCATATTTTTTTTCTAAACTAAATTAAATAAAACCCAGAAAATAAATTTCTGGTTTAATTTCATTTAAAATCTTCTATATTATAGAATGTAATTGTGACCAATTTTTAAAGCTTTTTTACGAGTCCACCATAAGTGAAAGAAGGTCCTTTTTGCTGTTCACGTTTCCAACATGTATTTGGCACATTTTTATACATTTTTGCCAATTAATCTGGAGTCAGATACCAACAGTCCATCATTTTATAAAAAAATTATTTCAGACTAGAACTTAAAGTAAACTTAAGATCCCTTAAACACATGTTTCTCCCATTGTTCCATTTGTATGTTGTATCCAAAATTTGTTGCCCATTTCACCATATAATCTTTTTTCTTGTTTCTCTTCTGTTTCATATCTCAGTAGGAGCTTATACAATTTAGCAGTGGCATGAAAGAAAACAAAAACCTGTGATGGGTGTAAATTATGCTAAAAGGAGGAATCACGCAAATACATTTAATTTACATAACACTGCAGCCTCTGCTGTTTGTCATTATTTGTTCTACTACTCAGGGAATGGAGAAATGTTGAGTACAGAATACTGAATCCCAGCCGTTGGACTCTTGTCAACCATTCTCCTGGCTTTTGAGGTTTTGTTAGACATTGGCTACATGCTTTCAATCATCTGTTTTGCAAACTTAAGGTCCACAAATGCGCATTATTTTTATGAAACTGAAGACTCAAATTCAGACAATGCTCCAAACCGCGGTTTGCACTGACCGTAGTTTAGAACTCAGACTGTGGTGTGAACTTCCAGAGGTAGAGGCAAACCATAGAAGCTTGTAGAGCCACAAAGATTAGCATAATAATGGTTTGAGAATTTAGACACGATGCCAGAATCACAGTTAAGTTCTTAGTTTGGCATGACAGAGCCAGCGTGGTATAGTAGTTAAGAGTGGCGGGCTCTTATCTGGAGAAGTGGGTTCGATTCCCCACTCCTCCACGCGAAGCCTACTGGGTGACCTCGGGCCAGTCACAGTTCTCTCCGAACTCTCGGCCCATGTGGAGGTAGGCAATGGCAAACCACCTCAGAACATCTTTGCTTTGAAAGCACTATGGGGTCGACATGAGTCAGCTGTGACTTGACGGCACTTTCCATCACCAGTTTAGCATGGTGGCCCAGGCTAGCCTGATCTAGTCAGATCTCAGAAGCTAAGCAGGGTCGGCCCTGGTTAGTACTTGGATGGGAGACCACCAAGGAATACCAGGGATGCAGAGTAAGTCAGTGGCAAACCACCTCATTTAGTCTCCTGCCTTGAAAACCCTTCTGGGTTGCTATAAGTCAGCTGTGACTCAACGGCACTTCATACACACAGTTTGGCATGATTATCAACATGGAAATGGGAGAGTATCAGCATGTGGCATTGGACACAGCTCCCCAAACCAGAGGTGACATGGCATGCGCCCTTTATTGTGGGTTTGCCGGTCTTGGTTCCAGCAAGCTTGTAGAGGTTAGTTTTCCCTCCTCCTTACTCTTCTCACGCTTTGTCCCTCCGTCTTGGCAGTTCCACGCAATGGATACACTGCAGCGGAACGGCTACGACCTGGCCAAAGCCATGTCCACACTGGTGCCCCAGGGAGGCCCTGTGCTGTGCAGGGATGAGATGGAGGAGTGGTCAGCTTCAGAAGCGATGCTCTTCGAGGAGGCCCTGGAGAAATACGGCAAAGACTTTAACGACATCCGGCAGGACTTTGTGAGTGGGGTTGCGGGTTGGGCGTGGAGTCTCGGGCTTGGCGGAGTTCCCATCTTGCCCGAGGAACCTCACTTTGTCCAGGGCTAGCTGGAAATTAGGAGGCAGGACTTCCAGGTTCAGTTGTCGGTGCCACTTCTCAGGAGTGGAACTGCCTGTGGGGATCCGGGGTGCACATTTGAGGTCCTGCTTTTTTTTTTTTTTTTTTGCCACGCTGACTTGGTTGGAATGGGCTGAAGGTGTGCATGCTCTTGAAGGTTTGTGTCCCTTGCAGCTGCCTTGGAAATCCCTGGCCAGCATTGTGCAGTTCTACTACATGTGGAAAACCACAGACCGATACATCCAGCAGGTAGGTGGGCCGATTTCTGCAGGAAATTGGGGGAGGTCACAGGGTGAGATGGCCGTTCCCCCCTTTACCAAGCAGCTTCAGTGCTCTGGAGGTAGCTCTGCCTCCCTCCCGATAACACGCTTCCATGCCTCACACGCACCTTCCCCTTTCCTTGCAGAAAAGGTTGAAAGCAGCTGAAGCGGACAGCAAGCTGAAGCAGGTGTACATTCCCACCTAGTGAGTATCCCTTCCCCTCGGCCTTGGTGGGAGGGAAGTGGGTAAGCTCTATGCCCAGGCCTTTGACCTCGTTGCCTCCCCCGTCCAGTACGAAACCCAATCCGAACCAAATCATCTCAGTGGGCTCCAAGCCTGGCATGAATGGAGCTGGCTTCCAGAAGGGGTTGACCTGTGAGAGCTGCCACAGTGAGTACCAGCTTGGGGCTGTAGTGGGGGGGACCATGTCTGCATGTCTCTGCCGTAGGGGAGCAGGAATCGGGCTGATCTGGCATCCTGGCTCATACCGGCTTACTTTTTCAGTCCTGGTGCTGAGGCGGAGCTGCAAGTTTGGATGGGGTGGGACCTGAGGACCAACCAGAGCCAGTTGCTCCTAGATCTTGGGGGACAGGAGCTGCTGGGAGACGTCCCTTAACTAAGGCAGCGACCCTCCACTTCTCTCTCACCCACAGCCACTCAATCGGCACAGTGGTATGCCTGGGGGCCCCCCAACATGCAATGCCGCCTCTGTGCTTCCTGTTGGATCTACTGGAAGAAATATGGAGGCCTGAAGACCCCGACGCAACTCGAGGGAGCAGCACGCAGTGTCACGGTAATGTCCCCTGAGAATATGCTCCCAGGTGAATCTTGTTCTCATTAAAGTCACCAATTTAACGTTTTTTGGGGGGGAGGGGTCAATGTATTTTTTAAGAGTGCCTCTTTCTATCCTTGCAAAGTCTCAAGGGCTGCGGCTCAGTGGCAGAGCATCTGCTTGGCATGCAGAAGGTCCCAGGTTCAATCCCCGGCATCTCCAGTTAAAGGGACCAGGCAAGTAGGTGATGTGAAAGACCCCTGCCTGAGACCCTGGAGAGCCGTTGCTGGTCTGAGCAGACCAATACTGTCTTTGATGGACCAAGGGCCTGATTGAGTATAAGGCAGCTTCATGTGTTCAAGTTCTCCCAGTTGGAGCTAATGGCTTTTAGTGTGGAAATGCCCAGCATACCTAGTAAGAAGCCGGCCTTTGTTTAGCCACACTTCCAGCTTAGGTCCCCTGCATCTAGCCAAGACAGCAGCTGTCCAGGGCCAAGCTGTGCGTTTTATTCAGCGTGCGGAGCTACGCTGGCCGCCATTAGTCACACGGGTCTCCCAGCCAGTCAAACCTGTTGAGAGATCATCTGTTATATTCCACAAAGCCAAGAAGACTACTTTGTAGGTAGCAGCTTCCCTCCCTCCCTTTGCACCACGATGGTGTCATTTGTTAGTAGAGGCAGGAACACGGGCTGCTTGTCCCCCAGTTTTGCAGCAGAGCAGAACTTGCAGGACTCTCTGGACCAAATCAAGGACACAAGCAGGCATCTGTGACAGGTCTGCCTAAAAGCACCCACCTTTCTTGCTGGAGGCGCCGTGTCATTTGGCCGTCTGCTCCGCAAAGTTCCTACTTTTGTAACTAGCCTGAGCATCAAACATAATAACATAATCTTTTTGGCTGCTCTACTAATGTTTTTTTAGAAGACTTGGCCAGTCCATTGAACAAATCCTTTTAGACCCGCCAAACGGCCATCCTTGCTTTCTGCTCAAGCAGTGTTTGTGCTCATGCTTCTTCCACCTCTTTCTTCCCCGCCCCCCCTCAATCCCGCATGCAGGAGCCACACTCCCGGAGCCACATGTCTCGGCCAGAAGCCCAGAGCCTCTCCCCGTACACCACCAGCGCCAACCGGGCCAAGCTCCTGGCCAAGAACCGGCAGACCTTCCTGCTGCAGACCACCAAGCTGACCCGCATTGCACGCCGCATGTGCCGGGATATCTTGCAGCCGCGCCGTGCCGCCCGGCGCCCTTATGCGCCCATCAATGCCAATGCCATCAAGGCAGAATGTACGTGGGGGTCAGGAGTAGAGAAGTGGGGAGAAGAGAGGGAGAGAAGCAAGAAACGGATGGCGGAGCTAGTAGATCTCGTGCTAGTTATCTGCTTCTTCCCTCCAGGCTCCATTCGGCTACCCAAGGCAGCAAAGACCCCCCTCAAGATCCACCCTCTGGTGCGGCTTCCGCTGGCGACCATAGTCAAGGAGCTCGGTAAGGCTGTGGAGCCCATGTAGGCCTGTTTCCGAAATTGCACTGGCTTGACTGCCAAACCCTGATTGGGGACATGCTGTTGGCTCTGGGCCTTGCACCTCCTCCCTTGCCCTCTTCCCTCGGAGTTTGTGATCATCTAAATTTACCAGAGTGGTAAGCTGCAGTGCTGCAGTCAAAAGCTCTGCTCACGAACTGAGTTCAATCCCGACGGAAGTCGGTTGCAAGTAGCCAGCTCAAGGCTGACTCAGCCTTCCGTCCTTCCGAGGTCTGTAAAATGAGTACCCAGCTTGGTGGGGGTAAAGCATAGACGACTGGGGAAGGCAATGGCAAACCACCCCGTAAACATAGACTGCCTGGTAAACATTGTGATGTGACGTCACCCCATGGGTCGATATTGACCCGGTTCTTGCACGGGGGACTGCCTTTACCTTTTAAAAATCTGCTGTGGCATGCAAGCTGGGCAAACCGCTGTTGGTGCTAAGCAGGGCCTGCCTCCAAACTGCGGTTTGGCAATTGGGCCTGTGTGATAGCCATAGACTGTTGTGGGAGGGGGCAGGGTTGACTATACTAAGCCCCACTGCATTTTCGCCATTGAGATCTTAAATAATCCAAACTGGTTTCCTAAAGGGAGAGGGGGGATTCTTTGGCTTTGTGAACCCCGGTCATAATGTTGATTTTTAACATTTTTCCTAGCTGCGCAGGCCCCCCTAAAGCCAAAAACTCCCCGAGGCACCAAGACGCCCATCAACAGAAATCAGCTAACCCAGAACCGAGGCTTGGCTGGCATCGTGGGCAAGCGAGCATACGAGAGTGTGAGTGCCAGGGGGCCGAGGAGGGGGGGGGGATCCAGGGCAGTGACGTGGGGATGGGTATGAGAGGAAGGGGAGAAGCGTGCCATTTTCAGAAGTGCCTGGGAGCTGATATGTGGTGGAGGTGCACGGCTTCTAGTGCATTGGTGGGGAGGGGGGGGAGAGGAGACCCACACATTGGACTGGTACTTGAAATGAAAATTTTGAAAGGGAGTGGTGTTTCTTTCACATTAAACCAAATTCCTGTAATATTCACTCTTGCCAGGAGTACTTTTGGAGCACTTCTCGCATTTTTCCAAAATTGTCATTCTTTTCCCTCCCCCCAGTTGGTGGAGGTGGGAATACACTTCTGAGGTTCTGAAGGCTTCTGGCATATGCATTCTCTCCCCCCTGCCCTTCCTGAGTCTCTTAGTCTTAGGGGAGGGGCTGTGGCTCAGTGGTAGAGCATCTGCTTGGCATTCAGAAGGTCCTGGTTCAATCCCCGGCATCTCCAGTTAAAGGGACTAGGCAAATAGGTGATATGAAAGGCCTCTGCCTGAGACCCTGGAGAGCCGCTGCCAGTCTTGAGTAGACAATACTGACTTGATGGACTGATTCAGTATGAGGCAGCATCATGTGTTCAACTCCCTGCAGTCAAGCAGAGAGCTCCCTCTCCTATGTTTAGGGCCAGGCAAGGGCTAGCTCAGGATAGATGGGGGGGCGGGAGCCAGCAAGAGGTGGACGCTGCTTTTGGGGGTTCCTCTCGCTGATAGCTCTGTGTGCGACCGGGTGCAGGTGGCAGGGGGCGGGCTCCCCTTCTCGGCCAACGGGCGGCCCATGACTTCCGGAATGAGGTCGAGCGCTCAGCCCGCCATCAAACGTCAGAAGCTGAACCCGGCCGACGCCCCCAACCCTGTCGTTTTTGTGGCAACCAAGGACACCAGGTACTGGGGAAGGGATTCTTCGCGATGCAGTGTGGGGGAAGCAGGAAGGGGTGGGGGGTGGGAAGAGACACTGTTAGCCTTATCCCTTCTCTGGCACAGGGTTGATATCTGACTCTTATTATCAGCTGTCCTGCCACAGAGATGGAGTTTGTGTCAGTATCCCTGTTGCAGCTTGCAAATTGCAGAAGGAAAGCCCACCCCCAATGGGGTTGATTGCTACCTCCTGACTTAAAAGCTCCCCACTCCCCCCCATTTAAAAAAATTCTGGGCTGGAGGGGGCTGTTCTGCTGGGCTTTGAACCGCCAGGGGTTCTAGGTCAAGAGTTTACTCAGGTTGCTGCCCAGGGGTAGAACCTCCCCCCCCACCTTTCTGCTATAAGTACAGGGTTCTTGATGCAAAGTAAAAAAATTTTTGTGAAAGATTGTACTTCGTGTGATGCCTGTCGAATACTTGGGTCTTCATAGAACTCTGGGCATTTCTGGCCGGGACTGGAGAGGAGGGAGTTGTAAAGGCAGAGAAAGAAAAGCGACATGGGGGAATGAAGGCTCACCCTTCATTGTAGGGCATATCGAGCCCCACAGCCAGGGGTTCCTAAACCCCAGCCTGCTGCTGGTCGTGTCTAGAAATAAGCCAGATAATTTGTGGCCAGAAGGGAGAGGGGGTGTTGAGAGGGGTTAAAACATATTGCCAATTGGGGCCTGCCCAAATTTTTTTTAAAAAGACAGGCCCAAGTTGGGTTCTTTCTGGTGCCAGCGTGCCAGGCTGAGCGCTGTGTCTTCCAGCATGTGCTGCTGTCCAAGGAGCCACCCTGTCTGCACGGCCTGTTGTCTGTGTGAGGTTCTCTTGTTTTGTTTTTTTAACTGCCTCTCTTTCCCTCCCTTTCCCTCCTTCCGCAGGGCGCTCCGCAAAGCCCTGAGTCACCTGGAGATGCGCCGCGCTGCCCGCCGGCCCAACCTGCCGCTCAAGGTGAAGTCGGTGCTGCCCCTCCGGCCTGTGGTGGCCCCCCTGGTGCCCGTGCCCCCAGCCCACCCCGCCAGCACCAGCGAGCCCATCATCCTGGAAGACTGAGCGCTGCCGCTTCTCTGGCGTCCCCTCTAGGATCCTTGTAGCCCTCTCATCTTAACACCCGCCTGCCCCTTTTTTTCAGTGTCCGAGCCCTGTCTGGCAAGGGGGGGGCCAAGCTTAAGAGCCCCGGTTTCGCCAAGCGTTTGCTGGGAACAGGCCAGGCAGGGATGGGGGCATCTCTCCCCCAAGGTCGATCCTGGACACCCTTCATTCTCCTTTTTTATATATATATATTTTTTAATTTCCACGTTGACTTTTTTTTTAACCCTCCCCTTGTTGAAAATTCAGACTTGCGCACAAAGTTGGCCCTCCCACTTCTCCCCCCTCCTGGGCAACACCTTGAATACAAGTTGCACCTTCTCGAAGTGGGCAGGAGACTGTAAGGGTGGCACGAAATTGGAGCCATGGCAGAAGCCCTTCCAGAGTTCCTCCCACTTCTCCTCTGCAGCTGTTCTTCCCTCCTTCTGTTTGTCTCTCCGCTTCTTGGTGTCCCCCCCCTTTTTTTTTTTAAGTTGCCCTCTGGTCCCATATACTCCCTGTGTATCTGGAAAAGAGGGACGATCCCATTGAGACCCTAGATCCCAGTCAACATGGCAGTCCTCTCCCCTTCTCCACCCTCCCCTTCCATTTGACAAGCCTCCACCCTTTGACAAGCCCATTTTTTGTACATGGTTTGAAAAAGAAAGTCAGGTTTTTTTAAGTCAACCTGTAACTGGTTCTTATAGCAACAAAGAAATAAATGCTGTTTTCTTCATACCTTCTTCGGCACCTTTTTTTGGGGGGAGAGGGCAGGGGGAAAGCAGTGTGAGCCACGCTTTTAAGAGGGGCTGTGCCTCAGTGACAGAGCATCTGCTCGGCATGCAGAAGGTCCCAGGTTCAATCCCCAACATCTCCACTTAAGATCAGGTAAGAGGTGGTGTGAAAGATCGCTACCTGAGCCCCTAGACAGCTGCTGCCGGTCTGAGTAGACAACACTGACTTTGATGGACCAGTGGTCGAATAAGGCAGCTTCATGTGACACAAGGTGAGGAATTATTTGATTTGGGGGGAACCATTTCTGGCTGCTCTGGCTTGTTACAGAAATGGCAACTGGTGTTCTGGTGATTCTCCATCTGCGGAGGAAGGTATCATTGCATTACGCAGCCTCCGTGCTCTGCAGGCAGGACGTACGCAAACTTCTTTGCAAAGTTTCCATGCCTAGTTGGAGGCCAGAGGCCGGGCCAGGCCTTCCCCACCGCTCTCCCCTTGTTTTCTTGTTACTGTGCCTTAACAACATCAAAAATGGGCAGCACTCTTAGTCTGCTGTGGCTATATACATACGCAGATCCCAGCTAGGATTTACTGAAGGATTTTTCATATGGGGGGGGAGGGATTTTTGTTGTCTCCCCTGCCTTGACACCAGCCAACTCTCCTCTCAGGCTGTTTCTGGGGGTTTTTCAGTGTCCCTGTAGCACCATCTCGAACTGTGTGGGCGAGCCTCACTCTGTAGATGGGAGTACCCTTCCGTACACGGAAACTTTTCAGTCTCTCTCCCTCTCCCTCTTAGAATCTTAGCTGCAAGTTGGTTTTTATCTGCCGACTTACTCTACCACTTCAGAATCAAACCGGCTTACAATTGCCTTCCCTTCCTCTCCCCACAACAGAGACCCTGTGAGGTCGTTGGAGCTGAGAGAGTTCTGAGAGAACTGTGACTGGCCCAGTGTCACCCAGCTGGCTTCATGTGTAGGAGTGGGGAAACAAATCCCGTTCACCAGATTAGCCTCCGCCGCTCATGTGGAGGAGCGGGGAATTGAACCTAGTTCTCCAGATCAGTGTCTACCACTCCAAACCACCGCTCTTAACCACTACACCATGCTGGGAGTAAGCCGTATCTCAGACAGTCTGACAAGGCAAATCCCTGCTCAGTCGACAGTTCTGGGCTAATCTCTCCTTCCCAGAATAAACGACTCCAATTATAGAAATGCCTCTTGAGCTCGCTGTTGGAAAAACAAAACACTGTGCTTTGGGGGCAAAATTTGGAACTCTTTCTGTTGGGGAAGATGCAGTGTGGGGGGAGGGAATCCACAGGAAAGATGTGTGGCTGATGTGAGAGGAACAGGAAGCAGAAGGACGAGGGGGATTCCCACCACCCTTGCTTTCTGAGATGCAAAAAGCCATGCGTGGTTCCTCCAGCTGCTGTCAGGCTCTAGGGCAGGAGTGAAAAGGACTTTGGCACTATGGCGATAAGAGCAGATCACGTGACTTGCAAAGTAGCATGATAACCCCCACCCCCCAAGGCATTACCTCTCCACACACTGTGTCGTTGTGTAGTGGGCGGGGGGGGGGGAAGCTTTCTAGTTTCTTAAACGCATCCTTTAAGAAAGATGTAGACAAGCTGGAACGTGTCCAGAGGAGGGCAACAAAGATAGTGAGGGGTCTGGAGACCAAGTCCTATGAAGAAGGCTTGAAGGAGCTGGGTATGTTTAGCCTGAAGAGGAGAAGACTCAGAGGGGATATGATAACCATCTTCAAGTACTTGAAGGGTTGTCATGAGGAGGGTGCCGAGTTGTTTTCGGTTGCTCCAGAAGGTCGGACCAGGACAAACTGGTTGAAATTAAGAGTTTCTGTCTAGACATTAGCAGGAATTTTCTAACACAGCGGTTCCTCAGTGGAACAGGCTTCCTCAGGAGGTGGTAAGCTCTCCTTCTCTGGAGGTTTTTCAGAGGAGGTTAGATGGCCATCTGTCAGCAATGCTGATTCTGTGACCTTAGGCCACTGGTTCCCAACCAGGGGTCCGTGGCCCCCCAGGGGTCCGCGAGAACTGAATTAAGGTCCGCGAAACAGTTATAAACCCATAATAAATTAATATTTTCAATTAAAAGTTCTCTATTATAAAATATATATATTCAAATATAATTCTAAGTTTAATGTTTGACTAACAGTTGTGATTAAAGTTTATTTTCAAATTCCCGGAATTTTTATTTTGAACCTTGGGGTCCCTGCACCGAACAAAAATGTCCTAGTGGTCCCTGGTCAAAAAAAGGTTGGGAACCACTGCCTTAGGCAGATGATGAGAGGGAAGGCATCTTGGCCATCTTCTGGTCACTAGAAGGGGGTGGGAGATAGTTGTGAATTTCCTGCATTGTGCAGGGGGTTGGACTAGATGACCCTGGTGGTCCCTTCCAACTCTATGATTCTATTCTTTGGATCCTCTCCAGAAGCCATACATCATCTCAGGAGTTGTATTTTTTAACAGCCCTACGAGGGCTTCCAGACAGATGTCTGATAGCAACAAATTGTGGGGGGGTTGTCTCTGCAAGTGTAGCAAGGCCCTCCCTGTAGCCTGTGCTTCTGGCGCTGGTTTAGGGAAAGGAGAGACACCCCCCCCCCGGACTTGAATTGAGACTTCCCTTTCAGGGCTGCCGTCAGATTCTTTGCCAAAAGGGGAACGCTGAGAGTGAGGCACGAATGGGGTGGAAGGGAATGCAAGGTTGGGAAGCCGGTTTGGGGTTGATTTCCCACGAGCGTCTTTCGTATGCAATCTAAGAGTGCATGCATCCAACAAACCTCTGATTCAAAATAGACAAGGCCCAGCTACCGCAGGTTCTTTGTGGCACGCCTCCCATTTGGGGGCAGGGTGGGGTCCCGTGCCCTTTCCCAAGCTTGGAGAAGCATAGGAGCAAGCCGTTTGGGAAACGGGAGCAGATTCAGGAGCCCTCCCCGAAAATCTGTTCTTTCTGGATTCCCAACCGCCTTTGGTTTGGGTTCCAAGAAAAAAGAACGTGCGCCATGCAGTGTGTTCCCCCACCCTCCCCTTGAAAGACGGACTGAATTCCTGGTTGCCAAGGTGAGGTTTGTCAGGCAAGGCTCTCCCCTTGAGCGCTGGGAACCTCCCCAGGCACTCTTGTGCCTTTTTCAGGACAAGTGCTAGGTGTGACGGCGGCACCTTCCCCAATGGCTCGTCAAGCTGGGCGTTCAATGCTTTGGGCCACTGAATGCGGCAGATGGAGGGCAGGGTGCTGAACTGGAGCAGGCTTCCATCCCAAGATGGGGATTTGGATTTAAGCCAGTCATTGGCCTAAGGCTTCCTGAAAGAGCTAATAGCAAATTAAGCGGGGCTTCTTTGTACAAAGCTCTGGCCTCAATCAAGGAGGGAATGAGCAGCACTGAAATCCCCCCCCCCCAGATCAATCACACAAGGCAGGTACGACAAACCTGAATCCTATTGATTTCAAGAGTCCTTAAGAAGGTCAAAAGCGTAGATGACTGGGGGAGGCAATGGCAAACCACCCCATAAACATAGTCTGCCTAGTAAACGTCAGGATGTGACGTCACCCCATGAGTCAGTAATGACCTTTACCTTTAAGAAGGTCTAATTTGCCCTGGCTCAGGGCAAATGCCTTTCAGCCGCTATGCTACACCCACAAACTCCCTCTGTGGTGTATTGATGGGTGAGTGTAAGGTAGGGTTGCCAGCTCTGGGCTGGGAAATACCTGGAGATTTTGGGGTTGGAGGGTGGAGTTTGGGAAGGGGAGGGAACTCAGCAGGGTATAATGCCATAGAGTCCACCCTCCAAAGCGGCCATTTTCTCCAGGGGAGTTGGTCGTCTGGAGATCAAGTGTAATAACAGGAGATCTCCTAGTGCTACCTGGAGGTTGGCAACCCTAGCATAAGGGGAGGGTCATTGCTAGGTAAAAGTGTGCAATTGCAGGAGGGGTGTGTGTGGAATGTGTGGCTCTAAGGAGAGCCATTATGTGACATTTGACGCCTCCGTTCTTGCACTGTGCACCAGTGTTGGGAGAAATGGGCGACGGATGTGCAAAGCGCAAGCAAGTGGCAGGTTGCCCAGTTCTGACTGGCAGTGCATTTTTCTACAAACAAGACTATAAATGCTCCGGTCATTCCCTTGGTTTTCAAAAGAAGAAGGAGCTAGTTTGTATATGCCGACTTTCTCTACCACATAAGGAAGAATCAAACCGGCTTATAATCACCTTCCCTTCCCCACAACAGACACCCTGTGAGGTAGGTGGGGCTGAGAGAGTTCTAAGAGAGCTGCGACTAGCCCAAGGTCACCCCAGCTGGCTTCGTGTGGAGGAGTGAGGAATCAAACCCGGTTCTCCAGATTAGAGCCCACCACTCCAAACCACTGCTCTTAACCACTATACCACACAGGAAATAATGTTCTCCGAATACCCTCTGGTGCAGGGGGAGAAACAAAAAAAAAGAAAAACACAGTTTATTAGAGAAGCAACTGAGAAAACATGTCTCCGGAGGGCTGCTATTACCTCCTTTTTCCCATAAGGCTTCTGCGAATGCTCCCTGGTAGTATGATTGGTTGAGGATTCCTCCTTCCACACAACCTGTGCAAACCCCGATTTCATGAAAGAAGGGCCTCTCCTGGAGTCCGATGCCCTCAGACCCTCCCAGGTTTCACAGATTAAAATCTCTGCTCAGCTTCTGGCTGGCAATGCACCAAACATCTAGGGATGCCAGCCTCCGGGTGGGACCTAGGAATCCTCTGGAATTACAGAGATCGCTTCCCCTGGAGAAAATGGCTGTTATGGAGGGTGGGCTCCATGCCATTGTACTCCACTGAGGTCCCTGGCCTCCCCAGGCTCCATCCCCAAATCTCCAGGAATTTCCTAACCTGGTTCTGGCAACCCTACCCCTCCATCCCCCACCGGTGGCCAGGGGAGACCTGGCAATATGATTGCCAGATCCCTCTTCACCATCGGTGGGAGGTTTTTGGGGCAGAGCCTGAGGAGGGTGGGGTTTGGGAAGGGACTTCAACACCATAGAGTCCAATTGCCAGAGCGGCCATTTTCTCCAGGTGAACTGATCTCTATCGGCTGGAGATCAGTTGTAATAGTAGATCTCCAGCTAGTACCTGGAGGTTGGCAACCCTACCTGGCAACCTTAAAAACATCACAGCCCAAGGCCTGCTGCTATTAGGCCTTGCTGAAGGTTCTAGTCTTTGCTGGATGCTGCGTTCATTTTTTATATTAACCTGGTCTAATGCTGACAAGCCCTGGCCAGGATAGCCCGATCTCCTCAGATCTGGGAAGTTAAGCAGGGTCGGCCCTGGTTAGTACTTGGATGGGGGACCGCCAAGGAAGCCCAGGGTCATGACGTGGAGGCAGGCAATGGCAAATCACCTCTGAAGGCCTCTTGCCTTGACAACCCCACTAGGTTACCAAAAGTCAGCTGTGACGACTGCAAAAAAGAAAAGCCTCAGAGAAGAACTGGGTCTTACAAAACACCCCTGTAGTCTGTTGCCAGTGCTCGAGGGGCTGGAGTGAAACAGGACAGGTGCCAGAATCACACCCACATCCAGTAAATTTGCTTTCAGTGTACAGCCCTAAAGGCTGAGGCAGCCTGAGGCATGGGGGGGGGGTTTCCCAGGCAAGTTAAGACAACCTCTCATGCAAGTCCCATCCCACAAACAGGAAATTCAAGACCTGGAGTAGTGACATAGTCTGCCGGGGTACGCTGCACTCTCCTGGCTCTCGGTAATGTCTTGGGACATCTCGTTTACTTGAATCTCCTGCAGGGCAGGCTTCACTAGAAAAAGCTGGAGCCAGGACACCGGAGTATGGTGACCAGCATGGTGTAGTGGTTAGGAGCAGCGGACTCTAATCTGGTGAACCGGGTTGGTTCCCCACTCCTCCACGTCCTTGGGCTAGTCACAGTTCTCTCCGAACCCTCTCAGCCCTGCCTACTTCACAAGGTGTCTGTTGTGGAGAAAGGAAGGGAAGGAGACTGTAAGCCAGTTTGATTTTCCTTAAAAGATAAAGTCAGCATATAAAAAAACAGTCTTCTTTTTGAATCAGAGACTGTGTAGTATGGAGGTTAGAGTATCAGATGAGGACTTGAGAAACTCCAGTTCAAACCCCCGCTGAGGGAGTAACGACAAGATACACCCGACACCAGTAGGGATGCCAGGTCTCTCTTTGCCACCAGCAGGAGGTTTGGGGGGCGGAGCCTGAAGAGGGCGGCTTTGGGGAGGGGAGGAACTTCAATGCCATAGAGTCCAATGGCCAGAGCGGCCATTTTCTCCAGGTAAACTGATCTCTATCGGCTGGAGATTGGTTGCAATAGCAGGAGATCTCCAGCCACTATCTGGAGGTTGGCAACCCTAGAGAAGACACAGCCATCAGCATAACAGATCCACACGTGTCCTCTAGATCAGTGATACTCAGTGGCTTGACAGCCACATGTGGTTCTTTGACATGTTACCTGTGGCTCTGCTGAGTACCTTTCCCCGATGTGGCACTGGGCCCATGTTTCAGGAAAGTTGGCAAGGCCGTTGCTCGGTGGGACCTGAGGTTGGTCGTTGTTTCCCACCACGAAACAGCCACCACTGAAGGAACGGGTCAGCTGCAAGTTTCACTGATAGGATTGCCAATGGTGCAGTGGTTAAGAGCGGTGGTTTGGAGCGGTGGACTCTGATCTGGAGAACCAGGTTTGATTCCCCACTCCTCCACATGAGCAGCGGACGCTAATCTGGTGAACCAGGTTGGTTTCCCCACTCCTACACATGAAGCCAGCTAGGTGACCTTGGGCTAGTCACACTCTCTCAGCCCCACTTACCTCACAAGGTTGTCTGTTGTGGGGAGGGGGAGGGAAGATTATTGTAAGCTGGTTTGATTCTTCCTTAAGTGGTAGAGAAAGTTGGCATATAAAAACCAACTCTTCTTCTTCCTTGTTTCTTCTGACTGGCAGGACTACTCCAAGGACTCAGGCAGAGGTCTTTCACATCACCTGCTTACTTCATCCTTTTAACATGAGAGTCCAGGGTTGGAACCTGTGACCTTCTGCAAGCAAAGCGCATGCTCTAGCAGTAAACCACAGCCCCACCTTCCAAGGACCATTTGCCAAGTGCCCAGAAGGCAAACACACAGGTGCCCAGAGGCCAGAGCCTTTCCTAATACTGCTTTTCCAGCAACTAGTGTATACAAGTATATTATATATGAACAAGAATGGTTCGGTTAGCCCTGTCTCCCATTAATTTGCCGAGACTCCATCTGAGTCAGCAGCCGTCACTACATCTGGCAGCAAATCCTATATGATGACTCCTTGCAAGGGATAGAAATTCTTCTCTTGGCAAGTCCTGAATCAATTCCCTATCGATTTAAGGGTAGTGACTCTCTGTTCCCGTTAGGTTAGTTTTTGAGTTTTTCTTTATCCCCTTTCTCCATGGGGTGACAAATTTTATAATCCTTGGAAGAGAAGTTGGTGCAGAAAGGGTTCCCTGGAAGTAGAAAGTTTGAAAGCCACTGTTCTGAAGCACAGACCGATGGTATGGAATTAACAACCACACTGCAAAGGGTAGATAAGAAGCAGATGGCGTGGAAAGCCAGAAGTGAGAGAACAGCACGCTCTCTCAACTCCATCTGTGCGCTGGTCCTCCCTCCGCAAACATCCTTTTAAAACTGAAGTGGTTCAGGATTCAGGATTGGATACAGAAGCAGGGGGTTCTGCCTTTGCTGCATGTTCATGGATGGGAAACAGGGCCAGCTGGGATAGAGGTTTTTATGGGCCAGGGGAAACTTGGAGATCGATCACGATGGGTAGCCGTGTTAGTCTGTCACTAGCAGTAGAAAAGAGCAAGAGTCCAGTAGCACCTTAAATTTAAAGACTAACAAAATTTCTGGCAGGGTATGAGCTTTCGTGAGCCACAGCTCACTTCTTCAGATACAGCTAGAATGTGTTCCATCTATCCTTAAGTAGAGAAGAGTGAATTAGACACACAATGGCAATGTAAATGTCAAAAGTAAGTAAATTACATTAGCAGGCATAATTGGATTAGGTGTGATATGCAGAGGGGTAGTAGGCGTGGAGAAATCAGCATTGGTAAGAAGACAGAAATCTCAGGTCTCTATTCAGTCCAGGAGAATGCATTGTCTTGAGCTTCGTTATTAGTTGGCAATGGCATGTGGTTCAGTTGGCACCCCCAATAACTTGGGGCGCTCCAGACAGCAGATGAGCAGAGCTAGTGGTTTGCCATTGCCTTCCTCCGCATAGCAACCCCAACATTTTGGTGGTCTCCCATCCAAGTACTGACCATGGCCCTCCCAAGTCCTGACAAGCGAGGGCCAAACTGAGCTAATCCGGCTGCTCTTGGGGGAAAAGGCAGGATATATAGAAGGAAGTAAACAAAGGAATAACCAGCTTTTTGAACTGGGCCAAAAGCAAAAAGGCAGTTCTGTAACTGGTGAGATATGATCCCCAATTACTTGATCGGCCAGCAATCTTGCTGCCGTGTTTAGCTGCATTCAGAGCTGATAACTGTCTTGAATGGTAGCTCCCCCCCATCCACAAGCAGTGCTCCAGAGCGGAGGTGATGGTTAATCATGGGTGGATCATGATTCTCAAGAGAAGGTTCCGACTGTCAAACCAACCACAGCTGGCTAAAGTGCTACGTGCCACAGACCAGACCTGAGACTCCATCTGAAACAGACCCAAAATAGCAACCCTGAGCTGCAAGCTGGATCTTTTTCTTGTAAACCTGGTCTTCTCTTTGGGGGTGGGGGATATAACCTTGCATAGAACATGCTGGCCATAGTAGTGACCAACAGGACCAAACTTGTCTGAACTGCCCTTCAGTGTATTGTAGCTGCATGTCAGGTGAAGGCAGCCAGCACATCTAGACACACCGGTGTGACTCATGGCCACTCATCTCTTGCTGACTGTGGTCTAGAGAAATGCCTGATGTGTAGCAGCCAACGGTGTTCAGAAAACAAGGCTGACCTGTCTGATTTAAACTTTGCACCTGCTGGGCCGCTATCTGTGCAAAGGAGCTTCGTGTCCCATGTTACTGCTTCACACTGGTAGCGGACAAATTTATACTAGATACTGAGTGAGCGTAAAGTCCCTCAGGTGAGTGCTTTGATCAGCATCACATTTAAATCCAGTCCGAGTCCTGTTGCAAGGGGTGGCCGAGAAACCAAATAATCACTGGGTTCCAGCTGCATCCACTGGTCCTTTGGCATCTTCAGGAATTGCTTCCTTGGCTTAAAAATCCTACATCTTTTGCCAGTGTCGATGTGGGCTTCTCTGGAGCCAGGGTGGGAGGCAGACATAGTAGCCACACAAGGAGGAATCCCCATCTAACAGTAAGAGACATGAGGCAGAAACAGCAAGCTGTCTGGGGCCAATGTATGGAGCAATGGGGAAAGGAAGAGAAAGACTTGTGTTCAAGTCTCTGGTCTGCTATCATACTCACTGGCAGTGCAATCTATATTGCACTGTGGGTGACCTTGGGCAAGGGTTGCCAACCTGGAGATCTGGAACCACAGCTCATCTCCAGACTACAGAGATCAGTTCCCCTGGAGAAAATGGATGTTTTGGAGGGTGGACTCTATGACATTGTACCTAGGGTTGCCAACCTCCAGGTATTAGCTGGAGATCTCCTGCTATTACAACTGATCTCCAGCCGACAGAGATCAGTTCACCTGGAGAAAATGGCCGCTTTGGCAATTGGACTATACGCCATTGAAGTCCCTCCCCAAACCCTGCCCTCCTCAGGCTCTGCCCCCAAAACCTCCCGCTGGTGGCGAAGAGAGACCTGGCAACCCTAATTGTACCCCACTGAGGTCCCTGTCCTTTCCAGGCTCTATCCCCAAATCTCCAGGAATTTCCCAACCTGGATCTGGCAACCCTACCCCCATCCCTTACTGGTGGCCAGGGACGACCTGACAACCCTACCTTGGGCCAGTCATTTCCCCTCAGCCTCACCTACCTCACAGAGTCATTGCAAATATTACCATGAGGTCCTTTAAAGGGAGGACCTGACAAGTCAATGGCACAGACTTGTATTTTGTATTATTTAAAATGGTACAACACTCAGCCCAACCTTGTTGTTATCATCCTGTGGCCAAAAGGGTGAAATCCTGGCTGGGCTTGTCAAACTCTGCATCATAGTGGTTAGAGTGTCAGACCAGGATCTGGGAGAGGCCAGGTTTGAATCCCCACTTGTACTATGGAAACTTGCTGGGTGACCTTGGGTAGGGTTGCCAGCTCCGGGTTGAGAAATACCTGGAGATTTTGGTGGTGGAGCCTAAGAAGGGCAGGGTTTGGGGAGGGGAGAGACTTTAGCGTAACATGGAGAAGAGGAGAACGATGAAAGCCACTTTGGGTCCTAATTGGGGAGAAAGGTGGGGTATACATGAGTAAATACATACATAATAAAATGCATAGGATGCCTGGACTTTGTATAGGGTTGCCAGGTCCCTCTTTGCCACTGACGGGATTTTTTTGGGGAGGAACCTGAGGAGGGCGGGGTTTGGGGAGGGCAGGAACTTCAATGCCATAGAGTCCAATTGCCAAAGCGGCCATTTTCTCCAGGTGAACTGATCTGTTGGCTGGAGATCAGTTGTAATAGCAGATCTCCAGCTAGTACCTGGAGGTTGGCAACCCCAACTTTGTAGTTTGAGCTGCCATATTCAGTTCATGCAAACACTGCGATACTTTGGTGATTTATATTGTATATTTATTTGTTTGTGCTGTTCTTTATTGCATCATCAACTTTATACGGAAGGTGCCTTAGAAACCTTAAATGGTAAGGTGGGGCTGGGGTACAAACATTTAAAATAAGCAACCCAACCCTGAGAAAGGGGGACCAGAGAAAACACACTCGCTACCAAAAAAGGGGGTTTTGGGTGTCGAAGGCTTCAGCTCCCCTTCCAAAAAAGGAGTGGTGTGTACGCTTGAGCTATACTGTGGTTCAGAACAAAGGACGAAAGGCCCCCACCCCCGTCCCTCTATGGGCCAAGTTACTAGGGCAACAGGGCTGGGCGGGAAGGCCTGGTTTGAGGCCTAGGAGGAAGCTGCCTCTGAGGAATCTGCGCCAGATCTACGCTCCTCCCTGCGATCTCTGAATCGTGGCGGGGTCCCAAGGGCAAACGGTCTCAGGGATGACAGAAACAAGGGCCATTTATGCATGGGAGGTTTTTCCTTGGATTTGCTGTTCTCGGATGCATATTTCCCCCCCCCCCCCCACCACACACATCCGAATACTAAAAACTCAAAAATAAGCCCCCGTGCAGTTTTTACAATTTGGATGGGGGAAGTGTGCATCTAGAGAGCAGCAAAACCTCCTGTGCACAAAAGGACTCTGATGGAATTCGCACTAGACTTTTGGTTCTGAACAGAATGCACGGGCCGGGGCATAGAGACGTTTCTGCCCTGTACGTGGCGGTATTCAAACGTCAACCAGAAATGGGGTCTGCATCTAAAAAGAGCAAGAGTCCAGTAGCACCTTAAAGACTAACAAAAATATTTTCTGGCACGGTATGAGCTTTTTAGCTTATCTGAAGAAGTGAGCTGTGGCTCACGAAAGCTCCTACCCTGCCAGAAAATATTCCTTTTAGTCTTTAAGGTGCTCCTGGACTCTTGCCCTTTTCTACTACTGCAGATAGACTAACACGGCTACCCACTGTGAATTATCTGCAGATGAAAAGTTCGTGTTCCCCTCTTACTCTAAGGGGGGGGAGGGACAATCTGGACAGAAATGCCGTCTCGGAGCACGTGCTAGGAGAGGCGGGGCTCTGGGTCTTTTCCGGCGGCAACCATAGAGCTAAGGGGAGCCTAGAGCGGCCGCTTGTCAGCGGAACGCTAAACGCCGCTACAAAAGGAAGAGGGGGAGGCTTTTAGAGGACGGACCCATCCCCGGTCATGGAGGTGAAGAAGGCGGGAATGGCGGAATCAATGCTGGACGACGTGGAATCTCTGCCCCGCGGGGGCTTTCGGTGTCGCCTCTGTCACGTGACGGTGGCCAATAGTGAGTGGGGTCAGAGGTCAAAGGGTGGGGCCTACGTGGGGTTAGTTTGCAGCGGCTAGTGACATTTATGGGGGGGATGCTTGATTCATTTCAAAAAGAAAAAGCACGCGAGAAAACCGCAGCCTTGGACCAAGAGCTCTAGTGAATGTAGGGGCTGGCTGTGGTTACTCAGTAGGAAAAGGATTCTGTATATTCTCAGAGGCGCTCTGATGTTCTAGCTTTTCCTAGGCTGAGCCCTGCTCGAATTTCTATGTGTTGTTATCACAGTATGATCGCAAATTCCAACAAACAAGAACATTGTGGTGCCTTAAAGACTTACGTTTTTATACTGCCATTAAACTTTCATTAAAAAAACTGTGGCTTTCAGTTTGCAGGACCTGAGCAAGGCGGTTAATGATAGGACTTTTTGAAGGTCATTCATTGATAGGGTTGCCATAAATTGGAAACAACTTTGGCTGCACGTAACGCAGGCTTTCATAAACCCGAGCCCACTTCATCAAATTCCCTGCAGTGTTTTCACAGATGAAAATAGGCAAACATTTTTTAGTATCCCTATTCTCATACCAAGGATTGTTTACCACCATTGGGCATCTCTAAAGGCGTACACTCTGTCTGCTCTGCAACAGCAGCTGCAACGAAAAGTGTACCTCAGCAGGGTGTGAAATGGCAGGTTCTGCATTTCCTTGCACTTTAATGTTCGTGTTTCTGCTTTTACATGGATTCATGCAAGAGACGATACATTCAGCCACCTGTTCAGGGAGAACCCCAAGTTGCCTTAGGGGAACAGACGAACTTGGAAGATTGGCTAAGTGAATAAATCATGCACAACTTTACAAAGGCAAAAATAGGGACTGTGACTTACCACTGATGGATCATGATGAGTAGCCATGTTAGTCTGTCACTAGCAGTAGAAAAGAGCAAGAGTCCAGTAGTACCTTAAAGACTAAAAAAGTTCACTTCACTGAAGAAATGAGCTGTGACTCACGAAAGCTCATTTTAAAAAAAGGTAAAGGTCCCCTGTGCAAGCACTGGGACATTCCTGACCCATGGGGTGACGTCACGTCCTGACATTTACTAGGCAGACTTTGTTTACGACGTGGTTTGCCAGTACAAGCTGGGTACTCGTTTGACCGACCTCAGAAGGCTGGAAGGCTGAGTCAACCTTGAGCCGGCTACCTGAAACCAACTTCTGTCAGGGTCGAACTCAGGTCGTGAGCAGAGCTTGGACTACAGTACTGCAGCTTTCCACTCTGTGCCACGGGGTTCTTCACGAAAGCTCATACCCTGCCAGAAATTTTGTTAGTCATTAAGGTGCTGCTGGACTCTTACCATTGATGGGGACCCAACAATAAAAACAGAGTTGTACCATATTTACTTTTCTTTGTCAGGGTCCTGTGTCTTTAACAGCTCTGTGTCACTGAGAATTTCAGCAGGGTGAAGGTTCTGATTGCATGAAGGACACTTTACCTGTTGCATTTTCCTGGCTTACAAGCATAAGATCCCTTCACTCATCCTAGATCAAACAACTCTTTTCCATCCCTGATTTTTAAAAAAATTCTTAAGATTCTCCTCAGCATCCTTGATTTTCTCTGTTCCTCAAATCATCTGTGCTAAGGCTGCCGAGGGCCAGACAAAAGCTACCTGACTTTGGTAAGCTATTGAACAAAGAGCTAAAACGGGAAGGAGCTGGTCCAGCAGAGAAAAAAGCAAATACCACACTGTGTATATTTAACTTATGGAACTCACTGCTATAAGATGTAATGATCAACAGCTTGCATGGCTTTTAAAAAGGATTCCTGGTGGCATTCCCTCTTCAGCAAGAGAGACCAGGGCCCTGCAGGTTCTTAAAGAATTCCTCAGGGCCTGCAAAACAGAGATATTCCAACAAACCTACAGTTGAGACACGCAACAGTTCCATCAAATCTGGCCTCCCTACCCCCTCTTTAGACTATTATCCAGCATGGCCTTTCATATGTTCTTAAGTTTTTGGCATTGTGCTTCCTGTTCCAAAGTCATAGCTGAAAAGCCTTGGTTTTATACTGCAGAACCCAGCCTGGACGATCACCTCCGAGGGAAGAAGCACCAGCGCCTGGAAAGCCTCCGCTCTGTTCGCCAGACTCAAGAGCTTCGCAGTGTTTTTGTGAGTGGCTTCCGCAAAGGGACGCCTGCCTCAGAGCTGAGTGACTACTTCCAGACCTATGGGGAAGTCATCAATGTGGTGATGGACAAGGATAAGGTGAATTGACATATGCCAGTTGATAAGCTACAGCTTTGGGAGGCAGGGAGGAGATGGACGTAATGAGATTGGAAGCCTGCAGTCTTCCTAAAGCTTAGGGTGAGCTCCATCTCCAAAGAGCCAGACACTACTGAGACTTTTCCATTGTGATGGTCCGGGAACAACAGTTACTCCCCCTGGTAAAGCTGGAATATATCACCAATTTTTATAAGTTCCAGATGCTACCTTTACAGTGACGTCCTAAGCAGAGGTACACTTTTTAAATCACTGACGGTGAATAGACCCGTTGGATTCTGAGTAGACCTCCTTAGGGTTTCACTGTTCTTCCCCTATTGCCACCGTGTAACAACAAACAAAAAGAGAGGCAAGATAGGAGGTTTTTAATATTAGTCAATGAAGATTTTCACAGAATAAAAATGCATATCGGAACATTTCAAGAGAAATAGAATAATAGAGTTGGAAGGGACCACCAGGGTCATCTAGTGCAACCCCCTGCACAATGCAGGAAATTCTCAGCTACCTCTATATATCAAGTTGAATAAATCTCATCATGAAAGCAAGAGTTTTAGCTTGATTTATTTGCAAGCTGGGAGCCCGTGAGGAATTGTAGGGGGAGAGAAAGGATTTGGAAATCTGGCCCTCCAGGAGTTAATTAAACGAAACCTTAAACTTCCTATTTCTTCCCTGGCTCTGTCCATCGTATTTTCAAGACACAAAACCTGCATACAGCTGAGCAGGTATTCTTCATTCGTAAGTGCCCTGTATATTTCTGCCCCACGCCTAAATTGGCAGAAGAAGTTGGGATGGTGCAGTCCAGAAGCTGATGCTTCCCTTTCCACATTTTGTGTCTCGGGTCATCAGGGTGTCTACGCCATTGTAGAGCTACAGGACAAGGAGGTCCTGGAGAAGGTGTTGGCACAGCCCCAGCACAGCCTGGGGGGTCAGAAGCTGCGCGTCAAGCCTCGGGAGAAGAAAGATTTCAAATACACCCAGCCCAGGAAGCAGGGGTCTGCCAAGCGAGAGCAGCTGAGCCCCAAGAAGTTGGCACAGGAACTCTGCCAAGCCGATGATGTGAGTGAATTCTGCTTTATGTATTTCTAACAACCGTGTGGGAGAACCAGTGGAGTGGGGCTGGACCTCAGTGGCAGAGCATCCACTTGGCATGCAGAAGGTCCCAGGTTCAATCCCCAGCATCTCCAGCTAAAAGGAGCAAGTGGTAGGTGATGTGAAGACCTCTGCCTGAGACCCCGGAGACCCTCTGCCTGTTTGAGTAGACAATACTGACTTTGGTACACCAAGGACCTGATCCTCTGTCTAGTGAGACTCATGCCTTGCGGGACTTAGTGTGAGCTTTCTCATTGTCCCGACAATATTCCAATAATTCCAGGCACTCAATAGTTGTTCAGCAGTAACCAGTGATTTATTGTGATTCCAGGGAGCATACAGAAAAACTCAGAGCTCTGGTAGAGCGTAAAGACTCGAATGACCCCCACTCCAGTAAGATCCGGTTATAGCCGGTGCCAGATCCCATCCCCCTCTGGGCCAGGTGTTTTCTCATCACTACGAGGCCTTATCTGTGCTCCTCAAGGCCTTGCTGTGCGAGTTCCAACAACCCTGCCTTACACACACACACACACACACACGGCTCCTCTTTCCCAACTTCCGCCCGGGATTCAGGTTACAGCCCAGGCAATCTGGTTACTAACACAAACAAACTACTATTTACATCCTGACAGGCATTGAGACCAAACATTACTATATACATCCTGACAGGCATTGAAACAATCCTGACACTTAGTTCAGTTCCACAGGGCCTGTAAGATAGAGATGTTCTGCCAGGCCTATAGTTGAGGGCAGCAATGGCTAAGTAAATCGGCTGTCTTCCCTTTCCTTCCCATTTTCTTCTTCCTCTCTTGTTTCCTTGTCTTCCTCTCCTCCTGTCTCTATTCCCTGTAGGGCTTGTGGTTTTCTTGGTTGTTGTTGGTCTCCTGATTACCATCCTAAACCGACTTCACCAATGAGGACAATCCCACCTATATGAGGTGGCCTTGTAGTTTTAGGACACCACCTGTTAAGTTAAACGGATTTAAATGGTTTTGTTTTCATTTTATAGTTGTAATTCATTATTGTCGGAAGCTGCCTGAGCCCAGCTTGGCCGGGAAAGAACAGGGTACAAATAAAATAAAACGTAATATGAAAGAATGACGCAGTTTCGTGAATTCAACCAATCTGAGTATGATTGCTCAATGGGCGTGCGGACAACTTATAATGATTGATCAGAGGTTGTCTCCCCCCCAACAGGTGGATGCCCAGATGTCTCTGCTGGTGCAGCAGTTTGAGTTTTCGGAGGGTGAACGGCGCCTGCGGGATTTGCTGGTCACTCTCTTCCAGGAAGTATTCTTAGAGTTTTTCCCTGGTAAGTTTCTTCCCACTCTCGAGCTCTTTCACCCAATCCACAGCTCTGACCTTGAGTTAACTTCCTATGATTTATTATTACCCCCCCTCCCCATGTCCATCCATCCAGGCTCCGCCATTCTCCCCTTTGGCTCCTCGGTGAACGGTTTCGATGTCTCTGGATGTGACCTGGATTTGTTCCTAGACCTTGAGAAGACCAAAAAATTCCAAGCATCTGCCAAGAGTCCTATTGAGCCACTGGTGAGAGGACAGGCAGGGGAGAGGGCAGGGGTCACATGGTAGAGATGGAGTTCTTAACATGTCCTTCAACCATTCCTGGGGTTCCTTAGTCTGTGATCCAAAGGACACTGACTTGGAAGCAAGTTCCATTCAATCTGTAGGGCATACTTTTAAGGTGTTCTTCCCAGAATGGGAATGCCAGCTTTCTGGTTGTCCACCAATTCAGTTGTTCAATCCACCAGCTTGGTGTAGTGGTTAAGAGCGGTGGTTTGGAGCAGTGGAGTCTGATCTGGAGAACCGGGTTTGATTCCCCACTCCTACACACGAGCGGCGGAGGCTAATCTGGTGAACTGGATTTGTTTCCCCACTCCTACACACGAAGCCAGCTGGGTGACCTTGAGCAAGTCACATTCTCTCAGCTTCACCTACCTCACAGGGTGTCTGTTGTGGGGAGGGGGAGGGAAGGTGATTGTAAGCCGGTTTGAGTCTCCCTTAAGTGGTAGGGAAAGTCAGTGTATAAAAACCAACTCTTCTTCTTCTTCTATTCAGCTGTACGTACACATACTGTAACATGAGAATTACTCAGTGCACATACAAAAATAATAATCAGGTCTACACAGATTGTACGTATGTTCACTGTAATTTGTGAACATGGCTGGTGGGGGTTGGGAGAGACTTCTGAGATTAGGCGGGTGACAGCCTAGGAAAGATCTTGATCATGGCACCAACAGTCTGGAACTGTCTGTCCTGTTCCCTTCAGTGTGGTGCGGTGGTTAACAGACTGCTGGACTTGATGGGCCTTGGTCTGATCCAGCATGGCCTTTCTTATGTTAAGAACAGTGGACTCTAATCTGGAGAAGCGGGTTTGATTCCCCACTTCTTCCACATGCAGCCTGCTGGGTGACCTCGGGCCAGTCACAGCTCTCTCCAAACTCTCAGCCCCACCTACCTCACAAGGTGCCTGTTGTGGGGGTGGGGAGGGAAAGCGATTGTAAGCTGCTTTGAGACTCCTTAAGGTAGAGAAAAGCAGAGCATAAAAACCAACTCTTCTTCTGTTGCCATCTTCTGCCAGGGAGTGAAGACTTCCCCCCACTTTCTGGCATTCTCCCAGTGATCCCTCCTTCCTGCGCTGTTTTAATTGTTTTTTTAATGGTTTTTAAGATGTGTTTTCATCATGTCTATTTTGAATCTGTTTTGAGCAGACAGGCAGGGTATAAAATTTTGTAAACAAATATTGAGCTAGGTGGGCCTAAAGAAGTTTCATGTGTTGCAAATGCATTTCCCCTCCCTTCTCCTTCAGGCCGAGGATGGGGTCAGCCCTGAGGTGGACTCACACTCCGAGGATTCAATCCTGAGCGATATCGACCTCGCCTCAGCCAGTGTGCCCGAGGTGCTCGAGTTGGTCGCTACTGTGCTACGGAAGTGCGTCCCGGGTGTCCACCATGTCCAGGTCGTGCCAAATGCCCGTTGTCCAGTTGTCAAGTTCTGCCACAAGGAGTCTGGCCTGCGTGGGGACATCTCCATCGATAACAAGTATGGTGTGTTGTGTGTAGCCTTCGTGATATTAACAACAGGGGCTTTACAGGAAGAAAACCTGCTATGGCCATTTACGCACAGAAGCTTTTGCCTTGGATTTGCTGCTCTCTAGATGCACATTTTCCCCATCTGAATTCTCAAAACTCTGCATGGGGGCTTATTTTTTAGTTTTAAAAAGTGGATGGGGAAAATGTGCATCTAGAGAGTGGCAAATACCAGCAAAACCTCCCGTGCATAAAAGGCCTATGCTTCCTGCTCACATAGATGGTGGGTGGACTTTCCCCTTCCTTATCATACCCATTTTCTAGGCCCAGTCTGCCCACCACCACCACCACTGTAGGGGGGGAAATGGAAATTAATCCAATCCCGTATGTGGGGCAATATCCCAGCACTCACTTGGTGCACGATATTCCACCTGTATAAAGCAGCAGAGTTCAAAACAGCCAAAAACTATGTGGAGGAATATGAACAGCACACGTATTAAAATGGAAGAAAACTGTATTTAATAAATGTTTATAAAGTCCTTTAAAACAATCAACATTTCCTTTAGGTTTCTATTACTTTTACCTCATATTAACTGAAACATTGTTACATCTGAGAGAGTGTGAGGCAGAGAGCTAACACAGAGTGAGACTGAGTGAGAGTGAGACTGACAGAAATTGCATGACAGTTGCCAGCGACAGTTGGTTACAATTAACTGTCACCAAAAGGGAGGGGCTGCTTCTACAGGAGCACAGAACCCTCTGTCCATCAAATTAGGCTCCAGCGTTTAATCCAACATTTCTAGGCCCAGTCTCCCCACCACCACCATGGGAAACGGGTTAGACTAATTTGCCAGTCTCTAGGTTCTGTGTTACAGACGTGTTCTGATAACTGCCACACTTTCCCCCTCCTTAAGGAAACGTCTACTGACACAAGAAGCTTTTGGGAGGGGGAGGGAATGAACTAGCAAAATATGTAAATGTGCCAAGGCAGGAACGGCAGTGTGTGTCAAGCGCTCTTGACTTCTCGCCCATTCGTCTCTTTGGCAGGCTGGCGCTCCGCAACACGTGCTTCCTGCAGCTTTGCACCGAGGCAGACGAGCGGGTGAGGCCATTGGTTTACGCTGTGCGCCACTGGGCCAAGCAACAGGTGTTGGCAGGTAAAGCAGAGGGGCAAAGGCCTGGCCCGCTAGATCTGCAGACCCCAGGCAGGAAACCCAAACGACATCCCCTGTGCACAGGCTAACATGGGGCACCATTCACTGGAAATAATAAGTTACAAGTATAAAACTATAAAAGTAGCACCTTGAAGACTAATAACATTTCTGTCTTTCGTGATTCACAGCTTATCTGAAGAAGGGAGCTGTGGGTCACAAAAGCTCATACTCTGCCAGAAATTTTGTTAGTCTTTAAGGTGCCACTGGACTCTTGCTCTTTTCTACTACACTCAGGGTGTGTATGTGTGTGTTTTTTTTGGCAAGGATAGAATGAAACAGTCCTCTGGGCCACCTTAAGCTGCTCACAGGAGGGCAGGATACCAGAAGGTTCAGAATTCATGGTAACGGAGGTTAGCTTTAGACTGTCAGGGTGGACCCAGAGGCAATGGGTTATTTGGGAGTGGGTGCTGGGGGAGAGAGGCTTCCTTTTGCCAACAACCTCCTCTTTTCCCCCTTTCCTATAGGGAACCCATTCGGTGGTGGCCCCCTCCTCAATAACTATGCTCTGACCCTGCTGGTGCTCTTTTTCCTGCAAACCCGCAGCCCGCCGGTCCTACCCACAGTTGCCCGCTTGAAGGAACTGTCCGGTAAGCAGAGCCTGATTTCCTGCCGCCATTCTTCCTGGCTCCTCTGGGATTAGCGTTGCTGCTATATGGAGATTCTAGAAGCCAGATTCAAGAGGTTATCAAGATCAGAATGGGGGTGGTCCCTGTAAGTTGGGTGAAGTCGAGCCTATTGCGCATGTTTGCTTCAGATGCTCTTTTTACGAGGAAGCAAGACTTAGGCTAATTTCCCCCTCTCCCTAATCTAACAAAGGACAGCTCTGAGGAAGGGAGGTTGAGGAATCTCCTTTGGGAAGGGTCAGCCCAGACGATGAAACGAGTAGCTAAATTCTGTGCTACAATGTACAAGGTTCGTCAGACAAAGTGGGGGTTTGGCAATCTAACTTAAAACTGAGAATGTTATATTAATCTGAGGCTTTCAGCTAATTTATCTATTTATTTAAGAATTATATATCCCATAGTTTTAGATACTGTATCTTTTAATTCTGTCTTGCAATTGATATGAATATTTTAATGGCTTTGCCGTATTAATAAATCTGAATAGTGTTGCCGCTATTTCTCTCTTCTCCTTACCTGCAGAGGACGAGGAGCAGACCGTGGTGGATGGCTGGGACTGCGGCTTCCCCAAGGATTCAGCCCAGCTGGAGCCGAGCTGTAACACAGAGAACCTTTGTGAGTTGCTCCAAAGATCCGAAACCTGGAGTGCACAGGCTTCCTCCCCCCCACTTTTCTGTGTGGTTGAGGACTGGGGATGTTTCCCTTTCCCAGTCAACGCATGTATCTTTCTTCTGTTTGCAAGAGGTGCACCTTAAGAGCAGTGCATACTCCTTAGACCACAGTGCACCATAGTCAGGGTGGGGTGCTGCCAGAGGGCCTCCTCATAGAATCATAGAGTTGGAAGGGGCCATGAAGGCCATCTGGTCCAACCCCCTGCTCCATGCAGGATCAGCCTAGAGCATCCCTGACAGGTGTTTGTCCAGCCGCTGCTTGAAGGCTGCCAGAAATGGGGAAACCACCACCTCTCTAGGCAGCTGATTCCACTGTTGAACTACTCTTTTCCTAATGCCCAGCCGGTACCTTTCCGCCCGTAATATGTACCCATTATTGGGAGTCCTACCCTCTGCTACCAACAGGAACAGCCCTCCTCTAAGTGACAGCCTTTCAAACACTTAAAGAGAGCAATCATGTCCCCCCTCAACCTCTTCTCCACTAAACATTCCCAACTTCCTCAGCCTTTCCTCATAGGGCTCGGTCTCCAGGTCCCTATTCATCCTCGTCATTCTCCTCTGCACCCGCTCAATTCTGTCCACATCCTTTTTGAAGTGAGGCCTCCAGAACTGCATACAATACTCCAGGTGTGGCCTAACCAATGCAGTGTACAGCAGGACTATGACAGCTTGTGATTTGGATGTTATGCCCCTGTTGATACACTTTTGAGAAAGCTCTGGCAGCAGATATTCAGTGCAAAAGTCAATATCCTAAAAACTTGTTCAAATTTTTAAAAAACATTTTTATTCTAGTCCCTAAGGTTGAAAAAGTTCATGAGACAATGCCTGGAGGCATCTGCAAAGCTTATGCTTCTTTATTTATTTATAATATTTATACCCTGTCTCTTCCACAACAAATACAGCTCAAGATGGCTAACATGAATTAAAACAAGTTAAATACCATATAACAGCTAACAGGATTGTGGAATAACATAATTTAAAACCAATATAAATAATCAACAGTAAAATCAGTATAACATTCTAAAAACATCAGTATCATTAGGAGAGCCAGCATGGTGTAGTGGTTAAGAGCGGTGGACTCTGATCTGGAGAACCGGGCTCGATTCCCCACTCCTTCACATGAACTGTTGAGGCTAATCTGGTGAACCGGATTTGTTTCCCCACTCCTACACACGAAGCCAGCTGGGTGACCTTGGGCAAGTTACAGCTCTGTTAAGAGTTCTCTCAGCCCCACCTACCTCGCAGGGTGTCTGTTGTGGGGAGGGGAAGGGAAGGTGATTGTAAGCTGGTTTGAGTCTCCCTTAAGTGGTAGAGAAAGTCAGCATATAAAAACCAACTCTTCTTCTTCTATCAAATACTGGGAAGCTTTTGGGAAAATGTGGGTGTATATTTAAGTTTCAAATACATGAAACATATATATATATATATGCCCAACTTTCTCCCAAGGCAGGTCCTGACATGCTTGGGAGAAAAGTGGGCATGCGAATATTTTCCCACATCAAATCTGCACTGCATCCCCATGACCCTCTTTGCCTCACTGGCCGTCTGCCTTTCTTTCCAGGCACCCTGCTGGCCGAGTTCTTCCGTGTCTTTGGTGACTACGACTTTGTAGGCTGCGTGATCTCGCTCCGGGAAGGCCAGCCACTGCCTGTGCCCAGCATCCTGGTGTCCGAAGCGAGCAGCAAACTCAAGCTGGGGCCCCTCAACCTCCAGGACCCCTTTGAGCTGAGCCACAACGTGGCCGCCAACGTCAACGAGAAGACGGCATTGCGGTTCCGGCGCTGCTGCCAGGCGGCGGCCAAGTACTGCCGCAGCTTGCAGTACCAGCGCAAATCCAGCAAAGGCAAGATCTGGGGCTTGGTGCGCCTCTTCCAGCCGGGCACCGCCGAGACTGAGGCCCCAGCTGCCACCGGGCTCGTCATCGGCCTCCCCCTGACTCCGGCTTTGCTGCCTGCCCAGACCCGCGAGCAGCTGTGCCAAGCTGGGGACCTCCATTGGCGCTGGTTCCAGAGAGTCTGTTCCGGCATCACCTTTGTCTTGAAGGACGTGCTCCGATGCAGCTGCTTAAAGGTGCGAGAGGGGTTGGAGCGGGAACAAGGAGAAGCTGCTGAACGTCAACAGGGAGAACAGCAGAGAGAAGCAACCGCTGAGCAGCCACTGTCGGCAGGGCGCAAGCGCTCCCTGGACGAAGAAGAAGCAGCAGGTTCGTCCTCTCCTTCCCCTAAGAGGCTGCGGACAGATCCTTCATTCCCAGAGGAGGAGAGCATGGCTTGGGACTGTGCTGTCTGGCACAAGGTGTGGCTGGGACGCCGCCGAGTCAGGCGGCAGCTCTGCGGGCCACAGCCCGACCCGCAGTGCCCGTCTGGCTCTCTGGAGCTGGAGGCAAAAGTATCCGAGGCCATTTCCTGGCAGGACGGGGAGGCGAGGCCTGCAGACCCTCTGTTGCAGTTTACCATTCATGCCCAAGCAGGGGCTGATGCTTCTGGTGGGCTGGATACGCGCATCAGCTTGCGCTTCGAGCCGGCTCCCGAGCATGCGGCCGCCTTCCAAGAGTTCTTCCACTTCTTGCAAGGGTTCTTGCCCCGAGCGGTGGAGCAGCGCCTAGTGAGTGAGGCCTGAGTCACCAATGGGGGCGACTTACAAAGGGAGAGGGCTTTTGTACTGCATTTGAATGGGCGGTCGGTTTGTATATGGTGTTTTTTCCCCCCTATCTGAGAATAAAAGGAAGGAGTGGATGACAAAAGTGAAGAACAAAGTGATTCCCAGTCTTTTTGGCTATGTGTAATTCCGTGCTTCTGAACCTGTGATTCGTATTAATATCGCTATGTCCCCATTAGAAGCGCTTTCCAGTGGTTAGATTTCTGAGGCTAAAAATAGGGAGGATCTTGCCAGTGCATGAGCCACTGGAGAAACTCACAAGCGTGGTCTGATGGTACTGGCCCTTCCCTGTTAATTGTCCTGGAATTCACAGGTACACTGCTCTTCACAAAGCAAGTTTTATGATTTGACCAAATGCTGATGTTTAACTGCTTGATCTGTCTGGTTAATCTGTACAAAGTGACCAATTTCTTGACACTCACAAAAGCGCATATTGAAATAAGTGTTGTTCGGCTGCTGGACTTTTGTTTTTTTTCCAGGCCTGAGGGGGATTTGGTCCCATTTCCTCCTGGGCTGTTTTAGAAGCCCAGCTCAGCCCCAGGCTGCCTCCCTTCCCTCTGATGGCAACAGCAAGTGGGGCAGGGGATTTGAGTTGGGGTTGAATCCAGGTACCCTGGAGGGGATGATTATGGGCTGTCCTTTCCCAACCAATATTGCTGGAAAATTCACTTTAACTCATTGGTCTGCATTTTAAAAAAAAAGAGAGAATGTGATTCCTTGTTGGGAAATTGGTGACTTCTCCACTCCTGAAGATTAGTTGAGAAGCCTAAGATTTGGATTGTGGAAATCAATGGATGGCCAGTGCCAGAGAAAGAAACAAGGAAATAAAAGGGGGGGGGGAATGTGAGTCTGGAGAAGGAGGAGGGTGAGGTGTGTTTGACCGCATAACAGTTCCCATTAATTAAGAAAGGTATGAATGGCCGAACGCCTGATGCTCTTTCCCTTCTGTCATTTCTCCGTAATCATAGAATCATAGAGTTGGAAGGGACCACCAGGGTCATCTAGTCCAACTCCCTGCACAATGCAGGAAACTAGCAGCTACCTTCCCCCACTATGCAGGATCCCACAATCAAAGCACTCCCGACAGATGGCCATCTAGCCTCCGCTTAAAGACCTCCAAAGACGGGGACTCCACCGAGGCAGCACATTCCACCGTCAAACAGCCCTCACTGTCAGAAAGTTCTTCCTAATGTTTAGGTGGAATCGCTTTTCTATTAGTTTAAATCCATTACTCCGTGTCCTAGTCTCTGGAGCAACCGAGAACAAGCTAGCTCCCTCATCAACATGACATCCTTTCAAATATTTAAACATGGCTATCATGTCTCCCCTCAACCTTCTCTTCTCCAAACTAAACAAACCCTACTCCTTAAGTCTCTCCTCATAAGGTATGGATTCCAGACCTCTGATCATTCTGGTCGCCCTCCTCTGGACACGCTCCAACTTGTCAACATCCTTCTTAAATTGTGGAGCCCAAAACTGGACACAGTATTCCAAGTGAGATCTGACCAATGCAGAATACAGTGGTAATATTACTTCCCTTGATCTCTAGACACAATACTCCTTTTGATGCAGCCCAAAATTGCATTGATTAAGGAAACTTAATCCTTTCCTAAGAGTCTGAAACGTTCTGCTTCTTTGAACAATGGTTCTGGGAGAAGACAAGACACAAGAATGCAGAAAGGGAAACGCCTGGGAATCAGCCTTGTCTGTCAATGGAACCGCAGTGCATCATGAGAAAGGAGGTGGAAATATGCAGATTACGAGCCAATGTCAGAACCCTGGCAGCCTCCCATAATACTAGAATGCAGGGTCATCTGCTGAAGCTGGAGGGTGAGAGATTCAAAACAGATAAAAGGAAGTGTTTTTTCACACAACGCATAGTTAAATTGTGGAACTCCCTGCCCCAGGATGCGGTGATGGCTGCCAGCTTGGAGGGCTTTAAGAGGGGAGTGGACATATTCATGGAGGAAAGGGGTATTCATGGCTATTAGAATGGATACCAGTCATGCTGCATACCTATTCTCTTTAGTATCAGAGGAGCATGCCTATTATATTAGGTGCTGTGGAACACAGGCAAGATGGTGCTGCTGCAGTCATCTTATTTGGGGGCTTCCTAGAGGCACCTGGTTGGCCACTGTGAACAGACTGCTGGACTTGATGGGCCTTGGTCTGATCCAGCAGGGCCTTTCTTATGTTCTTATGAAACTGACAAAGAGAAAGAATCTACCAATTCTGACATCAAAATGTCTTTCAGGAGGCTGATTACCTTGAAGGCAGAAAGAGCAGCAATTTCGGAATGTAATGGGGGGTCTTGAGACCTCAGCTGAGCAGGCTGTGGCGTTGGGAACCTCAGGCTGTGGCTTACTCTCCTAGCCCCCAAAGTACCTCAGGTCAGTACGAAGGCTGATTTTCCGGGCAGTTTCCTTATCGCTTCTCGGCCTTTTGGCTAAGATCAAGTGTAGTATCTGTTCTTATCAGTTTAATATCTGATACGTCCTCTATCTGAGGACTATATATTAAATGGATTTTTGGGACTGGGAGATGGAATAGAGGCTTGCTCCGTCCACTCCATGCATCGACCTGGTATTGCAGTACCTCCAGGAACAGTGCACCTCCCCTCAGGGATAATATTGCTGGTTAAAAGACAGATTGAGATGTTTCTATCCATCACTAAAAAGGTGGTCTTTCTTTTGCACTTTCTCTTCATGTTGTCAGTCTTATCTTATATAGGTATTTTTCAGATCTGGAAATCAGGGAGCCATTAAATATCAGTATTCCTGGTTATCTGGGTTCCAAATACCAGTTTAGCATTCAGATCCAGTTTTTTGTGGGGGGAGAGGAATTCCAATCTTTCTGGGCGGGCTGGAATTTTTTTAAGCTAATGGCAACAAAATTGGTGCCTGTCCAGCAAATAAAACAGTGTTGCACTTACCTGTAACTGTTGTTCATCAAGTGGTCCTGTGCTGCCCCAGCAGAAAGTGAAATGTTACATAGAAAAGGTTTGTAGTAGTTAGCCCTTTAAGACTTAGAATTGTGGGAAATGTAGTCCAGATCAACACTAGGTCAGATGTGTCTGAACTGCACGCTAATTGGCTATCAGAGCTTCTTCTTCCCACAATTCCTTCTGGCCCGGGTAAATTGAAATCCTTTGTTCTACCAAGACCGAGTCAGAAGAGGAAGGAGGCTCCCAGTTCATCTGTTTTTTCACAGGCTCTAGATATGTTCTGCATCTACTTGCTGTTCAGCGATGTGTGAGTTGAGAGATTAATCCTTATGCATTTGTGTGAAGAAATAATAAAGATGTAATCTCATGGACATTAAGAGTTCTGTTGTCACTACTCAAAAGGGGCCTGGGGACTGAGCTCCAGGTGCTGGACGAGACAGGCAAAAAGAAATAAAAGGGCCACATTAGTAACAGGAAATAAAAATAAGGCCAAGGCCAATGGTGCAAAATAGGCAAAAATATTTTTTATTACTGAAAAATACCGATATATTTTGAGAAGAGCAAGAGTCCCGCAGCATCTTAAAGACTAACAAAAGTTCTGGCAGGGTATGAGCTTTGGTGAGTCACAGCTCACTTCTTCAGATACAGCTGGAATGTGAATTCTTCAGATACAGCTGGAAGGCGAGTGAATTCAGACACCCAATGGCAATAGCATGTAAATGTCAATAGCAGGTAAACGACATTAGCAGGTGTGATTGGATTCGGTGTGATATGCAGAGGGGCGGTAGGGTGGAGAAATCAGCATTGGTAATGAGACAGGAATGTCAGGTCTCTGTTCAGTCCAGGAGAATGCATTGTCTTGAGCTGTAATTCAGCAGTCTCTCTATTCTCCCTTTCAATATTTTTTGAGGTGCACATCTCTAGTTGTGGCTCCCCTCCAGTAGCTTAGGCAAGAGGGCATGCTGTATTTCTGGGCACTGAGTGACTCCCCCCACCACCACTGGGGATAGTTGTACGGTAACATTGTGGAGGTAGAAAGTGGAAAGTTCTGAGAGAATTTCAAACTTGGCTCTTCACCACTCCACACTGGCTCTGGCCATTACCGCACTTAGTGTAGTCCCCTGCAAAATGCCGTCTTCAGTCCCAAGTCGTATTTCATGATTTCCTCCCTGCACTTGTCTCCCCTGGCCAGTTTCTGGGTCCGTTTCCAAGATGTTGCTTGTCACTTTGCACTTAAAACTGTTAACACGAACCTTGGAGCAGGGGGCGTGTGCGTAGTAAACGCCTCCACCCCCAACCCATCCAGCATAGGTCCAGCCCTCATTAAGGCCATTTATGCACGGGAGGGTTTCCCTTGGATTTGCTGCTCTCTAGATGCACATTTTCCCCACCCGAATTCTCAAAACTCTACGTAATAGTAGCTTATTGTTGAGTTTTGGGAATTCGGATGGGGGAAATGTGCATCTAGAGAGCAGCAAATCCAAGGCGAAACCTCCCGTGCATGAATGGAAAGATGCATAGGAAAACATAGCACTCGAGCCCACTCCCTGGGGAAGTTGGGGAGGGGGTGAAGGAAGGTGCTTTTCCCTTGGAACTTTCTACTTTTGAGTAAGCCTGCTGAATGCTTACTCTTGTGGAAGCATGCATAAGGATTGGGAGGGGGGGTATGGTTGGGGAGGGAAGGAAAGCACCGGCTTCTCTGGAAGCCAGGACCATGAAGACAGTCTTTCGCGGGGAATGGTTGGGTGGTGGGGAGGAAGGCGCTGTCTCGTTGAAAGTCCTTACTTTGGAGTAAGTCCTGCTGAATGCTTACTCACCTGGAAGCATGCGAAAGGATTGGGAGGGGGGAAGGAAGAAACTAGCTCGTCTGCAAGGAAGTAGGGGGAAGAGTAGGAAGAGGAGTCGTTATGCAAGAGCCGCAAGGGAACAAGGAAAAGGTGGCTGAGTTTCCAAAATGGGCATTGATCGCACCCGCAACGAATCACGTTGCAAAATCAGTGCAGTAGGCCCCTCTGTTAAGTAATATTACAGAAAGAAAAGAAAGAAGAGTGACAACAGAAGAGAAGGTGAAAAAGAAAGACCACCTTTTTAATGATGGATAGAAATATTTCAATCTGTTTTTTAACCAGCAATATTCTCCCCGAGGGGAGGTGCACCGTTCCTGGAGGTACTGCAATAGCAGGTCGATGCGTGGAGTGGACGGAGCAAGCCCCTATTCCATCTCCCAGTCCCAAAAATCCATTTAATATATAGTCCTCAGATAGAGGACGTATCAGATATTAAACTGATAAGAACAGATACTACACTTGATCTTAGCCAAAAGGCCGAGAAGCGATAACACCACTGTCGGGAAAACGGGTTCCCGTACCAGCCTGATGCACTTCTGGCTTAAGTGAGCACAGCCACGCCCTGAGGTCCCCAACGCCACGGCCGGCCGGGGTCCCAAGAGCCCCCGGGACATCCCAAAAACGCTGCTCTGTCCGCCTTGCAGGTCATCCGTCTCCTGAAAGACACGTGTATGTCATAATTGGTAGGTTTTTCTCCCCTCTGTCGCTTCCGACTGCCCAGGCTCGGACAGCCATTGGCTCGTAATCTGCATATCCCCACCTCCTTTCCCGTGATGCACTGCGGTGCCATTAACCCTCGACAGTCACGGCGGATGTCTCCCTTTCTGCATTCTTGTGTCCCGTCTGCTCCCAGAACCATCGTTCAAAGCAGCAGAACGTTTCAGACTCTTAAGGAAGGAGTCGGGAGAAGCGGCAGAAGGGAAAGAGCATCAGGCGTTGGGCCATTCGTCAGGGAATGAGAACGGTTGCTCGGTCGCACACACCTCCTCCGGACTAGCATTTTGTTCCCCTCCCTTTTAGCCCCTTCTTGCTTTTTCTGGCACTGGCCGACCATCGCTTCCTGCAACCCAAACCTGACGCTTCCCAACTAATCGACAGGAGCAGAGCAGTCACGTGATTTCCCAACAAGGACTCAAGTTCCACTTTAAAAAAAAAATGCAAACCGACGTGTTAACGTAAAATTCCCGCCCAACTGACGCTTCCCAACTAATCGACAGGAGCAGAGCAGTCACGTGATTTCCCAACAAGGACTCAAGTTCCACTTTAAAAAAAAAATGCAAACCGACGTGTTGACGTAAAATTCCCGCCCAACTCGCGGCCCTCCGTAGAGGGAGAACGCGCGTTTTTTTCTATTCCAACGACTCCGCCCTCAAAGCGAGCATGCGCATTCCATAGCGGGACGAAACGGTTGCGGTTGGACGAAAGGGGAAGAAAGATTTCCCGGCATGCCCCGCGAATTCTCAGTATTTAACCCTTTGGCGGTCGATGAGTGTTTCTTTTCCGGAGACGTCTTCAGATTGGAAGGTAAGGGGCGGGGGTTGCCCGACGGTGTAATCCGGTGCCATCCGCGGCGTGCGGGGAGTTGTGGCTTTACAAACCTCGTGGGATCCCTGCTGCTCTTCCTTTGTCACCTTTTCTTGTGGGTATTGGCTAGCTGTGGGAAGAGAAAAGGTCTAGAAGGGCCGTGGTAAGCAGGATGCGTTAAAGGGGGAGTGCTGGCTAAATGTGCCCCAGCTGCAGGGGACTGTTGTCTTTTATGAAGCGTCATCACCACCCCCTTTTTGTGCCAATTAATTTCTGCCAACCTAGGGAAATGAAAAAAAAAAAAAGAGAGAGAGCAACCGCTTTTCTGTCCCATGTAACTTCCAATGCACTTACTGCAACGTTAGCCATAATTGTCCATAGGTTAATGTTTTATCTAACGCTTTGAACTGTATTAAATATTTTCTGGAGGATGGGGCGGAGGTCGCAATGTCCTATTGTGCTCTGCATTATCTGCATTGTTTGAAAAAATGTATTAGTCGCATTCCTTTCTTATAAAAGGCAAAAGTTGTGCCGATGTATTATCGATAAAAGAAATGCTGCAAAACAACAGTCAACGGAAACATTTTAGCAGCTTTAACAGTCTCCTTGTAAATGCAGTTGTATACCTGTGTGCCTGAAGTCTCAAAAAAAAAAAAAAACAGGCTTGCTGCTTTAGGTGCTGGTGTAAGCTTCCAGTGGCTTGTTTCTGGTTATACGCCGTTTTACCATACACTTCCCAAGTACCATTACCATCTTTTCCCCTCTCCCTGCAGAGCAGAACCTCTCCTTTGAGTATTAGCAGTTTTTAATCTTGCCATGCTTATCACAGAGCAAATAAAAATCCATAATCCCCTTGAAGGCCAGTTAGTATTTCCAATACTTAAGAATTTAAACTTCCACTAAGGATTAAAATTATTTTTTTAAAAAAACTAGGCAGCTATCTGCCTTTGTGTGGGCTCCCAGCATGGTGTAGGGGTTAAGAGCAGCGGACTCTAATCTGGACAGCCGATTTGATTCCCCACTCCTCCACATGAAGCCAGCTGGGTGACCTTGGGCCAGTCGCAGTTTTCTCCAAACGCTCCCTGCCCCACCTCCTTCACAAGGTGCCTGTTGCGGGGTGGGCGGGTGGAGGGAGAAAATAGAGAAAAGGCGGGGCATAAACCGTATCTTCTATATGAAGACCATTTCCAGTGCTGAATTAGGTGCGAAGGTGGCTTATATCCTTTAGCATTGTGCCAGGATTTCCCCCCCTTGTCTTTCTGTGATGAAACTTAACACAGACCTGTTCTGAAAAAAACCTTGAAGATGTTTTGTTTCTGAGAACAGACTTCTTTGTGTCACCCGTTGCTGCTTGACAGAGTTTTTGTAATAGTAAAGTTTGCGTGCTTTTGCTCCCCTTGCTCCCCTAACATATTCTGAATTTATATTTTACAGGTCTGGCTTCTCACCATTCTGTGACCCTGCTTTACAGGTGAGGGTGCAACCCGACTACGGTTCCTTCTCCCAAGCACTGATAAGTTGGCTACTAAATGTCGAGGGCATGTCAGTCTTAAGATGTTGCAGGCTTTTGTGTTTACTCAGAACTCTATCAGCCAGGAAACTTCGCCTTGGCTGAAGGAGAGTTCTTTGCCATCGTAAAAGCTTGCTGCGTTGTCCATAGAAAAGGTTATGATTTGCTGTCGGTGGAGGGACTACAATGGACAGTTGTAAATTATCTTGCTGTATCCTGATGTTTGAAGATAAAGCTAAACGTTTGGTGCCTGTTAAATGGGTACCTTTTTAAAGGGTGGGGGTTAATTGAGTGTAGGAAAGGAATTGGGTTACCGATTGGCTGCTTGTAGTATCATGCTAGTGGCTGATTTGTAAGCTGCATTTGGCATCTTGCTTGTGTCATTCCTCGGCAGGCCAGTGATGCATGTGTCGTGATACTGCCGTTTACAGACTTCAGGGCTCTTGAGTGGTCGGTTTGTGGGCATGATGTGCTACAAAGATGAGATTCAGGAACTCTCTCTTTCTGAAGTTTTCAGTGGAGAAACCCTTTACCAGATTCTGAGTAGCCCAAGCCCAGGCCGAGAGGTGGGAGAGCTTAGCCCAGTAGATGTAACCAAGCTACAGCAGCTTGTTTGGTATCTTTCCTGTAGAGAAAAGGAGAGACTGGTTAGGTTTCTGCCCAAAATGTCTGGGAAATGAGGGCTTTTGTATTAAGGCGATGGAGAATTTATTTCCCCTTGGATGGTCTTAAGAAAATATAACATTCTGTTGTGTATTCTTATTCCCTGCCATGCAGGAGTTGAGAAGAATCCAGCTATGGGAACTATATTTCTCGTGAGTAACTGATCTGTTTTTGGAACTGGTGGAGGTGGGGGTGAAATTTTCATGGCACTGCTGAGACTGGTACCGGCTGCTGTTGTTCGGTTGGGCCTGTGATGTGGAGAAGCCACAAGACAGTTAACTGCTACACAGTTCATTCCGGCTTTGCCAGATTCACAGCCACCCTGTGAGGTAGGGTACAGCTGCCTTGCTGGATCGGATCAGAAAACTAGCTTGTGGTTTCCAGCCTTGGCCCGTTTCTATGACTTACAAGCAGGATGTGGCCCTGTAGTTTTCCCCATGCATCTGGAGCGTCATTGTGTGCTGCCCCTGAACATGAAGGCTCCAAGTTTAGTGGCCGCCCTCTTTTTTCTGGCGACAGTTGAGTCCAAGTGACATGTCCAAATGTACTGGGAAATTCTAGAGTTCTGGCTATTGAGCTTTAGTTTTTTAAATTTACCTCTTTGTCAAGCTCCTGGAGGCCCATCTTTGCAGAATTAAGGCCTCGGCCAGGTTCTCGCTCTTTCCCTCCCATGTTCAGTGATGTGTCAAACAGACAAGCATATATCTGACTGTCTGGTGATGTCAGCTGTACGTCTGAGAACATGAGATGGGTCCTGTGAAGGACAGGGTAAGTGAGTGGGTCAAGAAGCAGCGATTTCAGTCAGGACTTGTTTCAATATAAACTTCATTTGTTTCAGGACGCACATTCCCGAGGAACGCCAGGTTCTCTGGGCAGCCTTTACAGGTACGTTGGAGACTCGGGCGCATTTGCCGAGGGGCTGATAAGATCACCTTTCTGGGCCAAAGCCCGCTCTGTGGGCTCTTTTCGAGAAAGGCCCTTCTGGCGCAGCATATTTGGCAACTTCCTGCCAGAAGTTGAATTGCTGCAGTTGTATTGACCCTCTGTGGTTTGAAATGATGACCTGAGTTGATGGACGGCACAAGTCGCATGGCAGTAGAGTTACCAAAGCCCTGATCAAACTGCAGTTCCTTTACGTAGCAAACCTCTCTGCTCTGGTCCTGCTTTTAACCAATATTTTTGTGTGTGCATCTTTCCTTACAGACATGAAAAACACTCATCAAGAATGGTGAGCGCTCAGTTCATTTTTCATGTTTTGACACAATTATTCCGCCAAATTATTTCTGGAACACATCTGCAACAAGGTGTTTTGCAGATGTTGACGCTGGGAGTTCTGAATTTTTATTAGCCCAAGGCTTTGATGTGAACAGAAACTTATTTTAATTGAATCTTAATTTGGGCAGGAATCTGAAGCTCCGTCTCACACTGGCACAGCTGTTGAAATGGCATTATTTACTTCATTTATATGCCATCTTCCAAGTGAAAATTCAAGTTGGCTTCCCTTTTCTCTTATCCATTTTTAACTTAACAACCCAGTGAGGTTGGGTTAGGCTTAATGGGCACGTGAACACATGAAGCTGCCTTATACTGAATCAGAGCCTTGGTTCATCAGAGTCAGTATTGTCTACTCAGACCGGCAGCTGCTCTCCAGAGTCTCAGGCAGGGGTCTTTCACATCACCTGCTTGCCTAGTCCCTTTAACTGGAGATGCCAGGGATTGAACATGGGACCTTCTGCATGCCAGAAGGTCCCATGCAACTGGCCCAAGGTCACCCAGCGAGCTTACATGGCAGAGTAGGGATTCAAACCTGGTCTCTCAGATCCTTCTTCACTACATCGCTCCGGCTCTTCCTGGAAATGTGTTTGGAAGGAGCTGTGACTTGCTAGCTGGGTATGGGGTGTGTGTGTTTAAGACCTGGTTATGTTCTCTGTGCTGGTAATTAATCTTGTTCTCCACAAGCAGATTTAAAATCTGCGGAGTCAGCAAACCGGGGTTCAGTCCTTAGGTTTTTTGGGAAGTATTGTGGCGTTGTTAACTTCTCCCCTCCTTTGCCAGCTGTGGCTCTCCAGTGATGAGACCCCTACCGCCCCAGTCTGATATTGGTGACTGAGTGGTTCCCTCTGAGCCCAGAAGCCCAGCGGGGTTTTGCAGAAAAAGGGATGAGAGATTGCAGCAGGCTTGACTGTCTCTGTTTCTATGTTCAGTTGCAGGGCTTGGCCTCATTCCAGATTGCCGACCAATGCAGTTAGGTCTCCAGCTCTTCATCCAGCAGGTAAGAATTCATTAGATTGGGGGGGGGGTGAGCAGGATAGACAGTGGTGGTAGTGGGGTGTACTTAAGCTGCACCTGTTTGGTCCTGATGAGGAAAACCTCTCACGTCTTACCGTCTGTCCTGGCGCCAGAACCTGCAAAGGTTGAACCCACTGGGGCCGGCAGAAGGAGAGGAGGAATCTCTGCTCCAGAAGGAACAGTCTGATGGGACATCATAGAAACATAGAGTTGTAAGGGAACACCATGGTCATCAAGTCCAGCCCCCTGCACAATGCAGGAAATTCATAAACTACCTTCTCCCCCCCCCCCCAAATACATACACACCTAGTGACCCCTGCTCCATGCCCAGAAGATGGCAAAAAACTCCAGGATCCCTGGCCTGGAGGCAAACTGCTTCCTGACCCCGAAGTCAGGAAAGTCAAACCCCAAAGAGAGCCAGTGTAGTGTAGTGGTTAAAAGTGGTGGAGTCTGATCTGGAGAACCGAGTTTGATTCCCTGCTCCTACACATGAACGGCAGAAGCTAATCTGGTGAACTGGGTTTGTTTCCCCACTCCTCCACTTGAAGCCTTGGGCTAGTCACAGCTCTCTTAGAGCTCTCTCAGCCCCACCCCTCTCACAGGGTGTCTGTTGTGGGGAGGGGAAGGAGATTGTAAGCCGGTTTGAGTCTCCCTTAAATGGTAGAGAAAGTTGGCATGTAAAAACCAACGCTTCTTCTCCAGTGGTGATCAGCATTACCCTGAGCATGTAAGAAAGCCATGAGAGCCAAGCACTGACCCATCCCTTCCTGCCCTCCCTTTCAGAAGCTCAGTCTGACCCAAGCACAGCTGTTGAAATGGCTGGGTACTGGGGGTGGGGGATTAGCCTTGTGAGGGCATTCTCCATACGGCTTTGTGCGGACTGCTGACTTGTGTCCATTGCAGTTGGTGGTTGCAGACTAAGGGGTATTACAAGCACTTTCCTTTGTGGCTGCTGTTTGCAGTTTTTAGAAAAAGTTCCTCTTGCAAGTTTAGTTCTTGCAGGCAAAATGTGGCACAAGACTTCTAAGCACCCAGCTGGTTTGTGTATATTCAGATTTTTGGCTGCTATGAAATCGTGTGGCTTTTTGTTTTTCCCTGTTTTCAGTGCGCTGTGCTGTGGAAAAGGCCTCCGTCCTGGAAATGAGGAGGATGTTTGAACAGCCACCCCATCTGTCCGGCCTCGGAGCAGAAAAGTGAGTTTGCCCTGTAGATCTAAAGCGCCTCTGCTCAGATCTCCACATCCTGTGCTGGTTTCCCCACTGACATGATGATCTTCCTTTTGGAATCTCGTTCGGCTGAATGCCCTTGTTGAGAAGCGGAATCTGAGCATCAGTTGGGAGACATTAACCCTCTCCAGGCTACCTTCTTCTAAGCATGAGGTCGCCTCTCTAAGTGTTAGAATCATAGAGTTGGAAGGGACCACCAGGGTCATCTAGTCCAATCCCCTGCACGATGCAGGAATTTCACAACTACCTCCCCCACACACCCCAGTGACCCCTACTCTATGCCCAGAAGATGGCCAAGATGACCTCCCTCATATGAACTGCCTAAGGTCTTAGAATCAGCATTGCTGACAGATGGCCATCTAGCCTCTTAAAAACCTCCAGGGAAGGAATGCTTACCACCTCCCGAGGAAGCCTGTTCCATTGGGGAACTGCTCTCAATGTTAGAAAGTTCTTCCTAATGTTTAGACGGAAACTCTTCTGATTTAAGTTCAGCCCATTGGTTCTGCTCCGACCTTCTGGGGCAACAAAACAACTCAGCACCATCCTCTATATGACAGCCCTTCAAGTACTTGAAGATGGTTATCATATCTCCTCTCAGTCTTCTCATCTTCAGGCTAAACATACCCAGCTCCTTCAACCTTTCCTCTTGGGGCTTGGTCTCCAGACCCTTCACCATCTTTGTTGCCCTCCTGTGGACATGTTCCAGCTTGTCTACATCCCCTAAGCAGGCAGTCTCCACTTAAATTTGGGGGAATGAGATGGAGAGTGGCTAACTGAGATCGATAACCTGGAATAGTCCTGGGTGAAAACTCAAATGAGAAGGCGGATGTATAATGAAAATATGGTTTATTAAAGAATAAAAATAGTAAAACAAGAAATGTATGCTTTGTGTGCATATGTTCATTGCTTAAAATACAAGAGCTGACAAAGAAAATGGAGGAAGCTGGATAGGGTTTCAGGGATGGCTGAGTTACCAGTCTGGAAGGGACGTCCCGGGAAAACCCCGCTAGAGGAAAATAACCAGCCTTTCCAGGAGCAAAGGAAAGAGCCCACACACAAGTGGGGGGGGGCACGCATGCACTGTGGATGGCCAAAGGACAAATATTTATACCCCAAGATGGGTCCTGAGGCATGGCTTCCTCTAAATGTCACACTTCTAGGTTGAGTCAATTTAACTAAAATGGTAATCTTACCAAAAATAAATTTTATTTTCAATAACTTATTTGTAGATATACCAAAGAAAATGATTGAAGAATGGCAAAAGATCTGTAATAGATTTATTTGGCAGAATAAAAAAAAGATTCAGAAATAGCAATCTATATGAACTTGAAGAATTGATTGCTTTTCCAGGGTTCCAACAATAAGATAGGCTTGATGAGTCGACAGGACCCAAGAGAATACCTGGACTATTCTCTTGAGTGCTGGTTGATGGCTGGGATGGTTGCAGATAGAGCAAGTACATGGTCTGCTCGGAGTGCTGGTTGAATCACCTTAGGGTAACTCAGTGGGATCTAGCTAAGCCCGTTGTCACAGCCAGGCACACCTTCGGGCCAGGGGGGAAAGTTCAGCAGCCAACCGAGTTCCTGCCAAGGCTTGACACACAAGACTGATCCCAAAACTCTCTGAGGGGCATCCATTTTGGGGGGAGCAGTGTCTTGCTCTTATGCCAGTCTTTCCCCCCCCCCCCGGTGCCATCGTGGTACCCCTTAGCAGGAGGGAGGGTCCGACTGCTTCTATAAGGGGGTCCCTGTCCCTGGATTGTCTCCTGACCCGAGTGTAATCACAGGATCTGTTCCAATTTTGAGGATCAAATTGGAGCACAGCCTGATTGCAGAGCTAACTTTGCAGCTGGAATAAAACATACATGAGGCAGTTGGGCCAAATTAGCATTATTCTTGGTGTGGCAGTGGATTGTGTGCATCCCCCTTGCTCACTGGGGGGGGGGAATAGGAGGGGCCCTGTTAATAACACTTTTCATCCCAACTATTTTCTTTTAAAAATTCCTTGCAGGGTTGTGAGCTTGGGCTGGAGGAAAGACTTCATAAGATGGCCCAACAGGTAAGGAAGAACAACATGCAAGGCTGTCGCTTAGTGGGGGATGAACATGATTCTGGTGCTGAAAGTCCCAGTTTTGATCCTTGGCATTTTTGGGGAGGGGCCCCCAAACCTTAGCTTGACAGCATCTGCTCGGCATGCAGAAGGGTCCCAGGTTCAATCTCTGCAATGTCCCTGCAGCTAAAAGGATCAGGAGGTAGGTGACGTGAAACAGCTCCACATGAGATCTTGGAGAGCTGCTGCCAGCCTTAGACAATTCTGACCTTGGGAGACCAATGCTGTAATTCAGTTATAAGGCAGCTTCACATGTACATATTGAACACATGAAGCTGCCTTCTACTGAATCAGACCTTTGGTCCATCAAAGTCAGTATTGTCTACTGAGACCAGCAGCGGCTCTCCACTGTCTCAGGCAGGGGTCTTTCGCATCACCTACTCGCCTGGTCCCTTTAACTGGAGCTGCCGGGGATTGAACCTGGGACCTTCTGCATGCCAAGCAGAGGTTCTACCAGTGAGCCACGGCCTGCTCTATTAGCAAAAAGGGGCTCAAGATCACCTCTTAGCTGGGGAGCTGCTACCAGCTAGGGACAGTACTGGCATCAGATAAGTATTCTGATTCTGTCAAAGTAACAGCTGCTTAAGTGTTGTACAAGTGTAGTTCTACAAGAAAAGTGTCTCTGTGCAGCAGACCACCTGTCCTTTCTAGAAGTTGCTGTACAGCAGGGGTCCCCCAACCTTTTGCGCCTGCGGGGCACCTTTGGAATTCTGACATGCTAAAATGGCTGCCGCAGGAGGCAGAGCCAACAACAAAATGGCTGCCGCAGCTTACCTTCAGTCACACAGTGAAGATCCCTCTGTGTGGTGACAGCTGCTGCCAAGGCAGCATTTAAAAAAGTCTACACAGCCAATCAGAAGCCTTGCTGGGCAAAAGCCTGTGTTCCAAAGCATCTATTATAATAAGCATGCTCCTCTGATCCTGGAGAGGATAGGTATGCATCATGATTAGTATTCATTTTAACTAGTAGCCATGGATAGCTCTCTCCTCCACTTCCCCCTTAAAGCCTTCCAAGTTGGCAGCCATCACCCCATCCTGGGGCAGGGAGTTCCACAATTTAACTATGTATTGTGTGAAATACTTCCTTTTAGCTGTTTCTTACTAGTGCTTCAAGGATGGTCTCCCTGTTGTGATTCCCCCTCCCCAAGCAGCGGGGAGGGCTTATATTGTACTGTCCATGCTTAGGGTTGGAGGGGCTTGGGGAAGGGTTTCTTCAGGCTCTCCTCCCTTTTACGGCTGGGAAAACTAGGCCGTAACGGTGATTCTCTCCCAGTATCTTTGGAGTTTCCCATGCGTCACTTGGAGCCCTGCAAAGCCCATCCTGTTAGGAGGCATTTGGGATGCCTGGGGAGAAGGCCCTCAATAGTGTAGGACTGCATCTACCTGCTGCAGTTTTCATGATGAGTCTAACTAGCTCACTTTGACGTTTTTATATAAAAACCGTGAAACTGTTGGAACAGCTGAGAAACTGCGCCGAACCATGGACTTGTATAACTCTGGCTCAGAATGAATGACTGATTTCCTGTCCCGTTCTCTGTCATTGTTTTCCTGCTGCAGGTGATAGCCTGAAGTTTGTGGGAGCCGCAGGTGGCATCAGAAGCGAGGTGAGAGTTTGCCTCGCTGGAGGAGCTGCGTGTTAAGAATTCTGTGGTCCCAATGATGAGACTTTTACCGCCCCAGTCTGATCTCTGTGACTGAGTGGTTCCCTCTGAGTCCAGGGTTTTGGGTACGGTTGAGAGATTATCACAACCATCTAACATACTTAAACTCTGCTTTATTTATATTTTTCTTTAGAAAGCTCAAATTGACTCGGGGCTTCCAGCATTCTCGTCCAGATAACTTATATTGTACTGTCCTGTAACTATGCCTGCAGCAGCGGTCGCTCCCAGTCCGTTCATGAGGCCTTCACTGTTGCAGTAGGAAGCCCTTGCTTCCATCAAGCAAGAATTTGGCATGAAGGTAACTATAGTCAGACACAAGTTCTGGTTTGGGAATATTGCACCCCTGAATATTTTGGTACTTGAAGGGGGTTCAGAAGGACGGGGTCCCAATGAGGAAAGAAACATTGTCTTACCATCTGTCCTGGCGCCAGAACCTGCAAAGGTTGAACCCACTGGGGCTGGCAGATGGAGAAGAGGAATCTCTGCTCCAGAAGGAAGCGGTCTGATGGGACTTCTGCATGTGTCTGTGTTTGTCATGCGGGCTTCCCTATAGTTTATCTTCAGTTGCCCTGTGAAGATCTGTGTGCTGTGGTGGCAGCTGCGGCCAAAGCATTTTAAAAATCTGCAAAACCAATCGGAAGCCTTGCAGGGCAAAGATGACATGTGGTGCTCATACGTTGGGGATTTTTGCCGTATCAGCTCACCTTTGAGTTTTCTTTAATTTCTCAGGTCTTCTGGACGTATGCCATAGCTGAAAGCTGTGAAAAAGAACTGATACATGGTCAGCCCATTTCAGCTGCTGTGGTTGTTAAGGATGAACAAGCACAACAAACACTTTTAATACTGAACTTTCTCATTGAGCAGAATGTTAACAAATGATGGTTTAATTGGATGCCTCAATACAATACTGGATGTAACTTTCATAAAACCTTTAAATAAATGATTAGACCATATCAAACTTGTTGCCTGGATGTGGGTCTCCTCTTGGCAGTGTCTGGCTGTTGGTGGGTTAATAGGTAACATCTGAAACAAAGGGCAAACCTTCATCTTAGATACCTGGCCATGGGATGCTCAACTCTTAAGCACCATGATCAAGATGAGAAGTTGCAGGGACCGATCTATGTTGCCACATAACAGTTCTGGAATTGCCCCTCATGCCATAGTCCAGTGTAGGAAATCTAAAGGATGGTTGTGCTGAATGTTCCTTGTCTCCCACTGCCATGGGAACACATGAAGCTGCCTTATACTGAACCAGACCCTTGGTCCATCAAAGTCAGTACTGCCTACTCAGACTGGCAGCGGCTCTCCAGGGTCTCAGGCAGAGAGGGCTTTCACATCACCTACTTGCTTAGTCCCTTTAACTGGAGATGCTGCTCCGTGCCCTGATCCCACATTCTTGACGTGCCATTGCTAGACCTAATAGATCACAGTGGGTTAAGAGCTGAATGCTGCAAACTAAGTACTCTAAAGTGGAGTCTGCCTTGCTTTATCAAAGGGCCATAGAAATGATAACTTGTGGCAGCTGGATGCTACTCTAATCAACACTTAAGAGGCTACCTTTTGGGTATAATAGGGCCACTGTGGTAAATGGGAAGGGGCTTTGGGCTGCTTGGGTACCCCTTGGGGTATCCCGGGATAGAGCAGGATAGAAACTCAAAAATAAATAAAATGCCCCAGCAATGGTGAGGATTAACTCCTCTGCCTACCATCACCTTTCGGTTAATTTTCAAGCAGCTTGATAAAGATCAAAAGTGCTTCAGGAGCAGGGAATGGAAAAAAGGCTTTTCACTTAAAGGGGAAGCAGGCCTAGTCAAGCCCATGTGGTTTCTTAGAATGAGGAAAAGATTCAGAGGATTACCAAACTGAAAACACCATTGGGCCACTCATAATTTTAAAAGTGGGCTGGCGTGGAGGTTAAAAGGAAAGAGTCTGCCCCAGCTATATAATTGGGGGGGGGGCAGGGCATTGACATCACAAGCACACCCTTGCTTCCTCACAGGCCTGCTGAGCTGTGTTAGAAGATGAATGCTAGGAATAAACACACTCAACAGTTGCTGTTGGGCAGTTCGTGGCATCTACATGGTCATACTAGCTGTGTGGTGCAGTAGTTAGAGTCAAACCTGGGTCTTCCAGTTCCTAATCAATCTCCACTGCTGAGTGACTTTAGTAGGCCAGTCACAAAGTACCAGTCTAACTTACCTCGCAGGGTTGTTTGGAGGATAAAACAGAGAAGGGGAGAATAAATGGGTGTTTGGGTGGGTACCAAAGACAAGTTCTCATTTAGAATTTAGAAGAGAAAGAACAGTTGATTTTTATATGCCGATTTTCTCTACCTTAGAATCAAACCGGCTTACAATCACCTTCCCCACAACAGACCCTCTTGGGTGGTGGGGCTGAGAGCTGTGACTAGCCCAAGGTCACACAGCTGGCTTCATGTGGAGGAGTGGGGAATCAAATCTGGTTCTCCAGATTAGAGTCCACTACTTCTAACCACCACTCTTAACCACTATAACACGTTGGCTCTTTATGGACTATTGCCCACTTCAGTAGGTATATGTTTGTCCCAATTATAGATTAAAAGCAAATCAAAGTAAAATATTGTTTTGCCTTCCGCACGTACCTACTGTTACCCTGATGAAGTTTCAGAACACCTATGCGGTTTGGTTGGGAGGAGCGGGGACTGTAAATGTAAGGTGTTTTGTAAGACCTGCTTACAGGTGGCTTTTGAAAGATTAGAAAGGCAAGTGCCCAACCCCCTGAACCATCTTCACAAGCAGTGGCCGAACCCTTGAAGCGTCTGGCCTGGCAGCTCCCGACAAACCAGTTCCGTTGGCACTTTGCAGGTAGGTGTGAAGTGGTCATTTGAACCGGCAGAAATTATTTGCTGCTCTGGTTGTGGTTGTAGGGATGATCTGCTGACAGCACAGCCTTGGAGTGACATGTGGGCGCCTTACTATTTTGCACGGTTTGACAACAGCAGGTCTATAAAACTGCATGGTATGGAGAGAGTGGACAGGGAGAAACTTTTCTCCCTCTCAATACTAGAACGTGGGGTCATCTGCTGAAGGTGGTGGGTGAGAGATTCAAAACATAAAAGGAAGTATTGCTTCATGCAACGCATAGTTAAATTGTGGAACTCTGCCCCAGGATGTGGTGATGGTTGCCAACTTGAAAGGCTTTTAAGAGGGGAGTGGACATGTTCATGGAGGCTATCCATGGCTACTAGTAAAAATGAATACTAGTCATGATGCATACTTATTCTCTCTCTGAGGGGGTGGCCACTGTGTGAACTGGACTTAATGGGCCTTGGTCTGATCCAGCATGGCTTTTCTTATGTTCTAACAGCAAGCCTGGGCGGGAGAACATTTCAATTTTCAGGGCCAGTCTACAAAGGAATTTACAAAATGTCGATATAGTATAGCTGCCCTGAGTCCAGAAATGTTAGGCAACATTATTTGGTGGCCTCTTGACAAAGCACAACTCTAGCCCCGGGGTCATCTCTGACAGGATGGGACGAGATGCCTCTTTTCCTGAAGCGAGCTGCCCAGAGATCCTGCGTGTACATTCAGAATCTCCAGTACAGGGAGCGATTCAGCATCCAGGCCCAAGTTTTGCCCACCGCACCCGTTTATCTGCCGTAGCAAGCAAAGCTCCCTTTTAATCCTGCAGTGGGTGAGGGAAGAATGCAAGTGAAGGGACCAGCAAAAGAAGAAGGCTCTTGGGCAGGAGTTCTGTATTGCAAACTGGGCACCCTTGGTAGGTTGAGCACAGGAAGGAGTTAAGCACAGCAAAAAAAGCTTGGACAACTCCCAGGAAGATTTTTTTGTATCCGGCCTTGAAATGTCCACCTGATCACCTCTTGCGTAACCCCCTGCTCCCCCGCTGGCTGCCTTTCTTACCCAGCCCTGGCGCGTGTTGTGTTTGGAGGCCAGACTGGGCAAGGCTGCTTCTAAAAGCAGCCGTTGGCAGCTGTCCTTCTGGGCGTCTGCCCAGCAGCTAGCAGGGCAAGGGAATCGGCGCAGGCTGCAGCAAGCCAAGGCCTGCTGTGGCGGCTGGATGAAGCCCCCGGCCTGCCCCCTTCCTGCTAGCTGCTCCCCGCTGCCGAGACTCAAGTGTGGGTACCTGCGCGCAGCCGCCGCCCCCAAGGTTTGTGATGGGTCACCGCTGGCTATGGCTGGTGTTTGCTCTGGTCGCAGCTGCTCCCAACTACGTGGGAGGTGGCGCGCCTGTGACCGAGGTCCCTGTCGCCCGCCGGCGGGCACCGTGCCCGCAGGACGAGAACCCAGAACCAGAGGAGGGACGCCTGGCCGTGCCCAAATTCAGCTCTTGCATGCTCCGTTGCGCTGCCCAAGCCATGCTCGGGATAGTCGGCACCAGGCCCAGAACCTCGCTGAAACTCAACGAAGGCAGGGAAGGTAAGGGAGATGAAGGGTTCCAGGAAGGGCGTCCCGACCACGTGGCCTATTGGAGGGCAACCGGGAGCGATCCGCAACTCCTCCCCTACGTGGCCTCTGCCCCAGCTCTCGGAGCATCACGGGAGCCTGTAGGCCCTTGGCTTGCAGGGCTCCTTAAAAGAGGGTGTGAAGCCACCGGTCTGGATCTTGCCCCCTGCCATTAACTCACTGGATATTTTTTGGCAAACAACTTTCATGATCAGCGCTTCAGGTGCTGAGAAAATGCCTGGGGAGTGCTCTCTGAGCTTATCTGCCTTTTACCAGACTTATCTGCCTTTTACCAGTTCTGGGAGCTGGGACACATAGATGCTGCCGCTTACAAATCTGCAGTATGGGGGTAATACTACTGATACTGGAGATGTGAAGGTCCAAAAAATAACTGGGGGGAAACAGGGATGAGGGGCCTTTCCCCCTTCTTTTCTGAGGCCCTATTTTCAATTTTTCCAATAGAAAAACTGGGAATGTTGGGGAGTACTGAAAAAAACACCATGAAATATTTTTATCTTTTCAAACGACTTTAAAAGACAAGGTGGGCATGCTGTAAATATATACTGCTCTTAAATCCAAGATGCATTTCTGCACCGAGAAGGGTCCCTAAATGTTCCTGAGAGGAGCATGCTTTCACTGCTTCTCAGCAGCTGCACGCCTTCTGTTGTCCTTTTGACATGATGTGGTTCACATTTTAACCTCTCCCTCAAACCACTGTGACACATTTACCCACAGACTGGGTAAAAAAGTAGCTTATTGCCCTACCTTGCAGGAGGGGCAAAAAGGTTAAGGAGGCGGGGCAGAAACTACACCAAATCCTCAGAGGAAAACTGAAAGTTTAATTGAGAATTTAGCAAAAATTAAGGTATATGTGCTAAGACAGCATAGGGTGCATCGGCTTGCAGTTTTCTCTCAAGTATTGGGTATATTTGCAATTTTGCTTGTGTAAGGCATTTATAACTTTGACATTCCATAAATATGTCAAATATTGCAATTTTATGTGCTAAGCAGGTAATTTTATATGGTAAGTAATGATGCAGGTTATGTTGTTAAAGCAGTAAAATTAGTTCAGGTTTGATAGGACAGTAAGTATTCCATATATTTTAATCCCCGCCCCCCATTTCTGTTTTTTCCCCCGGGGGAGAGTTTTTTCCCCATGGCTTCAAAATTTCCAGAAATTTTACATCTATAGTTGATACTATCACTACTAGTACTACTACTACTACCTCTACTAATACTAACAGGATTGTTGTAAGGATTAACCTGAAGGGGCTGTAGCTCAGCAGAAACACCTGTGGTTCTGGGTTCAAGCTTGGCATTTGCAGTGAGGATGTCAAATAGCAGGTTTTCGGGAGAGACCATTAATGGCTTGAGACTCTAGAGAGCCACTTTTCAGGGTATCCCCCTCTTAGCCATAAAGCTCAGTGGGTGATGTTGGGTCCTTCACACTCAGCCTAGCCCACATTACAGGGTTGTTTGCTGATTAAAACACAGGCAAGGAGAACAACATACCATGGAGGAAAGATGGGATGAAAATGTGATATAATGAGTCAGGAGGACCAATCACCTGATCTAAGGCAGCCTCATATATTATTTCAGTCTATTAATCTACTCCCTGGATTTTTGGCCCTGGATCAACAGGCTCAAATTGACAAACCCAGGGCTCAGTGATACAGCAGGGAGATGGGAGTGTTACCTGAAGTCTGGTTTACAGCATCTCCAGCTAAAGGGTCTCAGACAGCAGGCTTTTTTTTCCTGTGCTGTTTTGTTTCCCCCCCCAGCCACAGGTACTCAGAGCTGGGGCATGGATATCTCCCAGGATTGCAACTGATCTCCAGACTACACAGATCAGTTCCCCTCATAGTCTTTAAAGTGCTAGATATTATTGCCAAATCCAGATTGGGAAATTCCTGGAGATCTGGGAGCAGAGCCTGGATAGGGTGGAGTTTGGAGAAGGGGGGGAGCTCAGCAGGGACGCGATGCTACAGAGCCCCCACCCTCCAAAGCTGCCATTTTCTCCAGAAGAAGTAATGTTTATAGCCTGGAGATCAGTTGTCATCTCAGGAGAGCTCTAGGTCTAGGGTTGGCAAAATCCTGGAGATTTGGGGTGGAGCCTGGGGAGGGGAGAGACCTTAGTGGTGGGATATGTCATACAGTCCATCCTCCAAAGGAACAATTTTCTCCAGGGGAACTGATCTATGTAGTTTGAAAATGAGTTGTAATTCCAAGAGATCTCCAGGCCCCACTTGGAGGTTGGCAAACCTTGTGCCAGACTTTTGGTTTTTCAGGATGGTTTTCAGCTCTTGCTAACAGGCCTTTTCCTCTTCCCTGACAGGTGAAGATCATGAATTTTGCTGGATGCTGCATCTCCGTTGCCAGAATGGAGAGAAGCTCACCAAGGCCTTCATCCTTTTAAATTTGGAGCAACCTCCAGATGGAGGTCAGCAGCCTCCCTACAGGTTGCTCCTCACTGCCCCTCCCTCCCTACGCCAGTATGTGCAAGCTCGCCATGGTGCCACGAGGCTGCTTTCAAGGGAAGCCTGCGGCATGCGCTTCGATGTGACTGAGCCCTTCCGCAGCGCTGAAGGGGAGCAGGTTGCTGAGATGTGTGTCAGGGCTGTCTGTCCTACGGATGATATCTGCAGCCACTTGCCATTGGCATTCCGGTGCCCACCTTTCCTGGCCACATTGTGGCGCAGCGTACCTCGGCCTGACGGCTAGGCGACAGAACAGCGGGAAAGGCTTCCTCCATGATGGAGGGAGGCCTAGCAACTTTGGGGAGCAGATGGTGAGGGGAGAGGGCATCGATTCATACGCACAGACTCCTGTTCGGCCACTGGTGCACCAGAAGTATTGCGAGAGACTTAAAACCCCCATCAAGGGGGTGGTGTTAGCACTCCTTGTAAAGACTGGGGAGAGAACCCCTGAAAGGGGATGATGATTGTTTCTTGTTCAATCTTTGAGTCATTAACAGTGTGTGTAGGGTTGCCAGCTCCAGGTTGGGAAATACCTGGAGATTTTATGGGTGGAGCCTGAAGAGGGTAGAGTTTGGTGAGGGGAGGGACTTTAATGGAGTATAATGTGAGTCCACCTTCCAAAGTGGCCATTTTCTCCAGGTGAACTGATCTGTCACCTGGAGATCAGTTGTAATAACTGAAGATCTATAGCCACCACTTGGAGGTTGGCAACTCTAAGTGGGTGGGATGTTGGGGTTCCTTAATTTGCCAGAACTGCTACTACTCTGTTCTCCTACCTTTACCTGACTGAATTGTGGTGTCCGGATCCTTATGTTACTCCCCTCTCAATCCATTCCTTTGTTTCTCTTAGGCCTTTTCCTGATACATTTTTGGAAGACTCCTGCTGTTGATAAGGCTTGAACTAAATGTTTTCCCCAAGTACCTGAAGTGGAATGGGGAATAGCTTTGTAATGCAGCTAAGTGGCTTACTGTGTGAGGCTTTTAGAATAAATCAATTAAGCCTCTAGAGAAGTATCCTCAGTGTCACTTTTAGTATACAGAATACAGGCTACCCAGTGTTTTATACTGCACCTTACTCCGAATACCTGCACCAGTTATCCACTTAAGTAAATATGGTTATCCAATTAACACAAAAAGTATCAAAAGTGTTGCATATTTTATACACTCCATTCCACCTCACTAACCAATACAAAGCAGTACAGAAGTCAAATTGAATGAGATGTAAATTTAGACCAGAGTTTCCAAATAACCCTGAGCGAAACACAGTAACCTTAAACAAAGCGGGGGGGGGGGACTTATTCAAGGAGTGGAAAAGCAGGTATAAAAGAAAGTACCTTGTTCTGATTTCGATGATAAAAGGTAACCAAAGCTAACCCCAAACTTGCATTGTTATTGATGGGGCATACATTTGTTGATCAGCTGCAAAAGCTGTTGGCTAGGTGGGGCCACATTTTTCTTGTCAAAGGCTGTGTACCTTTTAATGGTTACATGATAAACAGAATTTCTATAGGTGTTGTTTCCCTATTGCTCTCTCTCTCTCTCTTAATGGGCAAGTACTGTGGGAATGGGCTACAACCTCACCCATCAGCCTGTGCCTTCCTCACCTGTTTGTTTTGTGCTTTTATATTTCCAGTGATATGAACAAATACTTCTTGTTGATGTAAATCTGAATAAGGCTTTATTAATGCCTCTGTATTTAAGAGTATCAAGTATCAGCTATGAAATTTCCAGTTCACACCTCAGTTCAACAATAAATATCATGGTTAGTAAAGTGGTCTTCTTTTAAAAAGGCAGACTATGACCAGCCCATTAATTTACCAGTTGGGACAAAATCCAAAGCCAACATCAAGTCACTATTTGTAATCAAATAAAATGATAAGTATGTAGTAAAAAGGTAAAGGTCCCCTGTGCAAGCACCGGGTCATTCCTGACCCATGGGGTGACCTCACATCCTGACGTTTACTAGGAAGACTTTGTTTTACGGGGTGGTTTGCCAGTGCCTTCCCCAGTCATCTTCCCTTTACCCCCAGCAAGCTGGGTACTCATTTGACCGACCTTGGAAGGGTGGAAGGCTGAGTCAACCTTGAGCCGGCTACCTAAAACCAACTTCCGTCACGATCGAACTCAGGTTGTGAGCAGAGCTTGGACTGCAGTACTGCAGCTTACCACTCTGTCCCACAAGGTTCCTTAAGTATGTAGTAACACCATGTATTTTAATGGTTAAATACACAGTTGAAAATAGATCGTTCCAGTTTTCAGAATGGGGATTGCAAATAAAACTGATGTGCCTTAAAATTACATGAAACAATTTATATTTTATTTGCTTCCTTGGATGGAGGGAAGCGCACGTGATGTTGCTCATTATTTCCTCCCAAGAACGCTCCCCACCCTCATATTTTCAAAACTGAAGCCTGCGCTAGCTGAAATATGCTTAGCCCAACAATCTTCCTTTTGTAGGAAACACGAACCAATTCCATATACTATAAGTACTATACATATTGTAATGGTTATATAAGCTCCTTCACAGTCCATAGTATTGTAAAAGGGAACATGGCTAGGATGCAAGTCGCCAATTGGGACTTTCTTCTGAGTAAACTAGGTTAGGTTTGGGCTGTTAGACTATGCTAAACACACTTACCTGGATGTAAATTCTATTAGATTAAGTCATTAGAGCCGGTCGCTTTCAGGAAACACAGACGCCCACTAGAGCTGAAACGGGGGGAACCAAATAAAGATGGGTACGGACCGCCAGTGGGAAGGCTGAGAGTGTAACATGAAAACAGTCGTGCTGTCCAATCAGAGGCCGCGTCGTGCTCGTTCCGTTCCGGTGTTCCACTCTAAAGAGTCCGGCTTGAAACAGTTCCGGATCGGTCCATTGCAGGCAATTAAGAGGCGGAGCGAGGGGAGAAATGGCGTCTCCTGCCCGGAGTAACCACGTGTGGGTAGGATCCGAGACGGGCATTTTGAAAGGTAATTGGGGTGCCGGGGGGGAAGGCGGGTAGTGGTACTTATTGCTGAGGGTTTCTTCGGGAGGTAAGGGGTATGGCTATGAGTCAGCGGCGGGAAGGAAATAAGGGAGGTAGTTAGTGGGAGGCTGTGGACATTTGTAGAGAAAGTGGCTGGTTCAGAGGGTGGACTGTATAGTATTATAACGTGATGAGGTCCAGCCCTTCCCCAAACTCTGCCTTCCCCAGGCTTCAAACCCCCCCCCCCCCAGTCTCAAGGAGTTCCCCAAGTCGGAGTTGGCAACCCTAGGTTTACTGGCGGCATCAGACTGGCTGCTGAGGCAAATAGGATAGATCTATGATTTATTTTTATGATTGACCCAGTAGGACACTGGTATATTTTGGAGATATTTAGGGAATTATCTGAGAGGAGATGTAAAGGGAACTATGTGGGGAAGCTTATGCAGGTGACGCTGTTTAGGTGAAATACTTTGTAGACTCTTTTATGTTGTCAGCTTTTCAGCTGGTCCCTAAAGCTTTCTGCAAACAATGAAACACTGAATTATTCAAAAGGACTTTTCTACACAGGTAATATAGTTGCATCACTCTAAATGATTCACAAAGTCACTTGGATAAATTATTAGGGACTGTGGTCCTTACTACTCTGTATAGTTTGCTGTAAATAGGATCCTACTATGTAGTTTTGCTTCATTTAACGTGTCGTGTTAATACTTATGCTTTGCTTCAGTTAGGTTCCTTAGATTTCTGGTTGGTTTTATAGCCCTAATCTTATTGCATTATTTATTGAACGTCCCATCCTGTTAATTGTATTGACTCACCCTGCGTAATCCACCTTGAGTCCCTGTAAGAAAGGCGGTCTAGAAATAATGTAATTTTTTTTTAAAGTCTACGAAGCTGAGAGTGGCAGGAAGGGGTCTGTCATTTCCCCACTGTTGCCTTGCCATAATGAATTGTGCTGAGTGTTTGTCGTCATCTATTTTCTTCTCTTCCAGTTAGTAATATGTTTGCCTCTCTTTTTCTCTTTTAGGCATCAACCTTCAAAAGAAACAGGCTACAAACTATAAGCTGGGGGATGGAATGCTCAGTCGACATGAAGCTGTTACCACCATGTGTTGGGGGGATCCTTATGAGTCTGAGGTGATGAGGATGTGGGACCTGAAGAGCCAGAGGTCCCTCTAACCCAGTATCCTGTCTCCCACAGTGACCACTCATTTGCCTCTAAGAGGCCCACAAGCTTGACAAGGATGCAATAGCCATTTTCTTCTGTTAGCCTGGCACTGAATGCCAGTTGCTGGGGTATCTTTGGACAGGGGATGCCCTTTAGCCATCATGGCTGATAGCTGTTCCTATCATCTACAAATTTACCTGTACCATTTTTGTCACCTATCTCCATGGGAGCTAGCAGGGTTGGGGAAGGGTGCTAGCAAAGAGAAATGTGATGATGGAAGGTGAACCGGCACTGTGTCAGGGCTCGAGTGTCAGACTAGTTGTTGGGAGACCCAGTTCAAATCCCCACTCTGCCATGGAAACTTATTGGGCAACCTGGGGCCAGTTTCACACTCTCAGCGTAGCCTGCCTCACAGGGTTGCAATGGAGGAATGTAGAATGTTGTAAGCCCTTTGGGTTCCCATTGGGGAGGAAAGTGGGGTATAAATCAGGGCTTCATAAATCCCAGGTTGCCTAGAAATTTCATAGTGGCACCTGGTTGGACTCTATGTGAACAGACTTGTAGACTTGATGGGCCTTGGTCTGATCCAGCATGGCTTTTCTTATGTTCTTATGTAGGAGCTACATGGACAAAAACCATGTGCAACCAGAGCCATAATAATGTGGGGAACTAGTAAAAATATTGAGTAAGAAAGCTGGCAGGATCCAACCCAACACTCATTTTCTATTTCACATCACAATGTTTTGTCATATGACATAACAATAAATGTATACTATGTCTTGTTGGTTTCTTATACATAAATTTAACACCTTTCAGTAGCGTTGGATGTATTCATTTCTGAACCAGTTGCTTTCTATACTGGCTTCAATAATCAATTAAATGGAGCTTTTAAAATCAATGGTATTAATTAAATAAGTGATGGTAGATTTCTCTCCTAAGAACACAGACGGTGAAGATTACATCAAATAATTGGTAAATGGGAATGGGTTTTGTTGGATGTGGGGATATGCCACTAGATTTTGCTCATTGCACTATTATACTTCTTCTCGGCAGCTGAAGACTGTTGCATAGGGGGTGAGAATTCTTTCGAATGCTTCCCATTTTCTTCCCCTTTGTTTCCTTGCAGATCTTTGTGGGATGCCTTGATGGATCGGTCAAGTTATTTAGCACTGAGAAGGGCAAGTTTACAGAGTCGCGAGACTGTCAAGGAGGCGAGGGACCTTTCTGTGGCCTGGCTATACTTGATGGGTGAGGGTTGTTCCCTTCAAATCTGCTTCTTTATCTACCCCAAGAGAAAGACAGACATCCTTAGAATATGGAGTCCCTTCAACACCATGTCTTCACAAGTGGCCGCTGCATCATCTTTTACCTGAGCTAATTAGTTCGGTAGGAGTGGCTCTGTATCTTGGGTGATACAGTCTCTCTTCTGCACCCCAAACTGGTCAGGATCCCAGATCCCCTGGTTCTGTTAACCTTGCTTTGTCTGTTCTTCCTGAAATGTTCAGTCTCTTGGCGCTAGGACTAGAAACATACTTATATCAAAAAAGGTAAAGGTCCCCTGTGCAAGCACCGGGTCATTCTTGACCCATGGGGTGATGTCACATCCTGACATTTTCTAGGCAGACTTTGTTTACGGGGTGGTTTGCCAGTGCCTTCCCCAGTCATCTTCACTTTACCCCCAGCAAGCTGGGTGCTCATTTTACCGACCTCGGAAGGATGGAAGGGTGAGTCAACCTTGAGCCGGCTACCTTAAACCACCTTCCGTTGGGATCGAACTCAGGTCGTGAGCAGAGCTTTGGACTGCATTACTGCAGCTTACCACTCTGCGCCACAGGGCTCCTTATATCAACCCTGCTATAAAGAGCTATATAATGGATGCTTAGCTTGATTTGTACCTAAAATGTATGAACAGAATCTTGGGGGTGGAGGAGGATGAGATAATGCACAAAGTGCTTTTCTGGATGACACCCCGGTCCTGCATTTTGTCTTCCAGCAGTGCCTTCATGCTGCTTGGTAATAGAAATGCACATATGGTAAATAAAATAGTTTAGGCTGACTCTCCAAAAGCCAACTAGTGGTTTCCATGACAAGAGTTGGGGCTCTGAACCTGGGCCTACCCTGTTCTCTTCTTGCACTTTAATCATTACACCATGCTGGCTCTTTCATATTGCTGATCTCTCTTTCCTTCCACGCTCATACACCAAAGTAGAGCTGGAGGAATGAATGTGCCCCATCTGCTCCTATAACAAAACTGATGCCCCCATATGGTGCTGCCCTGGGTAGCTGCTTAGGGTTTTCGAGATGTGAGCCTCTGAACCCGGCAAGGATTGCCAAGAGTATCCTTTGCCCCTGTGACTTTTATTTTTCTCTCCGTTGTTTGTCCGACTTCCACAGCTCCCTCATCACCTGCGTGCAGTCTGGCTTGCTGAAGGTTTGGCGGGACACTTCATCAGAAAAAGTGAGCTGTTTTTGTGTGGTGTAGGTGATGGGAAATACAGAAAGGATGAAGAGCCAGCATGTGTTTGGGGAGGGAGCTAGGGTAATGGGGAGGGAGGATTAGGGACTTCCTTCTCTGTGGAAGTATGTTTGAACTGTTCTCTGGTAAGCCTTCTTCAGGGAGTGACGGCCCAGGCTCTGATGAGAATAGAAAGAAGAGGACAGAGTTGTGTCAGTGCTTGGCTCTCGTGGCCCTTCCCTACATACCAAGGGTAATGCCGATCGCCACTTTGGGGTCAGGAAGGAATCTTCCTCCAGGCCAGATTGGCCAGGGATCCTGGAGGGTTTTTTGCCATCTTCTGGGCATGGAGCAGGGGTCACTGGGGGTGTGGGGAGGAGGTAGTTGCAAATTCCTGCATTGTGCAGGGGTTGGACTAGATGACCCTGGAGGTCCCTTCTAGCTCTATGATTCTATGAAAAGGCCATTAAAACTGCACCCAGCTGTGGTCATTGTTTAAATTCTTGGCATTTGCTTTTCAATGAGGATGAGGATGTATCGGGTGCTTGTGGCAACGTTGTTCGTTGAGAGAACCCTATCCAGTTCTCTGTAATTACAGATTCCTGCAAAGGCACAGAGTATAAACTAGAATGACCAGTGACAAGGGCTGTGTGAACTTATAAAAAAATAACTCTGTGATCAGGTAATCTACGTTATGCAACAAATGAAACTAAATTCTGTGACCTGTAGAAGTCATTCCAATTAGCCAAACTTATATCGTTTCTTTTGTATGTGTTGGAAAGTTCTGTCACAGTGAACATATGGTGACCATAGGGTTTTCAAGGCAAAAGATGAAAAGAGGTGGTTTCCCATGGCTTGCCTGTGCATAGCAACTCCGGACTTCCTTGGTGGTCTCCCATCCAGTTACTAATCAGGGCTGACCCTGCTTAGCTTCCAAGATCTGACCACATCAGGCTATCCTGGACCATTCAGTTCAGGGCTCTCTTTTGTTTAGCATTCTACAAAAACCAATACATGTTCACTTGGACGTCAGTCCCATTTTGTTCAATGGGGCTGATTCCCAGGGTGATACAGGATTGCTGTCTTGTGCCCTGTTATGGGGAACCAAAATAATAGTATCAACAAATCATTTGTACCTGAAGCGTAGTATTCAGAGCACTTTATGTACAGTGCTTTGTCAGTATCCTCACAACGGCCCTGTAAGGCAGACTAGTTTTATCACTCCATATTACACATAGCAGATCTGAGTCAGAGGGTGGTTTGCCACCTTGTGAGTTTCTAACAGGTGAAATTTGAACCAGGAAACACTCAGATCATTCTCTTAACTAATAAGCTACCCCAGCTAGTTGGCTGATGGATAATGCACACGTGCTGAAATCCCAAGTAGGCTTGAGACCTTTGCAGATAAAAAGTGACTATTTCACTTTCCATTGTGGCACCTTAAGGACTAATAGATTTATTGCTCCCTAAGTGTTCGTGGATTAGAGCTCCAGTTTGATGCACACGGAAACATAAGCCGCAATAAATCTATAGGTCATTGAACTCATGAAGCTGCCTTATACTGAATCGGACTGATGGTCCATCTAGCTGAGTATTGCCTACTCAGGTGCTCTCCGGGGTCACAGGAAGAGGTCTTTCACATTACCTGTCACCTGATTCTTTTAACTGGAGATGCCAGGGATTGAACCTGGGGCATCTGCATGCCAAGCAGCTGCTCTACCACTGAGCCACAGCCCCTCCCTACAATCTACAAGAATAATATATTTGCAGCATTGAGGGCTGGGGAGCAGGCTGTTTTGTTTAAAAGAAAGCCAAAACGTTCAGGAAGTCCAGTTCTGTTTATTGTCTAGCATATAATGCGATTCCACAAAGGCCCACTATTCTGGTATTGGCCACCGCTAATAAATTTAAAATTTTATTCATTTTTATAGAGGATACAGAAAAAGAAAGTAGGAAAACGGGGGGAAATTTTCATTTCATTTTGTATGCCCAGCATAACCCTTCTACATGTCCTTACCCCAGAGTATGTCTCTACAAATAGCTACAGAGTGTAACTTGTAATTCAAGCCCCTTGATACTTCATTTCTATTCTGTACTTCATCGATATCCGCTGGAGAACTGTTATGACTGTAATTTTCAGCTAGTAACTAATAATTAATTCTGTACCGTTTCTAAAAGTTTAACTGTTTATCACAAATATAATATCAAAGACATAGTAATTGATTCTGTGTAAAATTGCTCAACCCACTTGTTGCAACATAATTGTTTTATATGTAAGGAATTTGTATGTTTTTGTTTGTTGTGACGAACTGAGGACTGCAGCAATTGCCCCAGTGCTATGTTCAATCCAAGAACTGGTGAGATTCAGGTTTACATTCCCCACTATGGTCTGCATCGCAGGTGGAGATCCAGGTGGGCCCTGGCGTGTGCCGCATGCGCCAGAACCCTGAGCAGCTGCACCGCGTGGCCACTGGTGGGAAGGAGAACTGCCTCAAAGTGTGGGATCTACATCAGCCACAGGAGCCCATCTTCAGAGCCAAAAATGTGAGTGTACCGTTCTTTGTAATAGCTAAGGCTTTTATTGTACTTGGAGGCTGGGTTTGTGCGTTGGCTTCTTGTTTCTGGCAGAATGACATTCATCCTGCTCCTTGCTTCCCTCTTGCAGATGCGGAATGACTGGCTTGATCTGAGGGTGCCCATCTGGGACCGGGACATGCAGTTCCTGCCTGGATCGGAGAAGATTGTTACCTGCACAGGGTATCACCAGGTAGAAACTCTGTGTGTGTTTACCTTACTCTCTAAGGGAGAAGGATAGCTTTTCTTGTTGTGTAGGAGCCCCGTGGTGCAGAGTGGTAAGCTGCAGTACTGCAGTCCAAGCTCTGCTCACAACCTGAGTTCGATCCCAACGGAAGTTGGCTTTAGGTAGCCGGCTCAGGGTTGACTCAGCCTTCCATCCTTCCTAGGTCAGTAAAATGAGTACCCAGGAGGTAAAGTGAAGATGACTGGGGAATGCACTGGCAAACCACCCCGTAAACAAAGTCTGCCTAGTAAACGTCGGGATGTGACGTCACCCCATGGGTCAGGAATGACCCGGTGCTTGCACAGGGGACCTTTACCTTTTTTAATGTGTTCTGGGCTGTGAATTGCCTTTGCGCTGCCTGTTACCAACTCCCTCACAGCTATTTCCAAAAAATCTCAACATTCTACCCTTGCGTAACACGTTCTAAATTGTGTAAAATGCCACATGTTTGCAACCAAAATAAACCAGTTGGCAAGTTTTGTGTGGATAAACATGAAGAAGAAGAGTTGGTTTTTATATCCCGCTTTTCTCTACTGAAAGGAGTCTCAAAGTGGCTTACAAATTTCTTCCCTCCCAACAGACACCTTGTGAGGTAGGTGGGGCTGAGACAGTTCAGAGAGAACTGTGACTTGCCCAAGGTGACCCAGCAGGCTTCCTGCGGAGGAGTGGGGGAATCAAACCCAGTTCACCAGATTAGAGTCCACTGCTTTTAACCACGACACCATGCTGGATCAGACCCAAGCCTTGTCTAAGTCCAGCATCCTATTGCCTACAGAGGCCAATTAGATGCTGCCAGCATCTAGTGTTCAGAGAGAGAGAGAGAGAGTGTGCCTCTGAACAATGGAAATTTTATGGAGCTATCACAGTTGTAGATTGGCCTTTCTTCCACGAATCTGTTCAGTTCTCTTCTTAAGATGTCTAACTTAGGGCTGTTTAGATGTGAAAGAAGGCAGTTAAAGGAAGACATGATAGAGATCTATAAAATTATGCATGGTATGGAGAGAGTGGACAAGGAGAAGCTTTTCTCCCTCTCTCATAATACCAGAATGCAAGGTCATCTGAATCTGGAAGGTGAGATATTCAATACAGATAAAAGGCAGTATTTCTTCACACAGCATGGTTAAATTGTGGAACTCCCTGCCCCAGGATGTGGTGATGGCTGCCAACTTGGAAGGCTTTAAGAGGGGAGTGGAGATGTTCATGGAGGATAGGGCTATCCATGGCGACTAGTCCAAGTGAATACTATTCATGATGCATACCTATTCTCTCTAGTATCAGAGAAGCATGCCTATTAGGTGTTGTGGAACACCGGCAGGATAATGCTGCTGCAGTCGTCTTGTTTGTGGGCTTCCTAGAGGCACCTGGTTGGCCACTATGTGAACAGACTGCTGGTCTTGATGGGCCTTGGTCTGATACAGCATGGCTTTTCTTATGTTCTAACTTAGTGGCCATCCCTACATCTTATCGTAGTGAACTCCAGATATTAATCGTATGTTGTCATGAAGACATGATGCCGCCTTATACTGAATCAGATAATCAGTCCTTCAAGGTCAATCTCATCTACTCAGACTGGCAGCAGCTCTCCAGGTTCTCAGAAAATCTTTTCAGCTGGAGAGGGCAGGGATTGAACCTGGGACCTTCCACTGATGCTCTACCACTGAGCAATGGAATGCTGTAGCAATTAGAGTGCTGAGCTAGGGTCTGTGAGACCCCAGCTTCCACTTCCCACTCTACCATGAATCTTGCTGGGCCAGTCTTTGATCTTTGTTGCTTAATCCTTATGGTGCGTACAGGAAAACAGGTGCAAGAGCAGAATTCCAGACTGCGTTCCTTCATTCTGTTGGTCTTCTGCTTCACAGGTCCGCCTTTATGACCCCAGCTGCCCACAGCGCCGCCCTGTGTTGGAGGCCACCTTTGGCGAGCATCCGCTCACTGCCCTCTCGTTGACTTCTGACGGAAAGTGAGTCTCGACTCTTTCCCAGAATCTCAGTTCTTGGGAATGTGGGCTGGTATAAGTGTCCCCGATCTTGGAGCTGCCTTTCTTCTGTGGGGAAAGAACCCAAACTTAACCTGCGTGAGTGCTCAGGACCTCTTTGGGTAGGGCCCACTGTGTGACAGGAAATGCTTTTTGAATTCTCATTCTGCTTCCTTTCCTTCCTCCCCTTGCAGTGCTGTAGTCGTGGGCAGCTCGCGAGGGGACGTGGCAGTCATAGATCTGCGACAAGGTGGGTACGAAGAGGAAGACGGGTTTTGGATCCCATGAGAATCTGGAAGGAAAGTTACAGTGGTCTAAGGAAGGGCAGGAAGGGGCCAAGATGTATAGCTGTAAAGATTCTTGGTTCCTTAGAGGGGGCAAGTTCTCAAAGAACAGGAAGGAAGGAGTGCTGCAGCTTCCTAATTCAGTTAGGAAAAGTTGATCTCTGGTATATCAGGCTGTATGTGAGGGTGTTAGACTGAGTCAAACCATTTCTATCTCAGCATGGCCTTTTCTATCAGTAGTTCTGAGATCTCGGGGAAATCGGTGTTTTGGTAACCAAGAAGGTTGAAAAAAAACCTAATGTTAGCATTAATACTTAAGGGTTACATGCTGACTTTGGAAACCACTGGTGTATGTAGATCTCCTGGATAATTACACACAAGTGCAGGAAAAAGCACAGAAGGGGACCTTGGCACACCTTCAAGCTTGTCTTTTCAGCCACAAAAGGATGTACGGTCTTTGCTTTCTCAAACAAAACAGTGCTCAGGCTGCTGAATACGAAACCCTGCACTTCAAGCTGAGCAGTCTCTGAGTATGTACAGCCCTGGTAACCAGCCTCTTGTGTCTCTCTCTGTGGCAGGGCGGTTGGCGAAGTGCCTCAAGGGTTTTGCTGGAAGCGTCCGCGCCATCCAGTGCCACCCTGCACTGCCACTGGTGGCCTCGTGCGGGCTGGACCGCTTCCTCCGCGTACACAGCCTGCACCACAAGCGCCTGGAGCATAAGGTGAGGAGGAGGCCTGGCTCCTAGAAAGACAGTGATAGTGCTGCATGTAGAACAGGGGTCCCCGTGGGCTCCATGGCGCGCCCCCCCCCCAAGTGTCTTTCGGAAGTGGGTGGGACCAGGCAGGGCTTTTGCCCAGCAAGGCTTCTGTTTGATTATTAAAGATTTTATTGGCTGGGCAGATTTTTTTTTTTTTAATGCTGCTTTGGCAGCAGCTGCCACCACAGCACAAGGATCTACGCTGTTACTGAAGTTAAGCTGTGGCAATCGTTTTGCGGCTGGATTCGCCTCCTGCAGCCGCCACTTTGTGGCTGCACCTGCCGTGCCGTGTCAGAATTCCAAATATGCCCACAGGCTCAAAAAGATTGGGAACCCCTGATACAAAGAATGATGCTGTGGCCCTCTCACTTGTGAAGGGTGTCGGAATGATTATAATGCTGTCCCCAATCTAAGATTTGATATTTTTGTAGTCCAAGAGAGCATGACTTCTGAACAAACCAGTTTTGAAAAGGGACTGTGTCACAACAGAGGACTTTTGTAGCATAACCTTAAATTATTGTTACCTCCCCACTATTGAAGAGGCCCATGGCACAGAGTGGTAAGCTGCAGCACTGCGGTCAAAAGCTCTGCTCACGACCTGAGTTCGATCCCGACAGAAGTCAGGTTCAGGTAGCCACCTCAAGGTTGACTCAGCCTTCCATCCTTCCGAGGTCGGTAAAATGAGTACCCACTTGCTGGGGGTAAAGTGTAGACGACCGGGGAAGGCAATGGCAAACCACCCCATAAACAGAGTTTGCCTAGTAAACATTGGGATGTGACATCACCCCGTGGGTCAGGAATGACCCCGGTGCTTGCACAGGGGACTACCTTTGCCTTTTACCCCACTATTGAGGGAAATAAATTTCTGGTACAGATGCAATCTGGGACACACGGATTCCAAGAAAAAACCTGTGAGCAGAGCACTGGTACACCTCCCTCAAAACAGAGCGCATGAAGCACCTCAGAATCGGTTTAGATACTTTCAGGCTACCCAGGCAGCTGAAATGTGCAGGCAGGACCGTGAGATTACTTGAAAGCTCTGAAAATGGTGGTAGGGGGCGGCCTTTCTTCAAACTACTAAACTAAGGCATGAAAGTTGGCCTCCAAATAGACGGTGTTCCAGCATGAGCAAAGAAAAGCTGCACGGTGAATAGGATGCTTGGGGACTTCTGTCCACTTTTTTGCACAAATGAGGCTTGAGTTTTTGTGGGAGGAAGGACTTCCAGAAGCAGCCGTAAATGTACAATTTATGCTTGTAAAACTGAAATCTCATTTACCAACTTTTCACTCCTGATACCTTAACACCGTTAAGTCCTGATGACTATCAGGAGGGTAGTGGCAATGGGCCCATCCACAGAGGTTTGTAGGGGAGGTCTCCTACATAGTAGGGGAGGTCCTTTCCAAATATACAGAAAAAATACTACCCTGTATACGATTAAAGAGTGTGTATCCACGTGCGCAACATGACGCCCTACCCATTATATAATAACGGGAAATCCTCCCCTGGAGTATTTCTCCTGTCTTACTATTCCCCACCTTCGGAGAGCTTATATGCTAGCCCGGTTTATTGTTCTCCCTTCTGCCATTCTGTTTGGGAGATATAAGAAAATTCCATACTCTGCCAGAGTGTGTAATTGTGTTATGGGAGAGATAGAAAGTACTGACCATATTCTCTTGTACTGTCCTTCTTTCTGTGAAACTCGTGCTGCACTTTTAAACCCTATTTTATCAAACTATGCTAACCAAGCTGATGACAGTAAGATGAACTTGTTGTTACCTTCCCGAAGTCCTGAGATCATCGAATCTGTAGCCAAATTTTTTGATGATGTAATTAAGAGACGAGGTAAAATGATGTACAGTAGCTAGTTTTATTCTTATTGATTGTACTTAGTATGCCAGTAAAGGTATCGAAATTGATAACGGGAAATCGCAGGGGTCCATGAGAGCAAAAAATGCTCTTTTCTGGTTTCATGTAGTTAGAAAGCTGGTTCCTTATTTGTAGACGCTCCATTTGGCCATGCTTCAGGAACATCGAGGCTGGATTACTGTAACATACTTTAGGTGCTGCCCTTGAAGACTATCCAAAAGCTTAAGCTGGCTCAGAAGGCAGCAGCCTTTCTGTTATTTGGGCCCATGTTACCCCTGTTTTGAAGTCTGTTCACTGGCTGCGTATTCATTTTCCATACCATCAGCAGAACCTTAGTACATTATTAAGATGTGGTATAATTACGTTATTAAGGTATTGTATAAAGGTAAAGGTCCCCTGTGCAAGCACCGGGTCATTCCTGACCCATGGGGTGACGTCACATCCCGACGTTTACTAGACAGACTTCGTTTACGGGGTGGTTTGCCAGTGCCTTCCCCAGTCATCTTCCCTTTACCCCCATCAAGCTGGGTACTCATTTTACCGACCTCGGAAGGATGGAAGGCTGAGTCAACCTTGAACCGGCTACCTGAAACCAACTTCTGTCAGGATCAATCTCAGGTCGTGAGCATATTGTATACAATACCTTATTTTATATTTATATACATATGTATTAAATAAATTATTATAATAAGGTATTATATTATTATGGAGAGCCAGCAGTAAACGTGTGGAACTAGGATTTGGAAAGCCGAGGTTCGAATCCCCTCTGCCATGGACGCTTGCTCAGTGACCTTGGGCCAGTCACACATTCTTAGCCTAACCTACCTCACAGAGCTGTTGTGGGGATAAAATGAAGGAGGGGGAGATATAAGCCACCTTGGAATCCCCCCTGGGGGAAAAAGTGGGATATAAATAAAGTAAATAATTATGAAAATTCCTTCCTGTGCTATCATGAGGACTAGAAAGCTTCTGTTTTAAAAACTGACCCTCCCCCAAAGTCCTTGTTTTAGACGGTGTGTGCGTGCATCCTTGTCTCCGCTTCAATGAAGCATCCTAACAAAGCTTCCATGTTCATCTCAGGTCTATCTGAAATCTCGGTTGAACTGCCTGCTGCTGACCAGCCAAGAGAAGTGGGAGGTGAGTCAAAAGGCTACGGGGAACTTGGAGGTCTCCGTTATTGTGCTGAGGGCATAATATTCCCAGTTGTGTTGTATTGTAGTATTATGGTGGGGGATGTATGTTTAATTTTGTGTACGCTTTTGGATAACCAAAGAAGTGGCATTTTATGGTACTTCTTAATGGGTGTCAGAAGCTGGCTACTGCTGAACCTAACACAGAAGGGTGCTCTAGTGCAAACAGATCCCTGATCCTGCTTTACATCCCTTCCCCAGGACGAGGACCTGGACTCTTCAGCTGATCTCCAGAGTGACGTGAAGGAGGAGGAGGACGAAATCTGGAACTCCATGGAAGTGGTGGCCAGCAAGCAGAAAGCAGAACCACAGCCGTGCTCCGAGTCGGGGAGCGAAGAGCCCCCAAAGGACAAGCCTTTGAAAAAGCGGAAGAAAATTAGAAAAGCAGAATCCTGATGTGGGTTGGGGTGGATGCAGGGGCACGACTGCTGCCTTAATCATAGAGGAGAAGGTGCTGCCCCTCAGACTTGGGACGATATGGGAAAAGAACTCGTGCCTGCTGATAAGGAAGAAGAGGTGAAAGATCTCAAGCCTGTCCTTCCCTGCTCTGCAGGAAATATTTTGCAGTGGGAGGGCTTTTTATACCAACTCCTGCTCATGCTCTTGAGCTTGAGGGCCTTTGCATGGGAGGAATGGGATGCCTGCAACCAAGCCTTCCTCTCTAGGATCTTTTGGGAGGGCCGGGTCTAATGTCTTCGCTTTGGCTGCTGTGCAGCTCTGTCCACTCTTCAATTAAAAAAAAAAACCTGCCTGTGGATTTCATTTTGCACAAGTTCTTTTGACCACTTACTACACAAAGGATAGGTTTTCACATACTTGAATGGCTTGGCTTTCATTTTTGCCTTTGACAAAGATGGAATTTCTAGTCTGAACATGAACAGGAAGAAGAAGCTATGTTGAGAGAGTGGTCTTATCCTGGGTCTTATCCTTACTCCCTGCCCCAGGATGTGGTGATGACTACCAACTTGGAAGACTTTAAACGGGGGTGGACATATTCATGGAGAAGAGGGCGATCCATGGCTACTAGTAAAAATGGATACTAGTCATGATGCGTACCTATTCTCTCCAGGATCAGAGGAGCATGCCTATTAGGTGCTTTGGAACACAGGCAGGATAATGCTGCTGCAATCGTCTTGTTTGTGGGCTTCCTAGAGGCACCTGGTTGGCCACTGTGAACAGACTGGCAGACTTGATGGACCTTGGTCTGATCCAGCATGGCCTTTCTTATGGGTGATGTCTGTCAGCTTTTGCAGGTGGTTACTAGGTATGGCTAGCTATTACCATGGTGGACCACTTTGGCACAGGTTCTCAAATTTGTTCAGTCAATGGGCCTTTTTGAAACTTTTGATCTTCGCCACAAAATGGCTGTAGGGGAGGGGTTACGAAGGTTACAACTTATTGGGCGGTTCTAAGCCAAGTAGTGGCCTATAATGGGAGGCAGCTGTTTCTGACGGGGCTCTCTGCAGACCTGAAGGTGGTGCTTTGTAGGCCTCTTCTAAAGCACTTCCTGCTCCAATAAGATGGAAGAAAGGAAGGATTTTTCCTTTACTTTAGCAGAGACATTTTGGGGGAGAAGCACCACAGTGCTCAGGGACATCATGTTGAAACAACTGATTTAGGGCTTTATTTGAGTTAAACTGTACCTTGCTTTTGGTCTCAATCGCCTCCTAGTATTCACACTTGTCACAAGGGGAAGATTAATTTTCCTTCACTAATAAGGAACTGTAATTTACCATTCCTCCCACAGTTCTATGTATGTTGAGGGTGCTAGAGAGCCAGTGTGTAGGGCTTAAGAGCAGTGGACTCTAATCTGGTCAACCGGGTTTGATTCCCCATTCCTACACATGAAACCAGCTGGGTGACCTTGGGCTAGTCAGTTTTCTTAGAGCTCTCTCAGCCTTACCTACCTCATAAGGTGTCTGTTATGGAGAGAGGAAGGGAAGGAGATTGTAAGACAGTGTGATTCTTAAAAGGTAGAGAAAATCGGTGTATAAAAACCAATTCTGCCAGTTAAAGCACTTATGCTTATTTTAGAAATTAAGTATCACTCTCTGTTTAAAACCTTGTTCTACCTGGGCTATTACTGAAAGTGGGTGTTTAAAAACATCCAAGGGACAGTCAAGGCCTAACTATCTTATAGTGGGCTCATGTTCCCCCTGCTGTCCATGTCTTCCACAACCTGTCAAGCAGCAGTATGCTCGAAGTTCCATGCTTGGAATGTAATTCCTGAGCGATGGGGATCCTAATTCAGACAGTAGAGAGACAGCGTTTAATCCTACTCTCACATACTGTTTTCTCAGTATGCTGAAATGGCTCCAGGAAGCTGCTGTGTTGCCCCTCTGGGGAAATTTACATGTAGTTTCTGGGGGAAAACAGCTTCTCCCTTTGATCCTCATCACGGACTCATGGGATTTCCCAGCATGCATCTGGTTGGCAGGAGCTGGGATACACACACAAGGACTGTAATGTGTAGTTAAAACGTATCCCTCCCCCTCCCCTGAAGGAAAAAAAAACTGAAAGAAGAGACCAAGGAGTGGGCCAAGTCAGAAATCCATTACCTTAGCAGTAAAACTACAGATCAGTATTAGGAAATCATGGGTTTTCTGTTGCCACCTGCAACAGCCTACCTTGCAGGATTGTGGTAAGGACTGCAGTGACCATGGATGTAACATTTTTGAATACCCAAAATGATTGTGTAACTTGTAACAAATCTGCTTTCTTTGGTTCAAAAGATGGCCCAAGCGGCTTCTAACAAAATTATGTCACGTGTTCCCACTCCACCATTTGGGTGCATTTTAAAAGCTCCCACCTTTCCCTCCTTCCTTCATGCAATTCACCTTCAAGTAGGTGCAAGGTGAAGGCGTATCCTTTCTGAATAGAGTTTTTCTGGTAAGCTACTCGGGTTTGATCTGGAAAAAGTTTGCATATGTGTAAAATAAACCAGAGGGGTCTTTATGGAGGGATACCATTATGGCGCAGTTTCTCTCCCCCACCCTCCATCAAGGAGCCTAGAGGCTCAGATCTTGCAAACTAAGGGCTGTGGCTTCCTTTATTGAGTCCATCCATCTCTTGTTGAGTCTTCCTCTTTCCCTGCTGCCCTCCACTTTCCTAGCATGACTGTCTTTTCCAGTGACTCTTGTCTTCTCATAATGTGGCAAAAGTACGACAGCCTCAGCTTAGTCATTTTAGCGAAACTATAAATATTTGTTATTGGAAAATGCATATATAGCATGTGTGTGTGTGTTAAGTGCTGTCAAGTCGCTTCCGACTCATGGCGACCCTATGAATCAATGTCCTCCAAAATGTCCTATCTTTGACAGCCTTGCTCAGATCTTGCAAATTGAAGGCTGTGGCTTCCTTTATTGAGTCAATCCATCTCTTGTTGGGTCTTCCTCTGTTCCTGCTGCCCTCCACTTTTCCTATCATGACACTGATTTTGTTGGAAGTGCTAATAAATATATCTTTAATTTTATCAACCGTTTACATTTTTACTCCTGTGAGTGGTTGCATAGGTGGGGGCCCCAGTGCACTGGCTTTGCCCGGGGCCCCTCTAACGCTGTTAAGACGGCCCTGCCTAGAGGGAGGGAGGGAGGCTGGCCTGCCTGAAGCATGACCTCACAAAGCCCCCTCGAGGCTATGAAGGTGCCAGGCGGCCCCTCGACCCCTTGGCTGCCCGGCTCCGCCAGGCGCCTCGGGCGATGGGCTGCGCATCCTCCACCGAGTCACTCTCCAGCGCGGCGGAAGACGAAGCGGAGGGCACTTCCGACTTCAACGCTCCTGAAAAGCGGAAAGGTGATGCGGTGTCCCGCAGAGGGGGTTCCTTCCGGGGAGGGGGAGGCGGAACTCCTGCAAACGGTGCCCCCCCCCCAGCCACAGGAAGCCCCTTGCACGTGGTCGCAGGGCGAACGAGAAGGGCTTCCTGGCCGAACTGATCTCACAGGGGGCGTGGTTACAGAGACAATGAAGGGGCGTGGCTTGTTCGTAAAGGGGAGGCTCCCTCTGGGAGTCGTTTAAAGGGCAGTTACTCCGGCAGCGTGGTTCCGCGGAGTTGTAGTCGGAAGACTTAATTTTTAATTAGGATTTAATTTTCCTGTATATTTGTTGTATATATTGTTTTTATCTGATGTAAACCGCTCTGACACCCTTTTGGATGCTCCACCATCAACCAAAAGGGAGACTGCAGCCAAGAAATCAGAAGGAGATTGAGACTGGGAAGGGCAGCCATGAAGGAGCTGGAAAAGATTCTGAAGTGTAAGGATGTGTCACTGGCCACCAAGATCAAGTTAATTCATGCCATCGCATTCCCTATTACTATGGATGGGTGTGAAAGCTGGACAGTGAAGAAAGCGGATAGGAAGAAAGTCGATTCCTTTGAAATGTGGTGTTGGAGGAGAGGGTTACGGATACTGCGGACGGCCAAAAAAAACAAATAAGTGGGTTATAGATCAAATCAAGCCTGAACTGACCCTAGACGCTAAAGTGACTAAGCTGAGGCTATCTTAGTTTGGTCACATTATGAGAAGATAAGAGTCACTGGAAAAGACAGTCATGCTAGCAAAGTTAAGGGCAGCAAGAAAAGAGGAAGATTCAACAAGAGATGGATTGACTCAATAAAGGAAGCCACGGACTTCAGTTTGCAAGATCTGAGCAAGGCTGTCAAAGATAGGACATTTTGGAGGACTTTCATTCATAGGGTCGCCATGAGTCGGAAGCGACTTGATGGCACTTAACACACACACACTCCAGCAGCATGGTTCCATGGAGTTGTAGTTGGCAGATTTAAATGATACACTTGCTCTGCAAAGGAGGGTTTGATCCGTATATGTGTGCGAATCATCCATAAAACAGGACTTTGTGAATTGGGGAAGAAGAGTTGGTTTTTATATGCTGACTTACTCTACCACTTAAGGAGACTCAAGCCAGCTTACAATCACTTCCCCTTCCCCACAACAGACATCCTGTGAGGTAGGTGGGGCTGAGAGAGCTCCAACAGAGCTGTGACTAGCCCAAGGTCACCCAGCTGGCTTTGTGTGTAGGAGTGGGGAAACAAATCTAGTTCACCTGATTAGCCTCCGCCGCTCATGTGGAGGAGTGGGGAATCAAACCCGGTTCTCCAGATCGGAGTCCACCTCTCCAAACCACCGCTCTTAACCACTACACCATGCTGGCTGGGAGGGACACACACACACATGTAGAAAGGTTTTTAGAACCGGGACTGTACCCATAGAATATGGAACTCAAAACACTGCCCCACACTGGCTCTGGTGTAGACTATGATCCCACTGCTGGATACTTCCCCAATATATACAGAAAATGTACATAAACACACACGTAGAGGGTATCCTAAATAATAATATTGATTTGAATTTATGTAGCAGTTCTAAACATTCTCATTACTTTACAGATTGCGTCTTCTTGGACTTCCTACATAGGGTTGCCAGGTCCCTCTTCTCCTCCAGCGGGAGGATTTTGCGTTTAAGCACGTGCCAATGCACACGCAGCATTTCCGGTTTAGAACCGGAAGTGCCTCGCAAAGGGCCTTTACCTCTTACTTTGAGTGGTAAAGCAGCACTTTACTACTCAGACTAAGAGGAATAAGGCCCCTCATGAGGCGGAACTTCCGGTTCTAAACCGGAAGTGCCACACGCAGTATGCACACGTGCGTGCACGTTTGCCCGCCGACCCTCAGGTGGTCGGCGGGCAGAGGGGGCAATTGCTGGGGGTTTGCCTGCCACCAGCGGGCACCTGGCAACCCTATTCCTACAATAACGCTTCAAGTGTGGTGTAGTGGTTAACATGTCAGACTAGGATCTGGGAGACTCCAGGGGAACTGTTCTCCGTCATCTGGAGATCAATTGAAATAGCAGAAGATCTCCAGGTGCCACCTGGAGGTTGGCAACCCTAGTGGCACAATAATAGTTTTCCTGGGAGAGACACATTCTTCAATGCTGAGGATGCTTTCCTGGGAGTAAGCCCCACTGAATAACATAGGACTTGCTTCTGAGTAGATGTGTTAGAATTTCTCCCTCAGTGAATGGATTCTGCACAAGCTTCTGGGTTTGACTGGCCCTTCTGTAAAAGCAAACAATTCAATCCACATTTTTATGCATGTCAAGCGAAGTGGTGGCCAATCCAATAAGTACCTCCCAGGAGTCTTTGAGTTTTGCAAAGGATTCTGGGACAAATCCTGGTATGGTGGAGTTGCAGTTGCTTGGAGCAGCAAAATGTCTTGGTTGGTCCAGTCCAGCCTGATTGTGGTTTAGTTTTGCTAAACTAGGAGTTTCCTAATCCAGAGCTGGCAACCCTAGCTACTTCCATATGAACCTAGCCAACCACTACAATCATCTTCAGGGGCTAGGGGTGCCAACCTCCAGGTACTAGCTGGAGATCTCCTGCTATTATAACTGATCTCCAGACGATAGAGATCATTTCACCTGCGGAAAATGGCTGCTTTGGCAATTTGACTCTATGGAATTGAAGTCCCCTCCCCAAACCCCTCCCCACCCTCAAAACCTCCTGCCAGTGGTGAAGAGGGACCTGGCAACCCAATCAGGGGCCCCGCTTTGGGTGCCACCACTATCTGAGGCTGGCAAAGGGCCTTCTTGGCTGAGGTGCCAAAATTATGGAATTCCCTCCCCAGGGAGATTTGTCTGTCCCCCTCTGTCTTCTGCCAGCAGGTAAAGACTTTTCTATGCTGTTTGGCATTCTCTCACTGATCCTCCTTTCTGTTTATGTGCCAATGTGTTTTGTTAATAGTTGTTTTAATAGTTTTATTCATGTGTGTGTGTTTAACTCTTTGGTTAATGCTTTGATTGCTTGTCAACTTGGGATCCCTAAACTGGGTGGAAAGGCAGCATAAAAATGTTTTAAACAAAATGATTAAAATGAAATAGGAGCATCCATGCGGAATCTGAAATGGTAAAGCCCAGAGACAGGTTCTCTGCCCGTGAGAATTCCCCACAGGTCAGCTTTGCTTTGCATTTCCCCCCCACCGCCATCTCCAGTAGTGGCTTGGCTCACTGGTTTGAGCCATATGGGACTTACTTGCTCAGCGAACATCTCAAGGTGGGATGTGTCTGCTCTGAGTATGATGAAGTGGAAAAAGACATAGTTTGGTGAGGACAAACCAAACTAAGGTTGCCTAGGGTTGCCAGGTCCTTCTTTGCCACCGGCGGGAGGTTTTTGGGGCAGAGCCTGAGGAGGGAGGGGTTTGGGGAGGAGAAAGACTTCAATGCCATAGAGTCCAATTGCCAAAGCGGCCATTTTCTCCAAGTGAATTGATCTCTATCGCCTGGAGATCAGTTGTAATAGCAGGAGATCTCCAGCTACTACCTGGAGGTTGGTAACCCTAGGGATAGCAGAATAGCTCATCCACAGTCTATGGTTGCCAGCTCTGGGTAGGGAAATTCCTGGGATTTGGGGTGGAGTCTAGAGAAGGCGGGGTTTGGGGAGGGGGGACCTCAGCTAAGTTGTTAAATGAGGATAGGGGAAGAAGTCCCTTCAAGATGGTGCTGTTTTCCTAAAGCCACCAGCTTGACCAAAACAATGCCAGTGGTGCTAGGTTGCCAGCCTCCAGATGGGGTCTGGAGACCTCCTAGAATTATAGCTGGTCTCCAGATGGCAGAGATCAATTCTCCTGGAGAAAATGGGTGCTTTGGAGGGGGAACTCTGTGGCATTATGAGGTTCCTCCCCTTCCAAATCTCCAGGAATTACTCAATTTGGAGTTGGCAACCCTAAACACAACTGCCCTAGGAAATCAGAGGACAATGTAGATGCATGACACCATTTATGAAGCATGATTGGGAGCGGCTGACAGTACTGGCAAAGCAGGGCTGAAATGGGGATAGGATTGCTAGGTGCCACTTGGCCACCGGTGGGGGTTGGGGAGTAGATTTGCCAGATCCAGGCTGGGAAACTCCTGGAGATTTTGGGATGAAGCCTGGGGAGGACAGGGACCTCAGTGGGGTACAATGTCATAGATTCCACCCTCCAAAGCATCCATTTTCTCCAGGGGAACTGATCTCTGTAGTCTGGGGGTGAGCTTTAATTCCGGGGGATCCCCAGGTCCCACCTGGAAGCTGGCATCCTTAAGTGGGGAGCAGAAAGGCTATCTGGAAAACACCTGTGTTTCCCCCCCCTTTCCTGTACTATGATTCTGTAATCCTTCTTTGCAGGAAAGACAAATATTAAACCCAACAGCAACAGTGGTAGTGGGCAGAAATCTACGGAGCAGAGGCCCCCGGCAGACCGGTCTGACAGCACGAAGATTCGTGTGATTTGGAGACGCGTTTCTATCTTTGGTGGTGGCCGGCGCGACTCTGGGAGAAGTGTCAGGAGTTTGGATGCAGAATTGCCTGGACCCAGCCAAAACGCCCTTACAATACCTCAAGAAAAGACCCCCAAGACTTAGGTCACGGGAGCATGAGCAGAGAGAAAATCTGGACAGAGAGAACGGAATCGGCTAGGGCAGCGCTGTTCCAAAATGCAGGCAGTCTTAGAGCTAAGCAGAATAAACTTTAACTATTACATGTGTGTTCTGTGAAACTCTCTGCTACCAGAGGACTTAAAGGGGAAAATCTTGACAAGTGAATGAAAGTAATGGGGAATTCCAACTGCTGTTAGGTACCACGCTCAGGTTTCTGTTATCAGTTGTACAGCCTGTTTGTGTCCCAGCCAAGTCAAATGCAGCCCACAGCTGGCCACAACAGTGGGATGGCTCAATTTGGCTTAGAAAATTACACATTTTACATGTTTAATATAGCACCATGATTAGCCGGGATAGCTAAATAGAACTTCCTTGTTCTGAGGCAGTGTACCTTTATATATTCTTGGAGACAAGAGCGGGGGAGAGCTATGAGGTTTGCTACAGGCTTCCTGGAGGCATCCAGTTAGCTGCTCTGAGAATCTGAACTAGATCAGTTTTCTTAAATGGGTGTAATCTATAGACCTTGGGGGGGATTCAGAAGTGTAGGGGCAAATGGACATTTAGGGACTGTAAGCAGTCCCTTCTCCCCACTTGCATCCCACCTTGAGAATAAAACCCCAGACCCTAGGTTTCTTCCCAAGACCCATAAAAAAGGAGATCATAGAAAACAGGAATCCAACTAAACATTAAACAGTGGGCTTGGCAGTAAGGTTGCCAACCTCCAGGTGAGGCCTGGAGCTCTGGAATTACAAATTGATTTCCAAACTGCAGAGATCAGATCCTGTGGAGAAAATGGCTGCTTTGGAAGGTGGACTATGGTACTGAGGTCCTGCCCCTCCCCAGGCTCCACCCCCAAATCTCCAGGAATTTTCCCACCAGGAGTTGGCAACCCTACTTGGCTGACGGCTGTCATGAACAAGGACCTCTTTGAATGCATGCCTGGGACCTCTGTATCATATGCATATATTATAAATATGCCTATATAAATAAAGGAGACTTTTCTGTTGCTTTTATGTCCTAATTTATTTACACGTGGCTTGCGGGAGGACTTCAATGATAAGGAAGTGGGCAGTAGTGGATTAAAGGTTAAACCACTGGACTTGGTAAGCCGTGGTGAGATCCAGCCTATGGCTGTTCATATGTTCTTTACACTCAGTAGCACACTGTCAACTGTAGGGTTGCCAACCTCCAGGTGGTGACTGGAGATCTCCCACTATTACAACTGATCTCCAGGTGACAGAGATCAGTTCACCTGGATAAAATGGCCACTTTGGAAGGTGGACTCTATGGCATTATACCCCTTCAAAGTCCCTCTCCTCCCCCCAAATCTCCAGGTATTTCCCAACCTGCAGCTGACAACCCTAGTCAACTGGCTGAATGAGGACTGTGTAAAACTCCATTTTGGGGTGGGGGGCATTTATGGGAAAATATCTTTTCCTTTTTTGTGTCTGGCCCCATTGTGCTGTTTTTGTAATTGAGACAGGGGCCAGACATTTACTGTTTTATGTATTTATTGAACTTATATCCCTCTCTCTATCCTGGCCGAAACCGGGCTCAGAGCGGCTAACATCCAATCAAAACACAAAGCAAACCACATAATAAATAAATTCCCATATAAAACACTAGCAGTAAAATCTAACAGTAAAATCCAGTTGGTGCCTATTATTCGGCACACAGGTCCTGCAAGGAATAATAAAAAATGGAACTCCCATTCTTCCTCCCTCTGGATTCTACAAACTCTCAAGATAGGGTTGCCAGGTCCCTCTTCGCAACCGGTGGGAGATTTTGGGGGCGGAGCCTGAAGAGGGCAGAGTTTGGGGAGGGGAGGGACCTCCCCATAGAGTTCAATTGCCAAAGCGGCCATTTTTCTCCTGGTGAACTGATCTCTATCGGCTGGAGATCAGTTGAATTAGCAGGAGATCTACTACTACTACCTGGCAGTTGGCAACCCTATCTCAGGAGCTCAAGAAAATTTCTGTTAGTCTTTAAGGTGCTACTGGACTCCTACTCTTTTCTACTGCTAGTGACAGACTAGCACGGCTACCCATCGTGATCTAACTCAGGAGCTTAAGAAGTTCATTTCTCTTTCCATCTATTTTTCGCCCCTATTTCTCAGCTGCAACCAACAATGCATGCTCCTGGAATATATTCAATTCTCATCACGCTGGGGTGGTTCTTTTGGATGGGGGGGATCGTTTGGTTAATTTACAAAAGTGATATTTTTCTGCATACTTGTGGAGTTCCCCTGCATATGTACTCCTCTGTGGATGGTCAGGTTTTGCTGCTTTTGTGATTGGAATGAGGAACAGACATTTTCTCTCTCTTCCATATAGTGATTATGATAAATACCAAAAATGTCCTTGCCCCAAGGAACTACAATCTAAATTTCATTAGAGAGATGGAAACACTACAAAATAAAAGAGGGATGAGAAATGCTAGAATGTGTGTGCTATGTGCCTTCAAGTTACTTCCAACTTATGGTGACCCTATGAATTAATGACCACCAAAACATCCTGTTGTTAATAGCCTTGCTCAGGTCTTGCAAACAGAAGGCTTCCTTGATTGACTCAATCTATCTCATGTTGGATCTCCCTGTTTTCCTACTACCTGCCACTTTTCCTAGCGTTATTGTCTTTTCCAGTGAGTCTTGTCTTCTCATGATGTGATGAAAATGTGATTGCAATTTAGTAATGATAGCTTCTAGAGAGGTCAGGCTTGATTTGATCTACAATCCACGAATTTGTATTTGTGGCAGTCCATGTTATCCGTAAAATTCTCCTCCAACACCACATTTCAAAAATCAGTTTTCTTCCTTTAAGCTTTCTTCACTGTCTAACTTTTACATCCATAGTAATGGGGAATATTATTATATGAATCAACTTGATCTTGGTCTCCAGCAACACTTACTTACACATAAGAATCTTTTCTAGTTCCTTCATGGCTGCTCTTCCTAGTCTCAGTCGCCTTCTGATTTCTTTGTTGCAGTCTCTCTCTTTGTTGGTGACTGAGCCAATGAATAAAAAATCTTTACCAATGTATATTTCTTAATTGGTAGCCTTAAAACTATAATTCTTCAGCAGTCATTTTGTCTTCTTGTTTAGCTGTAACCCTGCTTAGGCACTTTCACCTTTAACCTTAACCAGTAGCCATTTCAAAGCTAGAATAGCAAGGGTTATTCTTAGGGTTGACTATTACTTATTTATTATACATTGCTCAAGGCCAGAAACGGATGGCAGGGGATGAAGCATGAAGCTTGTACACGTGATTATTTGGTTTGAAATCATGTTCACTAGTACAGAATCTGTTTTTGGGCTCTTGTGAAATATGTGAATAATATAAAGAAATAGGAAAGTGCTTTTGATCATGTGTTTCCCCCTGACTATGCTTAGTGAGCACAAATAGGCCCTGAATTAAGGTTGCCAACTCTATGTTGAGAAATTCCTGGAGATTTGGGAGTGGAGCCTGGGGAGGGCAGGGTTTGGGGAGGGGAGGGACCTCAGCGGGGCATAATGCCATAGAATCCACTCTCAAAAGGATCTGTTTTCTCCGGGTGAACTGATCTCAGTAATCTGGAGATCAGCTATAATTCCAGATCTCCAGGCCTCACCTGGAGGTTGGCAACTCTACCCTGAATGTCAGGAACCAACCTGATGATCAGAAAACATGGTTTCAAATTCTAAGCAGTGCTGATCCCACATTTTCTCCTCCCAGAGCTCCTATGCTTTAAATGTTTTGCATGCAGGGCAAGTTTTTATTCAACAGGTGAAGCAGCAGCAGCTGCCCTTTGTCCATGCTTTTGTGGGCTAAGATGGGCTTCACCTGCTGAATTTGGTTGCCAACTCCAGGTAGAGTTGCAAGCTCCAGGTTGGGAAATACCTGGAGATGTTGGGGGTAGATCCTGAGGAGGGTGGGGTTTGGGGAGAGGAGGGACTTCAATGGGGTATAAATGCTGTAGACCAGATTCAGACACCTTTATTGGCATAGAAAGGACACGGATATAAAAATAACAATGGTACAAAGATATATAATAAACACTCCATCCTACAAACATAACAATACATATATCCAACAGGTGACTATGAGCTACAATCGACCCCGGCACTCTACCTGATGATGAAGCCCCGTGCTTTCAAATAACCTAGGTTAATTTTATACCATTTACTTAATTATTACTCTTTTGTTTTGATGACAGCCATCAGAAACTCTGCCACATGTTCAGTGACAGCAGGAATCTTGTCCTCAAGTAAAAAGTTAATGATATAATGCGTTGTATTTTCTGAAGGTGTAATATGGGGATTTATTAATTCTAGACGATAATTATGGTATAGGGGACAATACAGAAGAATATGTTCAACTGATTCTGGTTTTGCCATCTGGCAGGTCTTATTCCAGGGTATGCCCCTGTATCTGCCAGAAACTATAGCAGATGGGAATATATTTAATCTGGCTAGCATGAAGGCCCTACGCTGGAATGGGTGAGTTAGGCTGGAAAAATAATCAGCCATTGAGTTTGCTGTAGACTCCATTCTCCAAAGCAGCTATTTTCTCCAGGTGAACTTGAAGCCAGTCGTGCCTTTGAGTGATTATACTCTTAGAATGGACCACTTCCTGAGAAGTGATATGTTATCTTATTCAGATAGTCACCCACTAAGCAGGACTCAACGACTCTATCTACTTTTAAAAAGCAAGTCTTTTTATTGATGTACTTCTAGTAAATATGTGTAAATGCAAGTTACAAAGTCTTTACATTCAGTAACAATGTATGCAGTAACAATGTATTCAGTTACAATGTATTCAGTAAAGCAAGCAAGTCTTACATACTATTCAGTTTTAAAATCCAACTTCTAAAATATAACAGTCAAATAAGTCTGATTTAGTTCAAAGTATCTAATTCATAATATCTAGAATAAAATATTTTAGAGCCATACATACCAACACCATCTTCGAGACCCTCTGAGAGAGGTCTGAAAATCTTGCCTTTCTGTGCCTGTATTTATACGGTTTCAAACCCCTCAATAATGCTGATCTTGAGAAAATTTGCACTGCTTAGTAGTCCTCCTTTCCATTACCAAATATGGACTTCCTTTCCTTTAGTCTATTTTACTAAACTATAAACAATCAGTTTTGAGCTTTGTGATAACTCTAATACTCAATTTTAACATCATTCTCATCTCCAGCATAATATGCTTTCATTACACCCACTTATGAATCAATAGTATAATGTTTACATGTTTAAATCATAAAACATAATTATTGCTTATATTGCATTATGTCATTATTAGTCAGCATTGAATAGCCTTGTAGTGTGGAGGGTGGAGAGCATCTCTATTCTTGATGCCATTGGAAAGGCAGGAAGACAGAACATGTTGTTCTTTAGCTGAAAAAATATGAAAAGGGCTATCAGGGTTTCTGCTCTTCTCCATTGAAATGGCTGGGGAAGGTTAGGAAAAAATAGGAAAAGCTCAGCAAGTCAGTCAGCTCTGACCCTGAAATATTTGCCAGTATATTTCAGAAACATAAGCCTCTGGTTTAATATTTCCAGGCTTTCTTTCCTTCTTAAAAGTAACTAAAACTTCAGCTATATAGTTTGCAGTTTAGTTTGTAGTTTGTATGTGTAGTTGTAGTTTGTATGTGTAGTTTTAGTTTTATAGTGAATATTTCTGCATATGTTGTACAATATCATAGTTCATGTGCTGTAAGATGTCAGAGACTGACAAACTGATCTCTGTTGCCTGGAGATAGGGTTGCTAGCTCCAGGTTGGAAAATACCTGGAGATTTGGGGGGGGGGTGGAGACTGAGGAGGTCAAGGTTTGGAGAGGGGAAGGACTTCAGTGCCAGAGTTTGATTGCCAAAACAACCATTTTCTCCAGGTGAACTGATCTCTGTTGCCTGGAGATCAGTTGTAGTAGCGGGAGATCTCCAACCACCATGTGGAGCTGGTTAGCAGCCCTACCTGGAGACCAGTTGTAATCCCAGGAGATTCCCAGCTACCACCTGGAGACTGGCAACCATGAATCCAAGTCGGGAAATTTCTGGAGCCTTGAGGGTGCATCCTGGGGAGAGGAGGAACCAAAGCAGCCATTTCCTCCAGGGGAAGTGATCTCTGGAGTCATCAGTTGTGACTCCAGGAGACCTCGAGGCCCCACCAGGAGGCTGGATACCCTATGAATTTCTGCCAATCGTACTGTTGTTTATTGGCACGGGCCCCTACTTAAATAGCTTTACCACTCTTCCAACCCAATCCTATGCTCGTTTAATAAAAAGTTCAACCAGCATACTTCCAACCAAGCATGCATAGGATTGTAATGCAAGCCGCTTGGCATTCCTCAGTACTCGTTGCCTGGCAACAAGGGAGCGCTCCTCCGACCTCAGCATCCCTACAAGAGCCGGGCCCAGAGACGCTGGTCCTCGTCGGTTGCCTAGCAACGAAGGAGCGCCTCGAGACCCCGCCTTCTTCAAGGCCGTCGCCAGTTACACAGCGATCTCTTTAAGAGGCAGCGTCAGAGGACGTCGAAGGGGCGTGGCGGATGTTCCCCCTCCCCTTTGGGTCATACGCGTGACGTATCGCGCTGAAGAGGGTACGTGGCAGTGACGTTGACTGCCCGCCCTCTTTTCGGATCGTTTGTTCCTTCGTTCCTGGGGCCGGTGTTTTGGACCTGAGGAGCCAGACAGCGCCGGGCGTCGGAATCACGTCTCCGAGTCCGGTGAGTCCTTCAGACCCCCCCCCCTCCGTCCAGGGTGTGGTGCTGCTTCATAAATAGTCCCCCTTCCTCTTCAAAGAGTCCCCCCCCCCCAACACATAACTCTTCCTGCCCACACTCAGGGATTTGTTCCCTTTCCCACTGGTGTGCCCCTCACAAAAGGGTCCCCCCTTCACCATTTAACTGATGAGAGCGGTCCGACCCCTTCTGCCTCCCCCCTTATCTATTTCTCCCCCCCTTTCCTAGTAATAGTGTTCCATCCCCTTTCTTTTCCCCTCCCGCCGTGTATCCTAATAAAAAAGGTTCCCACCTTCTAACTATGTCCTCTTTTCCTACACAGTGGTCCAAGCCCTTTGCCCCCTCTCTCCTTCTGATCCGTTCCACTTTCGGTGGCCCAAGCCCCTTTCTCTTTTGCTTTCCTACCTTTATTTATCCTTCCAAAAAGGGCTCCTTCTTCCCATTCCCTCGCCTTTTCTGTTGGTAGTGGTCCAAGCCCTTCCTCCTGTATCCTGTGTACTTGCAGGAAAGGGCTTCCTGCTTTGCAGACTGTTCTAATTAAAAGGTTGGTCCACGTTATATGTCTGGGTAACCATTATGTTGGAGCGGGGGTGGGAGGGAAGCATGCCTCGTGAGCTTTTTTGATGGTGAGAGATGTTTGAGCAATTGGACTGGTGTACTGATGGCAGGCTGGGCGCGTGGGTTTTGTATCATGGGCTTGTGTGTAGATCCTGGTAAGATTATATAGCCTGATCAGTGTGTTTAGATTTTTTAAAATAAAGCAATGTAAACAAAAAGTGACAGCTTCCTGTTTCATGGAACTTGCAATTCTGCTTTGTTGTGAAAGGCCATTCCTCCCTACATGTGTGTGTGTGTGTGTTAAGTGCCGTCAAGTTGCTTCCGACTCATGGCAACCCTTTGAATGAAAGTCCTCCAAAATGTCCTATCTTTGACAGCCCTGCTCAGATCCTGCAAATTGAAGGCCGTGATTTCCTTTATTGAGTCAATCCATCTCTTGTTGAGTCTTCCTCTTTTCCTGCTGCCCTCCACTTTTCCTAGCATGACTGTCTTTTCCAGTGACTCTTGTCGTCTCATGATGTGACCAAAATACGACAGCCTCAGTTTAGTCATTTTATCTTCTAGGGTCAGTTCAGGCTTGATTTGATCTATAACCCACTGATGTGTTTTTTTGGCAGTCTACGGAATCCGTAACACTCTCCTCCAACACCACATTTCAAAGGAATCTATTTTCTTCCTATCAGCTTTCTTCACTGTCCAGCTTTCACACCCATACATAGTAATAGGGAATACGATGGCATGAATTAATCTAGTCTTGGTGGCCAGTGACACATCCTTACACTTCAAAATCTTTTCTAGCTCCTTCATGGCTGCCCTTCCCAGTCTTAATATCCTTCTGATTTCTTGGCTGCAGTCTCCCTTTTGGTTGATGGTGGAGCCAAGGAATAGAAAGTCTTGAACAATTTCAATTTCCTCATTGTCAACCTTAAAGTTGTGTAATTCTCCTGTAGTCATTACTTTTGTTTTCTTGATGTTCAGCTGTAGTCCTGCTTTGGCACTTTCTCTTTTAACTTTTAGCAGTAGTCGTTTCAAATCTTCACTATTTTCTGCCAATAATGTAGTGTCATCAGCATATCTCAAATTATTAATGTTCCTCCCTCCAATTTTCACCCACCTTCATCTAAATCTAATCCTGCTTTCCTAATTATATGTTCTGCCTATAGATTGAAGAGATAGGGAGATAAAATACATCCTTGTCTGACACCTTTGCCAATTGGAAACCATTCCGTTTCTCCATATTCTGTTTTAACTGTGGCCTCTTGTCCAGAGTACAGGTTGCGCATTTAAACAATCAGATGTAGTGGCACACCCATTTCCTTTAAAACCAGCCATAGTTTTTCATGATCCACACAGTCAAAAGCTTTGCTGTAATCTATGAAACACAAGCTGATTTTCTTCTGAAATTCTCTCGTATGCTCCAGTAACCAGCGTATATTTGCAATATGATCTCTAGTGCCTCTTCCTTTTCTGAAACCAGCTTGAACATCAGGCATTTCTCATTCCATGTATGGTAACAGCCTTTGCTGTAAGATTTTGAGCATCACTTTACTAGCATGAGAAATTAATGCGATGGTCCGATAGTTGCTGCAATCTTTGATGTCTCCTTTCTTGGGAATTGGAATGTAAATGGATCGTTTCCAGTCTGTGGGCCATTGTTTTGTTTTCCATTTCTGTTGGCATATTCTTGTCAGGATTTTGATGGACTCTGTTTCTGTGGCTTGGAATAGCTCTATTGATATCCCATCTGCTCCTGGTGATTTGTTTCTCCCGATTGCTCTCAATGCAGCTTTCACTTCACTTTCTAAAACTGTAGGTTCTTCTTCAAAAGATTCTTCTTGGAAAGAATCTTTTATCCTTTCATCTCTTTTGTATAGTTCTTCAGTGTATTGTTCCCACCTTTTCTTTATTTTGTCCTGTTCAGTTAATGTATTTTCATGCTGATCTTTCAGCATGCCTAACCTTGCTTTAAATTTCCCTTTGATTTCTTGGATCTTGTGGAACAGATCTCTTGTTCTTCCTTTTTTGTTGTTCTCGTCTATTTCTTTACACTGGTTATTATAATAGGTCTCTTTGTCTCTACGTGCGAGTCGCTGGAACGTTGCAGACTTTTGAATCTCCCTACATACTTCCGTTTTTCTTTATGTTGATGATGAAGAGCTGATCCTGGTCCCTGACCTTCTGTGTTCTAGCTCAGGCTGAGAAATTCACTACTAGAACAAGGGTTTAGATCCGGTTTGCTGGTTGGATCCAGCAGCCACCTTCACCAACTCATGGCTCTCATGTATGCACTTGAGAATGCTCTGCACTGGATCAGGCCCAAAAGTTCCACCCAGTAATAGCCAGGTAGATGAGCTTCCCATTGGGGAAAGCATTTAAGCAGGGCATAAAGTAGTGGATGTCCCCTATAGTTTCTTCCTAATGGGGAGGGGCCGTGCCTCAGTGGTAGAGCTTCTGCTTGACATGCAGAAGGTCCCAGGTTCAATCCCTGGCATCTCCAGTTAAAGGGACTAGGCAGGTAGGTGATGTGAACGACCCCTGCCTGAGACTCTGGAGAGCCACTGCCAGTCTGAGTAGATAATACTGACTTCAATGGACCAAGGGTCTGATTCAGTATCAGGCAGCTTCATGTGTATGAGTACCTGATATTCATACGAAGAGTCCTGCTGGATCAGAAAATCTGTGTAGTCCAGCCCTCCCAGTTGTTTATCCCCAGCATCTGTTATTCAGAGAAGCACTGCTTCTGTCCATGGAGGCTCCATTACTTATGTTGGTTAATCGTTATTGGTAGACTTGCCCTCTGGGAATTTGTCTCTTTAAAAACAGCCATCCAAGGTAGCAGCTATGCTACTGCATCTTGCAGAATTGAAGTCCATAAGTTAATTATGCATTGTGTGAAATAGGCATGTTCTGAACTTACCAGTGAGCAGTTTTGAACTGGAAGATTGAGATCTGACTTACTATGTTTATTTGACTTGGTGGTGGAAAGTGTGGTCAAGTCACAGCCTTATGGTGACCCTGTAGGGTTTTCAAGGCAAGAGACAAACAGAGGTAGTTTGACATTTCCTGCCTTATGGTCGCAACCTTAGTAAAAGAATTGCAAAAAGATTTGCAGTTAATTTTACACATTGTATGAATGTTTTTTATTGATTAGAATAAATTCTACTTAAAGGTAAATATGCAACGAAGTTACAATATGAAAATCCATACAGAACAATTGAAAAAAAGCCTTTCTGAAATGGAAAAAAAGGTTCTGGCTGATGCTGGAAGGTCTCCAAAGAAGGAACTGTCTGCATTGTGGGCGAGTGAGATAATAGGGATTGTCAAGAAACATAGTTGGTATCTCAATGAGGCCTGCATCAAGCAGGTTTATCAATATAAATACCTTGGTGTGGTATTTCAGGCGTTTGGGTCCAGAAACTCATATCACTCTGAATGCTCAAAAAAGTGCTGGAGCAATACAAAAGTTCTATTGGCATAAGGGAGGCAGGTATGTTCCTGCTGCAATAAAATTAGATAATGCTAAGCCCCTCGTACAATTGCAATATGGAGCACCGCTGATCATAACAACAAATGTAGTATGTATAGAGAGGGTACAAACTAAGTTCTTAAGAGCTATGCTGCAACTTCCAGCAAACATCTCTAATGCGGCAGTATGAGTTGAGACAGGAATGCCTTTGGTTTAGAATAGGGTTTTTTGCTGATTGAGCTCCCGTGGATTCCCTCTGATCAGATTTTTCCCACAGGGGCTTCTTTGGCTAGCCTCAGAGCATGAATAGATATATATGGACAGGTGAAGCCGGACCACCAGGTACCATGAACCTAATCTGGTTATGGTCTTTAAGGTTAGCACTAGCCCTTCAGTTGTTCTTCTGGCACTGTGCTTTGCAACAAGATTGGAGTTGCATGTTTGCTGTGGCCAGTCCCTGTAAGTACCTTGGCCACTGAGTTCTGTATCAACTGGAAGCTTCTGTGCCATCTCCAAAGGTAACCCTACGTATGGTATTACAGTGATCAAAGGTGGATCTGGCTGTTGAACCAGCCTAAGTTGGAAAAATACACTCCTGGCTACTTCTGTTGCCTGTTAGGGGAGGGGCTGTGGCTCAGTGGTAGAGCATCTGCTTGGCATGCAGAAGGTCCCAGGTTCAGTCCCCGGCATCTCCAGTTAAAGGGATTAGGCAAGTAGGTGATGTGAAGGACCTCTACCTGAGACCCTGGAGAGCCGCTGCTGGACTGAGTAGACAATACTGACTTTGGTGGACCAAAGGTCTGATTCAATATAAGGCAGCTTCATGTGTTCATGTGACCATTCAGTGCCAATGAGACAGCCATGCCCAGACTGCACACTTGCTCCTTTGGGGGAGTACACCCGTGTCCAGTGCAAGATGAACACCTGTTCCTGGATCAGCTTTATCCCTGACCCACAGAACCTCCATTTCACCTTCATTTAATTCCAGTTTGCTTTCTTTTATCCAGTCCCTCATACCTTCCAGATGCTGGTTAAGCTTGTCCATAGCTTTCTGGATCTTGATGGAAAGGGGAGGGAGAGTGAGCTGGATGATTTTGGCAATTCATCCCAATCCCTGGCTGATCTCTTGCAGCAGATCTCTTGCAGCAGTTTCAAGTGCCATCAAGTCGCTTCTGACTTATGGCAACCTATGAATTAATGTTCTCCAAAACGTCCTATCATGAACCGCCCTGCTCAGGTCTTGCAAGCCGAGGACTGTGACTTCCTTGATTGAGTCAATCTATCTCATGTTGAGTCTTCCTCTTTTCGTGCTGCCTCCAACTTTTCCTAGCATTACAATCTTTTCCAGAGACTTCTCATAAGGTGACCAAAGCACTCTAGCCTCAGTTTGGTCATTTTAGCTTCTAGGGAGAGGTCAGGCTTGAATTGATCTAGAACCCACTTATTTGTCTTTTTGGCAGTCCATGGTATCCATAGATACCAACTCCAACACCACATTTCAAATGAATCCACTTTATTCCTGTCAGCTTTCTTCACTGTCCGACTTCACACCCATACATAGTAATGTGGAATACTATGGTATGAATTATCTTGATCTTGGTTACCAGCGACACATCCTAACCCTTTAGAATCTTTTCTTGCTTCTTCATAGCTGCCCTTCCCTGTCTCAATCGTCTTCTGATTTCTTGGTTGCAGTTTCATGTGGACCAGTGATACTCACTCCCGTGGCTCAGGAGTCACATGTGGCTCTTCAGCCTACCACATGTGGCTCTTTTGAGCACTGTTCCTCAATATGGCACCTGCCCCATGTTTCAGGAAAATAGGCAAAGGCCCTTGATCAGTGGGGCTTGCGGTTGGTAGGTGGTTTCCACCATGAAACAGCCATCCCCAGAGCAATGGGTGAGCTGCGACCCTTAGAATCATAGAGTTGGAAGAGGTCATAGAGGCCATCTAGTCCAACCCCCTGCTTAATGCAGGATCAGCCTAGGGCATCCCTGACAAGTGCTTGTTGAGGTATAAAACTCATGCCAGGGATGGAAGTCAATGTGGCTGTTTTGATTGACGGTAATTGCAAATTGGGCCGTCTGCAGGCAACAAAGTGAATGCCATTGATGTTGATCTTTAAAAGTACAAGAGATCTGATGGCAACTTGTGGAGCTCCTTAGGTCACTGGAACCACATTCTGAAACCTACCTTCCAGGAAAGGCTGGAACCAGTCTAGCACAGCACCAGTCAGGCCCATCTCTGCCTGACATTTCAGAAGTTTACCAGTGGTTGATGGTATCAAAAGCTCATGAGAGGGCCTGGAGAACCAGCAGGAGCAGACTCCTCTGGGGAGGACCTGCGTAGATCATCCATCGGGGCGACCATAGGAGTTTCTTTGTGTCATGACCTGGGTGAAAGCCAGACTGAAAGCGATCAACATAATGTGTAGCTCTGGATATTTCTGGAGGATACCTGACTGCCAAGACCTTGCTTAAAAAGGGCAGACATGATAGTTATAGTTATTCAAGTCAGCTGCATGCAGGGTTAATCCCCCACCCATATAAAAGCCTGACAATTGCCTCTTTCAGTGATGGAGGAACTAACTTTCTGTCAAGGATGCACTGATGATATTCATCATCTGTGAGGGCATCCATCCTCTTGTAGGTTTAACTAACCATGAGGGACAGGGGTTCAAAATAAATATGTTCTGTCTGAAGTCTCAGATTGTTCCAGCTGAAAATAATCTGTAGAAACCTGACTTAATAAAAGCTTCAGGAACATTCAGAGCTTCTGTAGCTAAGGTGGTGTTCAGGTCAGATCGGCTGTAAACAATTTTGGTCCACAGTGAAATGATCCTTGCAAGTCTCCCAAATGTCTGCTGTTTGCTTCCACGGGCATTGCTGCTCCACGGTGCATAGAGGTGGTGGTAAAATTCGCTTTGTTCGCTGCCTCTTCCTTTTGTTCAGTCAAACGTGTTTCTGAGAACCAGAGTGCTTGATAATCCTGAGTGTGTTGGCAAGGGTGCTTAGGGAACGATTATTTCTTCTGTGGGCAAGGCCTGGCAATTGAGGCATGTTAAATCTGCAGGTTTTTTCCATTACACAAGGTAGGTGGAGGTGAAATGAAGAAAAAGTTGGTTTTTATATGCTGACTTTCTCTACCACTTAAGGAAGAATCAAACTGGCTTACAATCACCTTCCCTTCCCCTACTAGTAAAAATGGATACTAGTCATGAGGCATACCTATTCTCTCCTGGATCAGAGGAGCATTCCTATTAGGTGCTGTGGAACAAAGGCAGGATAATGCTGCTGCAGTTGTCTTGTTTGTTGGCTTCCTAGAGGCACCTGGTTGGCCACTGTGTAAACAGACTGCTGGACTTGATGGACCTTGGTCTGATGCAGCATGGCCTTTCTTATGTTCTAGCTAGCCAGCAGCTTTCCTGGTGTTTTGAGCAGGGAGAGGTTCTGAGCGCCTGGGCTCTGAGAACAGATTAGAAGATGGCGTTTCCATTGCTGGGTACTGACCGCCCGCTTTCCTTTCCCTCTAAGCACCAGGTTATGTGCCTCCATGACTACGAGGAAACGCCACGGCTCTAGAAACACCGATCAAGGCGTTTACCTGGGGCCTTCCCAGACGCAGGTTCTGCCCCCGCTCACCACTGCCACCGCTCCAGCAGCACCCCCTCCTCTCTCGCTGGACACCATGTCGTGTCAAGATCGCACCGAGGAGTTCCTCTCCGCCTGCAAGTCCTTGCAAAGCAGACAGGTGAGTGTTGCTCAGGACAACCTGTGTGATGCACTGTCACCCTGACCCGTGCAGACTTTGGGGATAGTGCCGTGCTTAAGCTGCTTCTGTACCTGGGTCTGTGATGCAGCAACAAAAAAAGCTAATGCGATCTTGGGGTGTATCAACAGAGGAATAACATCCAGATCGCAAGATGTCTTAGTTCTACTGTACACTGCGTTGGTCAGGCCGCACCTGGAGTGTTGTGTGCTGTTCTGGAGGCCTCACTTCAAAAAAGGATGTGGACAGCATCAAGTGGGTACAGAGGAGAGCAATGGGGAGGATCAGGGGCCTGGAGACCAAGCACCACAAGGAAAGGCTGAGGGAATTGGGAATGTTTAGTCTGGAGAAGAGGAGGTTGAAGGGGGACATGATTGACCCTTTAGATATGTCACTCAGAGGAGGGCAGGGAACTCTTCCTGTTTGGCAGCAGAGAATAAGACTCGCAATAATGGATTTAAATTGTGGGCAGAAAGGTACCAGCTGGACATTAAGATCAAAATTTGTACAGAAGAGTTGTTCGACAGTGGAATCAACTATCTAGGGAGGTTGTGAGATCTTCCGTCATGCCTAGATGTAGCTCTGACCGCCATTGCTGAGGCCATTGGAGGAAGGGGGCAGCCGCCAAGCCCCTGTCCTTCAGGCCTGGATCTAGTTCTAGGCAAGAACCCCTGTCTCTTTCACTACTAGCTGTCCTTGCTGCGGCCATCATGCCTGGGTTCAGCCTCTCTGTTCTGGGACCATCTTTCCCAGGGGCATTTTGTACTGAGTTGCAACCTACATTTGTCTTGGATTTCAGTCGCTATGAAAATAAGAGTATCCAAAACAGCTTGCAAAGATAGTTTGTAGATTGTAAATTATTTAAAGAGCTGTAACGACAGTTAAAGCCCACTCACAGGTGGGCATTCCTGCTAGCTGCATCGTCCATAACAGAAAGCCCTCGCGAATGAAATAGCCTCGATGCTTTCCTGAAGGTGGGGGCACCTGATCAATAGAAGGCAGCTTCATATGTGAGATGTGCAGCCTCTGTCGGGAGACTCCCCTGTAAGACTGGAGCGATGTCTGGAAGCGGAAAGCATTCTAAGATGATACTTTGAGGAGCAAGACAGGGACATGGGTTGTGGCTGAGAGGCAAGATGGCACAGATCCCATCCTTTCCCACCTTGTGGTTCTTCCATTGGCATGGAAGAGCCACTTAAGTTGGTGGAAGGTTTCCAGCTTAGCTCACTGGGGTAGTATGATAGATAAAGAAGGTAAAGGTAGTCCCCTGTGCAAGCAACGGGTCATTCTTGACTCATGGGGTCACATCCCAGCATTTACTAGGCAGACTATGTTTACAGGGTGGTTTGCCAGTGCCTTCCCAGTCATCTGCCCTTCACCCCCAGCAAGCTCGGTCCTCATTTTACCGACCTTGGAAGGATGGAAGGCTGAGTCAACCTTGAGCCGGCTACCTGAAACCGACTTCCATCGGGTTCGAACTCAGGTCGTGAGCAGAGCTTTTGACCGCAGTACTGCAGCTTACCACTCTGTGCCACGGGGCTCTATGATAGGGTAGGCCCAAATACATTCATATATAAAGTTGATTAGCATTTTGCCTGGTGAAGAAAGGTGTGCATTTTCTTTAAAAACTGGCATGTTCCTACGCACAGGAGAAGATGGGCCAACGTGAGCATCTGACTCTGCTTTTCACTGAGAGCTGTGATCATCTACCTCAGCATTGTCTTGGCAGTGCTGCAGTCTTTCATAGGAAGAACGGACTTTGCCAACGTCAGCTCTCTGAGCTCATTAACTGGCAACTTCGGGGGGGTTGCACTTGGATCTTCTGCTTATGTCCTCCCTCTAGGCTATGTCCCCTTTCCAGCAACGACAGACCACTTGGAGAGTTCCCTCCATCCTTTAATTCAGAGGTTCCCAAACAGTGCAAGGAGCATTTGGGGCTCTGCGAAACATCTCCTAGCGCTCCATGAAGAGATCGGAAAGAAAAATACTACTGTAACTCGGTTTAGTATATAGGTGCTAGGTGAAAAGTAGTGCTCCGTGATGAATTTCTCTCCTGAAAAGTGCTCCATGACTCCAAATGTTTGGGGAACTACATTTCCTTGCAACTAACGGTTATCTCTGTCCATCTTTTCAGAATGGGCTTCAGCTGAACAAACCGGCGTTGAACGCTGTACGGCAAAGGAGCGAATTCACTGTCATGGCCAAGTGAGTTTTGCTGTGCAGAGATGGTTCAACAGGGGTGACAGTAAGGGTTGGGGTAGGGCACCCTACAAGTGCTGTCTGGCTTCTCCCTGTGCAGGCAGCACTGGGTGCAGCCAGAGGTCTATGGCCCAGCAAAGTTTGGCTGTCACAGTTGGTGACGCAGAGTCACCCTGGGGGGCCTCTGAAACTGGACAGCTACTGCTCTCTGTTGTCGTACAGTGTCTGGCCTAGATCTGATTGGGGTGAGCCAAGGGACTCTTTGTCTGGGCCACTGTGGTGGCCATCATAAATCTTGCCAATGCCAAGGTCTTTTGTACCTGAGCAATCCCCCCCTCCAAACTTCTGTCATCATTATAGATGCTGCTGGAATTCTGCACTAACAAAATCCTGTATTCTGTAATCCAAAAACTTTTTAAAAGGTTTTATTTTTTATAGATATATTAAAAAAAGGTAAAGGCAGTCCCCTGTGCAAGCACCGCGTCATTACTGACTCATGGAGTGAAGTCACATCAGATAAATAAAGCAATAATATAACAGGCAATACTATTATAAACAATGCACGATTAAAAAAACAATAGCAGTTAAGAGCAGCGTATAATAGAATAATGATCAGTAGTCCAAAATCTGAGATTTGCATAACTCATCCCAACGGAGACAAAACTTGAAGTAAAATGCCTTTCCTTGCCACCCCAACCATCTGTCTGGTTGACTCGCGACTGCTTGTGCTTCTCAGGCGCATTGGGAAGGATCTCAGCAACACTTTCGCCAAGCTGGAGAAGTTAACGATCTGTGAGTATTTGGGGAGGGCTGGATGAGGCAGAAGAGAATGAGGAAGTCCTCTGAAACGGGCCATTCCTTGGCTGACCTTCAGTGTTGCTTTATGCAAAGGGGGAGTGGGTGGGATGAATGTTAGCCAGAGCTAGTGGTCGTTTGTGGGTTGAGGCTGTGGTTGGAGAGGGGCTAGGAGGTGCTCCACTCTACCTGAAATACTGGCTTGCCCCACTTACAAATCATTTGGAAAAAAGAAGGGTTTTAATTTGGTAACACAACAGCTTTCATTTAAAAAAATGTATTAATCTACCTGCTCTGACCTGGATGGCCCAGGCTAGCCTGATCTCGTCAGATCTCAGAAGCTAAGCAGGGTCAGCCCTGGTTAGTATTTGGATGGGGGACCACCAAGGAATACCAGGGTTGTTGTGCAGAGGAAGGCACTGGCAAACCACCTCTGTTAGTCTCTTGCCATGAAAACCCCAAAAGGGGTCGCCATAAGCCGGCTGCGACTTGACGGCACTTCACACACACACACACACACACACATATTAATCTACCTAGGGCAGTTCCACCTTCTCCGACGGGCAACGACTCTCTCGGAGCTTTGTCCGTCAAAGGCCCAGGGAGATTCACCCGGCCCCCCCACTTTTGATCTTCAGAAGGAAGTTGAAGACAGTTTTATTTAGGACTGCATTTGGCTCATTTAGTTTTTATTTATTGACAGTCTTAAATGAGATGTTAAATTGCAGTCTTTTATGTGTGTGGTTTTTTGTAATTGTTTTATTTACATTGTCAGCTGTTTTGAGTTTTGCAAGGTAGAGTCAGCATGGTGTAGTGGTTAAGAGTGGTGGACTCTAATCTGGTGAACCGGGTTGGTTTCCTGCACGTGAAACCAGCTGGGTGACCTTGGGCCAGTCACAGTTTTCTCCGAACTCTAAGCCCTATCTACCTCAGAAGGTGTCTGTTGTGGGGAGAGGAAGGGAAGGTGATTGTAAGTCACTTTTTCTCCTTAAAAAGGTAGAGAAAATTGGCATATAAAAAAAACAACTCTTCTAATAAACGTTTTAAAAAAATAAAATTGTGCCAGCCTGCTGTATCGACATCCCCTTTTGAGGTGGGGGGATGGCTGCTACTCCAATTAGAGGGCTTTAAAGCAGCAGTGTGCCAGATTCCAAAGAAAAGAAGCAGGTGGCAGCCCTGCCTTGCAGGGGGTTTCTAGTCTTAATATCAAAGTTGGAATTAGAGAGGGTTGGGCAGGGTTAAGTTTTCAAAGGCTTCATTGTCAAAGCTCTAACTATGTTTTCAGTGGCCAAGCGGAAATCCCTGTTCGATGACAAGGCGGTGGAGATCGAGGAGTTGACCTACATTATCAAACAGGTGAGAGAATCGCTCTGTGGCAGCTGGCCGAATGGCAGGGAAATGGTCCCACTCCTCCAGCGCTTCCTTCCTTTTTTGTCTTTTATCTGTAAGGAAAAACAAGCTGTGATTTGTAAGCCACAGGAAAGTTGTGAAGGGCATGTTAGAGCCAGCCATATGGAGTTGTTAAGGGTCTCTGTGTTGAGATATAGAATCATAGAGTTGGAAGGAGAATCATAGAGTTGGAAGGGGCCATCTAGTCCAAACCCCTGCTTAATGCAGGATCAACCTAGAGCATCCTGAACGAGTGTCCAGCCTCTGCTTAAAGACTACCAGTAAGGGGGAGCTCCCCACCTCCCTGGGTAGCTGATTCACTGTCAAACAACTGTTACTGTAAAAACCTTTTCCTAATATCCAGCCGGTACTTTTCCACCCGCAATTTAAACCCATTATTGTGAGTCCTATCCTCTGCTGCCAACAGGAACAGCGCCCTGCCCTCCTCTAAGTGACAGCCCTTCAGTTACTTAAAGGGAGCAAATGTCCCCCTTCTACCTCCTCTTCCCCAGACTAAACATTCCCAACTTCCTCAGCCTTTCCTTGTAGGGCTCAGTCTCTGGGCCCCTGATCATCCTTGTCGCTCTCCTCTGCGCCCGCTCCATTCTGTCCGCTTCCTTTTTGAAGTGGGGCCTCCAGAACTGCACCAATGCTCCAGGTTACTTCCTGGGCCCCCTCCTCAGGTGGTTTTTTTCTCTCCCCCACCCCACAGGACATCAACAGCCTGAACAAGCAGATTGCGCAGCTGCAGGAGTTCGTCCGGGCCAAAGGCAGCCAGAGCGGGCGGCACGTGCAAACCCATTCCAACACCGTGGTGGTGTCGCTGCAGGTCAGATGGGAGGAAATCCAGGGATTTGGGGGGCGGTCTTCGCAGGCAGTGCAGGGCCCGGCTTTGTTTTGCTGATGATTCAATCTTGAGGGTGGTCAAAACCAGGATGGGAAGCAGCCCGCCTAGGTAATGCCCAGCGTGGTGTAGTGGTTAAGAGTGGTGGAGACTAATCTGGTGAACTGGGTTTGTTCCCCCACTCCTCCACACAAAGCCAACTGGGTGACCTTGGGCTAGTCACAGCTCTCTTAGAGCTCTCTCAGCCCCACATGCCTCACAGGGTGTCTGTTGTGGGGAGGGGGAGGTAAGGTGATTGTAAGCCAGTTTGATTCTTCCTTAAGTGGTAGAGAAAGTCAGCATATAAAAACCAACTCTTCTTCTTCTTGGGCCCGCTTCACAAAACCAGCAGATCCAATGACAAGTTCCAGGTGGGACGGGTGTGTGTGTGGCCCTCTTAGAGTAAAACCAGAAAAGAAGCCTTGCATCTCAAGGCCTAGCCTACCTTGGAAGGGTTGTTGTGAGGATAAAATGAAGAAGGGGGCGATGTTGTAAGCCACCTTGGGTCCCCACTGGGGAGAATGGTGGGGTACAAATGAATTTTAAAAACAATAAAGAATGATCTGGCCTCAGTAGAGGGCACCTTCATGTGTCCATGTGAGAGGCAGCGACGGTTGGGTGAAGGTGCTGGGCTGTATTCCTTGGCAGAGACCAGCCTGAGAGTCTGACAGGGCTCCTTCGCTTACCTTTTCCTCCCCTCTCCCTCCTTTTCCAGTCCAAGCTGGCCTCCATGTCCAACGATTTCAAGTCTGTCCTGGAGGTGCGAACAGAGGTAAGGATTGCTCATGAATCCCCCCCCCCATCCCATCTTTGACCCAGGGAGTTTCCCCAAGACAAGGAACTGGCTGCGTTGGATGTCCATACTAATCATGATGCATACCTACTCTCTCCAGGATCAGAGGAGCGTGCCTATTATATTAGGTGCTGTAGAACGCAGGCAGGACAATGCTGCTGCAGTCGTCTTGTTTGTGGGCTTCCTAGAGGCACCTGGCTGGCCACTGTGTGAACAGACTGCTGGACTTGATGGACCTTGGTCTGATCCAGCATGGCCTTTCTTATGTTCTTATATATTCAAGTCACAGCTGACTTATGGTGACCCCTCATGGGGTTTTCAAGACAAGAGGCGAACAGAGGTGGTTTGCCATTGCCTGCCTCTTCATAGCCCTGGTCTCCCATCCACATACTAACCAAGGGAAAAATTGGGATAGCCCGGGCCAGCCAGGGTAGGGCAGGATTAGCCATCATGTAATCCATTGCATTGAAATGTTGGCTCTCTTTGTAATGACACAACAGTGTTCACTTGGGAGCACGGAGACGAAGTTTGGACCTCGTGGGCAGAGGTGCATTTGGACAGGGGAAGCATGGACAACAGCCTTCCTGAACTGGCCAACTCTAACCTCTCCCCCCTTGCTCCCCCAGAATCTCAAACAGCAGAAGACTCGCCGAGAACAGTTTTCCCGTACGCCGGTGTCCGCCATGCCCCTCTCCACAAACAATCTAGGTGAGTTGGAGTCTTGTACCCTGCCCCCTTGTGGCTGGAGCAGGCGGTGTCTCGTGGCTTGGGGAACGGGAGAAGCTGAGCGTCTGCCCATGGATCTGCGTGCACGTGTAAAGTGCCATCAAGTTACAGCCGACTTATGGCGACCCTGTAGGGTTTTCAAGGCAAGAGACAAAGAGGTGTTTTGCCATTGCCTTCCTCTGCACAACTCCGGTGTTCCTTGGCGGTCTCCCATCCAATTACTAACCAGGGCTGACCCTGCTTAGCTTACGTGATCTGATGAGATCAGGCTAGCCTGGGCCATCGGTCTGTAGAGGTGCTGATGCTGGCGGTTGGTTCTGCAGGTGGAGCTGCGGTGCTTCAGGATGAACCCCGGCGCTCGGGGGATGTGGCTATCGATATGGACAACCGGATGAGCCAGCAGTTGCAGCTCATTAATGAACAGGTGCTTTGGAGTGGGGGGGGGCTGCAAGCTTTGTTTTTTTGGGGGGGAGAGGTTTTTGTGTGTGTGTGTGTGTGTGTGTGTGTGTGGTTATGGGAGGAGAAATCTTGGAGTAGAGTAACTGATCACCCTCCCTCCTAGTCAAAATCTTCTGTCCTGAAGGCAAGGCTTGCCAAACGAGTCATAAACCAGCTTCCTCCCCCAGTGTACCCTGGTGTCTCCTGGGCAGAAGTGGTCTTGCTTTTCCCCACAGCAGTCTTTGAACCGGGTTGGGGAACCGGATTGGTTCCCCCACTCCTACACATGAAGCCGGCTGGGTGACCTTGGGCTAGTCACAGCTCTCTTAGAGCTCTCTCCGCCCCACCTACCTCACAGGGTGCTTGTTGTGGAGAAGGGAAGGGAAGGTGATTGTAAGCTGGTTTGATTCTTCCTTATGTGGTGGAGAAAGTCGGCATATACAAACCAGGTCTTCTTTTTCTTCTTTGCTGACGGAGGCCTGTTTCGCTTGACCTGTACAATCTTGCCGGGAGCCTTGCAGTACTCACAGCTATCTAAAGAGCCCTGCTCTGGGCTTTGTCTGTTGGTCATGCCAAAGTGTGACACTGAGGCCAAAACTTTCTGTATAAAATTACTCTGATATCTTTGTTGTCCAAGTTTCCTGGTTATTTGCTCCTTGGGTATAGATCCTTATCTAGCCAGTGAACTGAGAATGGGTGACAGCAGGTGGTTGTTTATTTTTATTTTAAATCTGTCTCCAAAGGTTTTTTTAAACAATTTAAGCATAAATGGTTCTGGAGACCAAGTGAATTCATCGTAAAATTGACATAAATGTAGCTGTTGTGTTTGTATTTGCACAATATGGCCACCCCACACACACACTTTTTCTGCATAAATATCCAGTGCATAGAATAGATCCACAGGGGAGGAGACGGCCATTGGGCTTGTCGATGATGTAAGGGGTTTTTGACCTTGGGAATGAGGAAGGGTCACAGGCTTGCCTTGACAAAAAGTAGAGTGGTCTCTGAGGTTCCCCAACTGGAAGCTTACCTGCCTCACGCTTCTCTTCTCCTCCCCCCCCCCCCGCCCGCCTTTGCAGGACTCATACATTCAGAGCCGGGCAGATACCATGCAGAACATCGAATCCACTATTGTTGAGCTGGGCTCCATATTCCAGCAGTTGGCACACATGGTCAAAGAGCAGGAGGAGACTATCCAGAGGTATGCATGAGAGAGAACGTTCTCCCTGCTGTGTTCTAGGTAGAAAGCCCAACGGACTATAGCGGAACTGCTGCTGCACTGCCCTACGAGGAGTCATGTCACTGGTCCGTGCAGTTCAGTGTTGCGCTGGCCTCTCTTCAGAGGCTCAGGCAGACCCACTGTTAATGCCATAGTGTTTAAATTGTTTACATTTGTTGTGTTTTAATTGTTGATTTTAATGTTTTATGGTCTTTGTTGTTTTAAAGGTTGTAGCCCGGTCTGACTGGGCAAGGGTGGGCTATAAATGTGTATAATAAATAAATCTTTCCTACTACCAAAGATCCTTTAGAAGGAAATGCCAGGGACTGAGTCCAGGGCCTTCTGCTCTCGTAGCGATTGATCCAGCATTATACTATGGCAAGCCACTGATGTTACAGGTTCCGTTATTTCTGTAGCCCACGGCAATGGCCCTTCTTTCCTGGTTGCCCAGTGGGGACTTGAGCTCTGGCTTTCAAGCTCCCTAAAGACCCACTAGTTCGCCAGCTACTCAGCCAAACTATGGTGGCGGAAAGTGCAATCAAGTCGCAGCCAACTTAGGGCGGCCCTGTAGGGTTTTCAAGGCAAGGGCCGTTTGGAGGTGGTTTGCCATTGCCTGCCTCTGCGTCGCGGCCCTGGTACTCCTCGGAGGTCTCCCATCCAAACACTAGCCAGGGCCGACCCTGCTTATCTTGTGAGATCTGAGGAGAATTAGGCTAGCCTGGACTTTGTGTGTGTAAAGTGCCGTCAAGTCGCAGCCGACTTAGGGCGACCCCTTTTGGGGTTTTCATGGCAAGAGACTAACAGAGGTGGTTTGCCAGTGCCTTCCTCTGCACAGCAACCCTGGTATTCCTTGGTGGTCTCCCATCTAAATACTAACCAGGGCTGACCCTGCTTAGCTTCTGAGATCTGACGAGATCAGGCTAGCCTGGGCCATCCAGGTCAGGGCAGCCTGGACTGTAGCAACTCGTAAAAGACAAAATAAAGGCAGATCTCTTAGCCCTACCGCACGCGATGTCGAACCTGAGGCCTGAACCTGGGATTTGTGGCGTGCAGCGTGTCTGTCACTGAGTTATCGTTTTTCCCTGCAAAGAGGATGTGGGTTGGGTGGAGGTTGGTTCTCATAGGCTGGCTTCTTGACTGTAGCAAGTAATCGGTTAGCACAGATCAACAGGGTGTTGTTTTTTTTAGCATGATCGAGTTATACTTTGTGTTTTGCACATGTTTCTCAGCAACAACCTAGTGGGTCTGCAGCCTCTTGCATAAAGGGAAAGCAATACCGTTAGCTAAATGGATCCACAGGATCCCAAACCCTTTGTTGCCTTTGGGGGTGGTTATACCTGTGTAACCTTTTTACTGCTGTCTAATAGTTGCAGTTATAATACAGTTTAACTTTCTCGTTGTGTGAGGCTGCTGAATTTTTTTTGCTGCTCCTTTTAGTTTTACCTTGCCGTTTGTCATGCCGGCTTTATGGATTATTGTTCGGTTTTAAACTTGTAAAACCACCTCAGGTTTTTATTTTTTTTAGTTGCTAGCTTGCACACAAGGAAAATGGAAGACAGGAAGTATAATGGCTTGGATCCAGAGGAGGGATTTCCTTGAAAAGAAGATAGACCTCCAATTCCTATTCCAAGGTGTAAGGGTTCTGAGGAGGGGTGTTCCTTTTCCTCCAGGAGCAGCATTTCAGGGGGCATTTGCAGTAGGAGCTAGGGAAGTACTGTTCTGTGGGTGGAAATCCCTTCTGTCCATGGAATCTCCAGTAGATCCAAGCCATTGCCCTTGAACTGATTTTGTTTTTTTGTGGTTCAGGATTCGAGTCCAGTAGAACCTTTGAGACCAACAAGGTTTCCAGGGTATATAGGCTTTCAAGAGTCAAAGGGAGCTTTGGGGAGGGGCTGTGGGTCAGTGGTAGAGCCTCTGCTTGGCATGCAGAAGGTCCCAGGTTCAATCCCCGGCATCTCTAGTTAAAGGGGCTAGGTAATTAGGTGAAGTGAAAGACCTCTGCCTGAGACCCTGGAGAGCCGCTGCCAGTCTGAGTAGACAATACTGACTTTGATGGACCAAGGGTCTGGTTCAGTATAAGGCAGCTTCATGTGTTCATGTGTGTTCAGATCTTATACCCTGGAATTCTTGTGGATCTTTAAGCTGCTAGTGGACTCGCTCTTCTCTACTGAAGACCAACACAGCTACCCACTTGAAACGACCTTTATGTAACTCATATTTATATACTTAGTTTCAGATTAGTTTCAGATTGGTTTAAATAAATAAGGTATATCTTACCTCTCCAAATTTGTTCAAAGCAGCTAACAATAAACAGCATGTTTAATTTTTGCAGTAAACCGGGGGTGGGTGGGGGAGGGATCACTAATAAACTTGCTGACCAAAAGCCAGCAACATCCTAGCAAAGGAACAGATTTCTCTCCAAACACACCCACTTGCAGTCGATTGCCACGCATGCGCAGCTTAATTTAGGGGGGGGGCAATAAAACTACTAACAAAAACATCATCTGCTGACCCAAACTCTCTTTTGATGAACTTGTATTGGTGTGTGTGGGGGGCTGAGCTTTAAGAATGAGGGGACTTCACCTGCCCCTTTCTTTGCCACTCCCCCAGAATCGATGCCAATGTGGAAGACGCCCAGCTGAACGTTGAGGGTGCGCACACGGAGATCCTGAAATACTTCCAGTCTGTCACTTCCAACCGCTGGCTCATGGTGAAGATCTTCCTCATCCTCATCGTTTTCTTCATCATCTTTGTGGTGTTCCTGGCCTGATGGCGAAGGCGACGTGGTCACCTGTCCCTCCCCCCCGAACCCCCCCCCCCAGAGCTGCGTTGGGACGCTGGACTCTGCTGCTCGTTCTTCTGATCGCCGGCACGGGGCGGAGGCGCTCACCATGCATCTGGCTCTGAAGGGGCGGACATGGCCATCCTCATTTGTTGTGACTCTTGGCCCGGAGCGGGGCCACTCTGATTTGGAGTGCAATAGCATTTGGACTATGCTGTGAAGGGCTTTGCCTCAACCTCCCAACCCCTCCTCCCCGCAGTGGGATGTGACCCAGCAGGGGTGTGTAGAGGGACCAGCATCTTGTTTCCCTTTCCTTTATACTATCCACTAGCCCCTAATACCTGGGACTCGAGCGCTAACAGATCCACAGACACTCACCCTTCTTCTCATTGGTATGGACCTTCCACCCCACACAACATCCAGCCCGTCTTCTCGCTATATGTGAAGGAAGGAAGGGAGCTGCCCCTGGGCTGTGCCTTTTGCACAGGGCCTGTGCATATTTTAGTCTTCCCTTCTTCAGGATATTTAAATATTTCTTGCTGCTGTAAGGTGGGGGGGGCGTTCCTCCCCGTAAGCCAAGTAGGCTAGTACAGGCCAAAAATACCTGCCTGGAATAGATTTGGCTCTTTGCAGAATGGAACAGAATGCAGGATTGTCCTCTTCCACCCACCCTTGCCTTTGGATAATTCTCCTAGAAGGAGAAGTTTTCTTTATCCTTGATCTGGATGTGTTCGCCAGAGTGTCACATCTGTGCCCAAATTCTCCTGCATGGGGAAAGGGGGGGGGGAGATCAGCAGGGGCATGGCTCCTTTGTCCCTTGCCGCCTTTCGCGACGATGCTTAGGGAAGGTACCCGGACCTCTTGTAGATCCTGGGCTCTTTTCGACACGCTCTGCTACTTTCTGGTAAATGAATTCACCTGCCAGTGCCTCCTCTTGCAATGAAGCAGTTCAGGCCGTTGCTATAAACCCCCATTCTCCCCCCCCCCAAAAAAAAAATTATAGAAAGTTTTCCTGGTGCCCCAGCCTAACCTTTCTAACCAGTTTAATGTATAAATATAACCGTTCAAATCTAATCTCCCCCCCCCCTTTTTTTAATAGCCTCTGCTGAGGCCATTTCACTCCTCCCCTCCCGGCCTGGTTCCCGAGGCTGAACCAACATCGGTTCAAAGCGAAGGGCCACCCCGCCGTTACCTCCACCACCTCCTTTTCTGGCCAGTAGGCTTCTGCTCCCCTTCTCCAGTTGCGATGGCCTTAACATTCCGTTGTCAGCATTCTTTTCTAGGCTGCCAGTGCCCACTCTGGTCTCGTGAGCTGGCATGGTGTGTATCTGTCTGCCTAGCAGAGAGGAGTAGGGGTGGTGATCGTGACACCGTATCCTCAATCCAGAGGAGAACAGTCCAGGCCCCCTGCCTGTGCTCAAAAGCTATTAAAAACTTATTTAAAAAACAAAACGCCCTCTGTGTGTTCTATCTTCTGTTTGCTTAGCTGTGGTCAATACGTTTATTTTATTAGAACAGTCATAACTTTCCACCCATGTTGAACACCGATCTGTATAGAAAAATCTGCTTTATACAAAATCAGCCCATTGGTCCATGTAGCACAGTATGGTGTAGTGGATAAGAGCGGTGGTTTGGAGCGGTGGAGTCTGATCTCGAGAACCGGGTTTGATTCCCCACCCCTCCACCTGAGCAGCAGAGGCTAATCTGGTGAACTGGATTTGTTTCCCCACTCCTACACATGAAGCCAGCTGGGTGACCTTGGGCTAGTCACAGTTCTCTTAGAGCTCTCTCAGCCTCAACTACCTCACATGGTGTCTGTTGTAGGGAGGGGAAGGTGATTGTAAGCCAGTTTGATTCTCCCTTAAGTGGCAGAGAAAGATGGCATATAAAAACCAATGCTGCTGCTGCTTCTATTACCTTTTCTGAATGGCAGCAGACCTCAGGGGATATAGTAAAATTACTCTCCCCATCCATTGTACAAGAAATCTTTTAACTGGGGACTGATTCGGAGTCTGCCTGCCTGCAGAGTGGGTGAGCTGCTATCTGTCCCCCCAGAGTTAAACAAAATGTGCTCTGTCATTTCAAGCCAGAGTCTGCCAAAGATCACCAGTGACCAAGGGGGCTCTGGAGTATAGAAAGGGTTCCCTGGCACCTGAGGGATAAAAGTTGTGGGTGCCAGTTGTATTTTTCTAGAGACAAGGAACATCCTGTTTCTGTTTGCTATTGGCCAGTGAATGTGAAGTAATGCATTGGCCAAAAAGGAAAAAGAGTAAGCAATTTCATAGGAAGGTACCTCATGAGTGAGACCACTGGTCCATCTAATATTGAATCATAGTGCTGGAAGGGACCTCAAGGATCATCTAGTTCAACCCCTTGTACAACGCAGCAAATTCACAACTACCACTCCCCCACTGACCCCTGCTCTTATGTCCAGAGGAAGGCTGGCCAATCTGGAGGAAAATTCCTTCCTGACCCCAAAGTAGTGATTGGCATTACCCTAGGCATATAAGAAAGGGCCGTGAGATCTGATTCATCCCTTCCTTGCGTGATCTGCCTCTCCAGTATCAGAGGAGCATGCCTATTATATTAGGTGCTGTAGAACACAGGCAAGAGAATACTGCTGTGGTCATCTTGTTTGTGGGCTTCCTAGAGACACGTGGTTGGCCACTGTTGTGTACAGACTGCTGGACTTGATGGGCCTTGGTCTGATCCGGCATGGCTTTTCTTATGCCTAAGTGTACAGAGTCAGCATTGCTGTCAGACGGTCATCTGGCCTCTGCTTAAAAACCTCCAAAGGAGAGCCTACCTCCTCCTGAGGAAGCCTGTTCCACTGAATAGAAATATATCTTCTGCTAATTAGTAGCCTCTGCCTGTAAGGAATTTGCACATAAGCTTGCCTTGTCCAGCTTAAGGGTTTCTTGCTGCCTGTTGTGGTTTTAGAGGATTACTACAGCTTCATTTTGGCTTGAAATTGATGGTTGAGATTGGTTTCCTCTCAAGGTGTGTATATGGTATTTGTTTCTTCTAACTTTGTTTGGCATCTAATAGGGGAAGGGAAAAGCAACTTGTGCAACCAACTCTCAGCACACAGAAAGCAGGATATAATGTTCATCCTCTTAAAATATGAAGAAGACGAGTTGGTTTTTATATGCCGACTTTCTCTACCGCTTTAGGAAGAATCAAACTGGCTTACAATCACCTTCCCTTCCACTACCCACAACAGATGCCCTGTGTGGTAGTGGGGCTGAGAGAGCTCTAAAAGAGCTGTGATTAGCCCAGGATCACCCAGCAGGCTTCTGAAGAAGGGAACTTGGACTCTTGAAAGCTGATACCCTGACAATCTTCAAAAAGGGCAAGAGTCCAGTAGCACCTTAAAGACTTAACAAAAATATTTTCTGGTAGGGTCTGAGCTTTCGTGAGCCACAGCTCCCTTCTTCAGATACCCTACCAGCTCATACCCTACCAAGAAAATATTTTTGTTAGTCTTTAAGGTGCTACTGGACTCTTGCCCTTTTTGACTACTGCAAACAGACTAACACGGCTACCCACTGTGAATTACCTGACAATCTTGTTAGTCTCTCAGAAGTTTTTTTTATATGCCAACTTTACCACTTAAGGAAGAATCAAACCGGCTTACAATCAGCTTCCTCTCCCCAACAGACACCTTGTGAGGTAGGTGGGGCTGAGAGAGTTCAGAAAGAACTATGACTAGCCCAAGGTCACCCAGCTGGCTTCGTGTGTAGGAGTGGGGAAACAAATCCACCTCACCAGATTAGCCTCTGGTGTAGTAGCCACACCTAAGCAGTCCCCATCTATATGGCGTTAGGGGATGGCTTTCATCCCAAAAGGAATTTTTTTCAGGGTGTTTGAACTCTGGCGCCGATCTTTTTTTCCCTACGCTGTTTAAATAGTTTAGCCTTGAAGCTCCAGCCTCACTGCCGACCAGCGGGTGGTGCTACACGTTGCTCGTAATCACTAATCATGCGGGCATGGTGCTCGTAGAGCAGGAATTTAAACGAGTGCGCTTAGCAACCTGGCTATGCTCGTCGTTTCGATGACTGTGGCTTTTACCATAGAGATGATACACTAGAGAGACGCCCACCCCCTCCAGCCCGCTCCTCTACAATGGAGTCTTTAAATTTTCATCGGAAGTTCACAGTGACCGAACACTTGATTTGCTATTTTTTCTCTTTTTTCTCCCCCAAAACCGGAAGTGTGTTACTCTGGCACCTTTCCGCTCTATGGTCTTTTCCCCTCTTTAAACCTGCGGCGGGGCGGGGCCGCCGGAGCGTCATGACGCACATGCGTGCGTCGCGAGGCTGGCGTCGGCGCTCCGCGAGGGAGCGGGAGCCGTTTGGACGGCTCCGCGCGTGCGCAGTGCGTGATTGGGGCCTCCCTCTCGGGAAGGAGGATCTGCGCGGGGAAGGAGAGCCGGGGGGTCGGCGTCGTTGCCCCCTCAGGTTCTCTTCGCGGCCGGACGGCGCTCGTCTTTGTCCCTCGATGGCGGACGGAGGGAAGAGCGGATACAGCGGTGAGGGGGGCGACGGGAGGAACCGCCGCGCGGCGTTGAAGGGGTGGGGGAGGGGGGGGCTTTGTGTGGGGGGGTTAGAGAGGGGGGATGGGCAGGAGGGGTGGTGCGGGGAGGGGTCAATGAGGGCAGCAGGCGGCCGAGGGGAGAGGGAAAAGCCCCAAGGGGAGAGCTGTGGTCTGTCGGGGTAGGAAGAACACCCCGAGGGATGGAGATGGGGGGTGGGGGCGGTCCAGAGAGGGAAAGCGCCATAATTTGCCCTGTTTCCGCTCTTTATAGTTCGACTTTCTTAGTGGGGCTCAGGGCGGGTTACACAGACTTGAGTCGATACCGTCGACGGTCGGGGCGTTAAGTCAACAAAGCAACAGATTAGGGTTGTGAAACCAGCCGGAAGAAAACCAGAACTGGAGCAAAAGCATAAGCTTTAACATGACGCTTTGCAGGAAACAGTGGGATCCAACCCGCAGGGAGCTGTGCACGCTAGCATGGACCACAGTCACTGATAATTTATCCTAGTAACTAAGTGTAATTTTTGTACAATGCGACCCTATTGCCTGTGTAGATGTACCCTCCTGAATAATTCAGTTTTGCATCGTTTGGGGGGGAGTGGGAGCCTTCCTGACTTTCTCACGCACGCTGTTCCGCAAGGTGGGGGCCACAACGGTAAAGGCACGTGTATGGGCGGTCGTCGATTTTGCCCGTTGGCATCTGCAGAGGACCCTAGAAGAAGAAAGAGGTGTTTTTTATATGCCTACTTTCTCCCCCACTTAAGGGAGATTCAAACCGGTTTACAATCACCTTCCCCTTCCCACAACAGACACCCTGTGAGGTAGGTGGGCTGAGAGAGCTCTGAAAGAACGGTGACTGGCCCAAGGACACCCAGCTGGCTTCATGTGTAGGAGTGGGGAAATCAACCATATTAGCCTCCACCGCTCATGTGGAGGAGTGAGGAATCAAACCCGGTTCTCCAGATTAGAGTCCCCCGCTCCAAATCACCACCCTTAACCACTACACCACGCTGGCTCTCTACTACTCAGATGAGCAACGCTGTCATGGTGGAGAATGGGGAGAGAAGCGATCTGACAGATGTGAGAGTCCAAGGCCATGAAGGGCTTTGCATATGAGGGATGACAAAGGGATTTTTATTGTGTAAGGGATTGTGGTTCACTGATTTGAGCATTTGTCTTGAATATGGAAGGTCCCAGGGTCAAGGCAAGTTAATTCCAGGTAAAATAGCTATCAGGTAGGAGGTGATGCGAATGATCTCCACCTGTGCCCCTGAAGAGAGCTGCTGCTAGTTGAGCAGACATAATGCCCTTGGTAGACCAATGCTTTGACTTAGTATAAGGCAGCTTCACTTGTTCAACAGAGATTTTTAGCAGAGCCTTTAATGGATGTTGTTAGAAAGATTATTTCTTGATGTTTATTGGCTTTAAAGATTTTAATTGAACCACTTCGAGTTTTTGTGAGAAAGGTGTGCTGCATATGCTGTAAAATAAATAAACCATATGAGGTGGGAGAGTAACAAAGCAGGAATGGGGAGCGATGGAGGCAGCTCCTATGGGGGTTGGCAAGGGAATAATGGGGCCATAGATTTAGGAGTAAAGGAGGTTCTTGGAGGGTGCAATAAAGATAGCAAGTAGTTCTGTCAGCCCTTGCGGGGGTGGAACAGCATAAACATTCTGATTTTTGGTGACCTTTTTATTCCTTCTGTTCTCCAAGGATCTCAGGGTGGTTTCTAACTAGAAAAGAGCAAGAGTCCAGTAGCACCTTGAAGACTAACAAAATTTCTTGCAGGGGGGGTTCTTTTCCTATATTTTATTCTCACTATAGTCCTGGAGGTAGGATATGTTTAGAGAGTGTAGCTTGCTCAGTCACCAAAGGAGCTCAGAGGTTGTGTATGGATTTGGGTCTGAGTTTCCTCAGTGTTCGTCTGACACTCAAAACTACCACACCACCGTTGCTGTCTCCATAGAGTTCCCTAGAATACTTCATTGGGGCGAATGAGGCATTACAGCTGGTCGTGTCAGGGATTCTCCTTCCTTGCCCATTTGTCAAGCAGAAGATAAAGGTGTTACTGTGGGGATGGCACTAATGGGGGAAGTGCAGAGTGGGGAGTAGTGGTAATATGAAGAGGGGTGACAGAAGGTCGGTGTGATGTGAGTACAGGGAGGGAACCTAAGAAAAGCCCTGCTGGATGAGACCAAGGCCCATCGAGTCCAGCAGTCTGTTCACAGAGTGGCCAACCAGGTGCCTCTAGGAAGCCCACAAGCAAGATGACCGCAGCAGCCCCCTGCCTGTGTTCCATAGCACCCAATATAGGAGTCCAAGTAGGGAAAGAGATCAGCATTGTGGGCAGCGGGAAACTTTGACAGGGCAGAGATTATGGAGGGTGTCAGGAGGGGGAGAGAACTAGTATAGGGATGGGCCCACGGGCAGATGAAGAAGACATTCTGGGGAGTTAGCTCTTTGTGGGGAAGGGGTTGTGGGGATTTAACCGGAGAGGGTGTTTTTATTTGGGATGCAGAAGAATGACTTTTGAAAGACAGGCAAAGGAGGGCATTCATTAGATAGCATTCTTTTGCAATATTTTGTGCACAGCGTTGTCAGGATGTTGTCCTTGTTTTGGAGAAGGTGACGTGAAGGGTTTTGGAAACAACTGAAAAATCTTGGGTGGAGAGGCCTTTGCTGTTGGAGAAATGGAAGGGAGCCATGGGAGGGCATTTGATGGTGGTAAATGTGTGGTAGAAGATCCCGGGTAAGGGAATCACAAGGGAGGAGAGTTAGGAGTTTGGTCAGAAGGAGATGGATGGTTGATGGGGATGAGCTCAGAGTTCTTTTTGTGAGAAGTGCGGGAGCACTTAGTCGAAAGTAGGGTCAGTTTAAAGTGTGAGGGAGATGGCCATCTTTAATCATTTGTGGAGGTGGTAAGCTCTCCTTCCCTGGAGGTTTTTAAGAAGAGGTTAGATGGCCATCTGTCAGCAATGCTGATTCTGTGACCTTAGGCAGATGACGAGAGGGAGGGCATCTTGGCCATCTTCTGGTCACTAGGGGTGTGGAGGGAGGAGGTAGTTGTGAATTTCCTGCATTATGCAGGGGGTTGGATTTGATGGCCCTGGTGGTCCCTTCCAACTCTATGATTCTATGAGTCTTGCTGAGTTTAATTGTGGTTCTCACTTAAATGTTTTCTCCGGTATCCTTTGCATAATTTAATTCGTTTAATTTTTTAAATTCGCACAGAGCATGATGACCGTGTGGGTGGAGGAGGAGGCGGTAACAGGGGCTTCCCTGGGCGGCGGAGAAAAGGCCGCGGCCCCTTCCGAGGGAAGATGTACAGTGAGATGAACCACCATCAGAAAAACTGGAGCAATGCAGGCTCTGGTCCTCGTAGCAGGGTTGAGGAAGAGGATGGAGATGTTCTCATGAGCGACCCTCACGATATGCTACGATCCCGCTAGTGAGTAATTTGCCCATTTGTTCCACCTCAGTTCTCCCAGCTGTCTAACCAGGACAGCAATCATTTGTTTCACCTGATCATAGTTTGTAAAACGGTAATTTTTAAAAATGTGGTCCAGGATCCCACTTTTCGTTATGGGCCTTAATTATTATGTAAAACCTGGTAGCAAATGGAAGTAATTTGTTGGTGTTTCTCAAAAAGAAGTGAAATTTCCCTCCTCTATACAAAAATAAAAATGAACTTTTGCGCTTGAACTATTAATGTATTTTTCAGAAAAACCTTCAACAAGCCCCCCCACCAAAAAAGTTCATGTTGGATTTGTAGGAAAAGTGATTGGGTCATTTCATTGGTCTTTACCTGTTCAAAGACAAAAGCAAATAAGGCCAAGGCGTTGGTTTTAATGAATAGGTGACAGGTGAGGATCTGTTTGCGAGCCGTGCTATTTAATGCTATGGTTTACAGGCCCTCCTCCCGTAGACAAATGAGTTAAATGCTTAGAAGGTGGGGCTTTAGGAGTGAAGTGAGCCTTTCCTGTCCAACCAGATACAGCTTGTTAGCTGTGGGTGCCTGTAATTTATTCCTGATGATGGAGAATTGAGGTCATGTGAATCGCTTCCCAGAACAGCACTGGGTGGATGAAGGATCTATGAAGTGTACATTATAATAGTAATTCTGGAATCTAATAATTGGATGTGATTTGAGAAAAGGGTGCAATGCCAAGTGACCTACATTAGTAAAGGAAAAACTTTATTTACCAGTATATGTATCATTTTTATGTCTGTGGTATTTTCTTTTGGAAACAAATGCTTTTTAAAAAAAAAATCAGAAAAAACACAACACAAATATATACTCCCACAAACCAAACATACAGTATAACCATCCTTCCAAGAAGTGCCATACATTAACTGTGTTCTTTATCAGCTAGGATAATAAAGGTGTCAAACTTGGTAGACCCCATTGTAGAAAGTTTCTAAATCTCTTAATTAATTCTCTAATCAAGACGTGATAAATAACCTAATGGTTGATAAAGTTAATTTACTTATTTTGCTAATCCTTAGCCTGTAACATCATCTTTAAGGACCGACTAGTATTTTAAGCAATGCTTTGTACATAATTACCTGCTAAATCATTTATTAATGCTTTATAACCATTTACATATTTTTAGGAACCAAATGCTTTCTATTACTTTGTCACCAGGATAATCTATGAACTAAAAAACGGTGTATCTAGGGGCACCTTAAAAACTAACAAAATTTATTCCAGCATAAGCTTTCATGAATTAGAGCTCGTGTTTTTATTTTGCTGCTACAGACTAATGCAGCTACCCATCTGGAATTATCATCCCATGAGTTAAGAGAATTAGCTGCAGGGCAAAGAGTCTTCCACATTCTGATTTAGCATTATTTGATGCGTCACATCAGACCTGCTTTGCTAAAAACTAGTTTTCTACTTCTCAGCACTCCTTATGGGCAGCGGCCAAACAGACCAGATCGGGAGCGGGGCGGCCTGAGCAATATAAACCTCACCGTGTGGAAGAATCTGGGTGCCCCAGAGCGAAATTTTGCCATCAGCACTGCCTCCAGAAGCAACTGGTTCAAAGTCACAGTGAGTCTCCTGGGATAAGTGGTTGTGAAGGCAAGAACCGGGCAGTCAAGAAGGGTCTCTGGCTGCAGTTGGTAAAAATGCTCTACTTCTTGCAGTAGGCTGAGGTTACAACTCTGTTGCTAAGAGCCACTGCCTGCTACTGGCTGCTCAGACCCTAGAGTAGTACAGAGCCCTAGACAAAGTAGAATAGACCAGGGACAGGCTTTAAAAGCTGTAAGCCATAGGAAGCAAAGTGTTCTAGAAAAAAAGGTGGAATATTTCTGTGAAATGAAGGGAGACAATGGGAAACCAGGAAAGAGAATAGGCAGAAATAAATGGTATGTGTAGCCAGGAACTATAGCAATGAACTTGGTTGAAATTCATACATCAGCTAAAATAGTCAGATCTTCGAAAACGTTTAGTATTTATCGCACTCTGCTATGCAGAGATAACAAGAGATTTGTAAATAAATAAATTTTATTTGCGGTTAATATACCAGAAAGAGAGTTGTATACTTAGAATGCTAACCCTCAATTATTTCCAAAATAATTTGAAACTCAAACGTGTGTAAAACAGAAGAGTCCCCCTTTTTTGTTTTTTGTTTCTGCATTTAAGTTTGGAAGTTTTGGGATATCGTTTATGGAAAAAGCTCCCATACTTTCTGCTAACAAGGTAACCTGGCAGTTGTTTCCCACAGGATAGCTCCTGCAGTCCCCTGTGGCCCAGCCTTAGAGGGGATAGCAACTGCAGAATCTCAGGAAACTGAGGATCTACTGCCCGCCTCTAAATAGAAGAGAGCAGCATTGTGTCCAGCTTCGTAGCACCCGTCCTGTACACCTGTGGCATTTTGACCATCGTTCCCGCTTGGAGTTGCCTCCTTTGCCATTTTCATTTAACCGTACAATTTTAAAAGCTGGAGGTGGGGGAAGTGAGAGAAACCTGTCTAGTTCCCCCTTCCCAAGTTGAGTCATAGCATTTCTGCCCTCAGAGCCACAGAATGGTTGCCTCCTTGGTTAGAGCCATTTCTTTTCTTACTCTTAGATTCATTAATAAACCTCAACCCTCCCCATCACCTTAACATGCTCTGGATTAGGAGGTACTACTCTTCAGAGGTTTGCTCTATCATAACTTTAGCCTTTATCTGCTTGTGTGTTCTCTCCTCAGATTCCCAACGGGTGGAAATATGAAAAGGCATGGCTGCTTACTGCCATTCAGAATCAGTGCAGTATTCCCTTCATTCCTTTGGAGGTAAGAGAGGCAAAGACTGTCACCCTGAAGCAGCAAGAAGATAACCAGTCTGGCACATTAATAACCAAACTGAGAGGAGCGCAAGTGTGCCTGGAAGCATGTTATATGAATCCACCACTCTGTGCTCAGTGAGTCAGGCTTCATAGAGTTGGAAGGGACTGCCAGGGCCATCTAGTCCAACCCCCTGCACAATGCAGGAAATTCACATCTACCTCCCCCCCCATACCCCCAGTGACCCCTACTCCATGCCCAGAAGATGGCCAAGATGCCCTCCCTCTCATCATCTGCTTAAGGTCATAGAATCATACATCAGCGTTCATATAACACTGATTCCACCCCCACCCCCATGTGCCAGTGCATTGGTGGCAGCATCATCCTGAGTAAAGGGGTAAAAATGTGCCACTGTTTGCTACAGCTGAAAGGTACAGCAAGAAAATCCCCGAAGCAGCATGATTACCTGGAAAATGCAATCTCATCCCTGCACTCTTGCTTGCTGGGTGGGGTGCTCTGAGGCACTGTAAACCAGGTTATCTCACAATTCAAAGGAACACAATTCTTAGTCTGTTAAAGGCACTCTCATGAGTAAAGCTTACAGCCTGTCTTTAACAGGACATCCAGATCACTCAGTCACAAAGTGATATGAAAGTTTGGAGTGATTATCCCAAGTGCTCTTGGGACCTTAACTCTGTTGATTGGGAGGGGTAGCAAATACGGTAGAAGACAGCCAAGATACAGGATGATCTTGACAGGCTGGAAAATTGGGCTAAAACTAATAAAATGCACTTCAACAAAGACAAATGTAAAGTTCTGCATTTAGGCAGGAAAAATCAAATGCATAATTATAGGATGGGGGAGACTTGTTCGCAAGGTACTACACCCATGCTTGTATGCACGTCTCAACAATCAGCTTCTTCATTAAATAGAATATTTCACATGCTCTGCTTTCTTTCTACAGGTTCACTATGTTAATAATCGAATTGTGTTTTACGTTGAGGATGCCGCTGTTGCTGGTGCCCTCAGGCACGTGTCCCGGAAAATCATTGACCCAGACGGCTACAAGGTTTGGACATTCCTGCCCTGGTTGAGGGTAACAGCGTGGTGAGGTGGTTTGGAGCTGTGGACTCTGATCTGGAGAACTGGGTTTGATTCCCCACTCCTTCTCCGCATGAGAGGCGGAGGCTAATCTGGTGAACTGGATTTGTTTCCCCACTCTTCCTCATGAAGGCAGCTGGGTGACCTTGGGCTAGTCACAGTTCTCTTAGAGGTCTCTAAGCCCCACCTATCCCACAGGGTGTCTGTTGTAGGGAGGGGAAGGTGATTGTAAGCTGGTTTGATTCTTCCTTAAGTGGTAGAGAAAGTCAGCATATAAAAACCAACTCTTTTTCTTCTTCCTGTTCTAACGGGGGGGAGAAGTCTGAGGGAGGGCTTGTCCCAGAACAAATGGGAGCATGTGATAATTTGTACCTCTGGTCCTTGTTTGCCTCTGGAGCAAGGTACCTGCCGCAGGCTAAGCTAAGCACTTCTTGCTGGCTTGGCCTGAGGCAAATGCCCATCCTTCCCCTCCCCCCACCGCCCTAAGTTTGCATTTTCCTCTTTCTCAGGTGACGTTGATCATACATTCGTGCAGCGCACCGCCAACTGTCCAGCACGAACTGAAGCAAGAAGAGGTTGAACAGCTGAAGGTGAGTAAACCGCACCAAAGCAGCCATGGAGATTTCTTTGCTGTCCAATTGCCAGCCTGCAAGTTACTCCTAGGGTGTGTGTGTGGGGCGGGGAGGACACTTTTCTGTTTGGGAGCGTGTCTCTAGAGGTCTGTTGGGATGGAATTGTATCTCCCATCTTTTGGAGGCCAGCCCTTCATTCTTTGGACTATGGGTATGGGGAGAACTCAGGAATGTAAACCACTTTGGGAGGGGCTGTGGCTCAGAGGTAGAGCATCTGCTTGGCATGCAGAAGGTCCGAGGTTCCATCCCTGGCATCTCCAGTTTAAGGAGTCAGGCAAGTAGGTGATGTGAAAGACCTCTGCCTGAGACCCTGGAGAGCCGCTGCCGGTCTGAGTAGACAATACTGTCTTTGATGGACCAAGGGTCTGATTCAGTATACAGCAGTGTCCTGTGTTCAACTTCCTGAACCAGTAGCTAATATCAACCCTTTAGGGCAAGTGAAATATGTACAGTGTAATAGCAGGTGTTGGGGAATGACCTTTCTCTGTCTGAGACTCTGGAGAGCTGCTGCCAGGCAAAAGAGTCAGTATTGGGCTAAATGGGCTAGTAGGCAGAAAGCAGCTTCATCTGTTCATCCGACTGCTGCAGGAAGTGAAATAAGGGGTGGGGAAGTCCGAGGCCCACAAGGCCATTTGGGAATGGGAGAATGATGAGAAGGCCCCCTTGGCATAGTAGGTCTCCAATTAGGGCCTTAGGAGATTATGTAGAAAGCTCTGGCAGTCTTTCATCTACTTAGTACTTAGAGATTCTGGTGTGCATTTAAAATAGCTTGGGCGAGGTTTTTAGTCACTCAGACCAGAGGAGAGGGAAGGGAAATCAGACTTCTTTCACTTCCTCCTGTTCGCGCAGGTGTGAGCCTCACTGAACTTTGCTTTGTTTCCAGCAATGTATGAGTAAGAGATACGATGGCTCACAACAAGCCCTGGACCTGAAGAGTCTTCGCACAGATCCAGGTAGATCGATCCCTCTATCCCTTCTATTCGCAGCTTTTCTTCTGCAAAAACAGAGTGAAGCTTGGGCTTCCCAGCCTTCTCTCAAGTAATTTCAAAATCAATGCCAGCAGGTTTGCAGTGCAGACAGTCCTCAGAATCTGGGTTGCTTATCCAGCAGAGGTTGCAATGGTCTAACTGCCGCTGCAAGCGAAGGAAAGACAAGTAGCCAAGGGTGGGGCTTCCAAGGAGTCCTGCCAGGAGTGGATGAGACTGATAATGCCTGAGTTGTTTTTTTAATTCCTCAGATCTGGTAGCGCACAACACTGATGTGGTGTTGAGCCGCCGAAGCTGCATGCTGACTGTGCTGAGCATCATTGAGGAGAACATCCCTGAGGTCAGCGGTCTTTGCCTCCTCTGCTCCAGATTTTGCTGGACTTTCTGTTTCCAATGCCCTTGCCTAGATTTCTAAGCATGCTCAGAAACACTTTTGGCCTCCTTGGCTCAAAAACACTGTTAGCCTTCTTGGCTCTTGGCTCAAAAACTGTTTGGAGATCTCAGGTAGGCATGAGCTCGTTGGCAGCAAAACTTGAACAACAGTTACAGGTAAGTGCAACAGGTAAGGCACCCATCCAGCATGGTGGGGTGGTTAAGAGCAGTGGTTTGGAGCGGTGGACTCCGATCTGGAGAACCGGGTTTGATTCCCCACTCTTCCACATGAAGCCAGCTGGGTGACCTTGGGCTAGTCACAGCTTTTAGAGCTCTCAGCCCCACCTACTTCACGGGGAGTCTGTTGTGGGGAGGAGAAGGTGATTGTAAGCTTGTTTGAGTCTTCCTTAAATGGTAGAGAAAGTCAGCATATAAAAACCAACTCTTCTCCTTCAGTCCCTCTGCAAAATGCTTAAAATGATGTTTGGTATTGACATAGGGATTTTATATGGTTAAATCTCAACTCAGCTTCCAAAACAAAATCTGAAGTGGCTGAGCTGAACACTAGTGGTGTTTGTGGAGCTTTCTGTCCTCATCCCATGTGTTCGCACTCACGGTCCTAGCAAATTCAGTCTTGATCTTTCTGCTCTTTCCACCTTCAGAGCAAAAGTGTTATCAGTAATGCTTTGTGAAGCCAAATTGAGAGGTTGTGATTTTAAAAACTTGTCCAGCGGTCACACAAAGTGTGGCAGGGAACGGAACACAAAGGAAATGTTAAAAGCAGGGACACATATGCAGCATTTATATAGCGTTGCTGCCTTTACACCACACCACCTCTCTAGGGTCAGCATATTTAACATGAGAGAGACTGGGAGCAGTTGTTTGCCTAAGGCTGTCTAGTTAGTTTGTGGCAGAAGTGACATTTGAACTAGGGACTTCTGGATGGCTGCTTATTCTCTTGACCGCTTGGTTGAAGCGCTGGGTCCTTTCTTGTTCAGTCACCTTTGGGCCTGAGCAAGCTTGCCATAACATTCTAAACTTTTGTGCCTAGTTTATATTATCTACTGCTCCATTGAGTTTTTGTGTGAAGTTAAATATGGGAAATTACAGCAGTACTTTGATATACTTGAGGAACCCCCTTCAACGGAGGGCATTTATGCTCGCCAGGCTGAATGCCCTCCCTTTGGCGGTACCTAACGGCAGGTTTAAAAATATTCCTTTTGAGAAAAGATTATGTGTATGTGGCTTGAGTCAACACAATACGCTACAGCATAGAATCATAAATTATCACTGAAGCGGGCCAGTGCGTTTCAGTGCCTATGCTCTTAGAATCGACCCCTTCCTGAGAAGGGGTATGTTATCTTATTCAGTTAGACACCTAATAAGCAGGACTCAACTGCTTTCTTACTGGAGTAAGCTTTTTATTGAATAGCCTCAAATATGTATATGTATGTACAATCTTAACATAATGTATTATATATGTATGTAGATGGTTACAAAGTCTTAAATGTTACATAAGTTCAGTCATTATGAGTCTTAAATATGTTAGTGTTGCAAGCAATCTTAAACAACTCTATACCTCTATATGAGAGTTTCAAACCTTAAAGCAGTAATAACATTTCATTCAGAAAATACAACAGTTACAGAAATCTGTAAAAATGGTTAGTTCAGTAAATAAGATCTGATTCAGTTAAAAGTATCTTAATTCAAAGTATCTAGAATATCATAAAAATAAGTAGGCATACTTACCCAATCATGTCATCTGTGAAACTCTCCAGTCTATCAGGACTAGAGAGATCTGAGAGTTCCCAGTCCATGCTAAAGATGGGTAGACTGCTAAGGTCCTCCATTTGTTGTTGTAGTCTCTGAGAATCTCTAGTATATGTAAAGGCTAGAGAAACTGAGAGTTCTCAGTGCATGCAAGGATTGAATTCATGAGCCTATAGAGCATATTTTCAGTCCATGCCAGGACCAGGTCCATGAGACTATAGAGAAATCTCGTGAGTCCCTCCATTTGTTTGAGAGGCCTCTGATTATGCAAAGGATCAGAGAGATCTGTGTGAGAACCCCTAGTTCATGCAAGAACTAGAAAGTTCCATGAACCTTTAATCCATGCTTAGATTAAAGAGTTGTGTGTGAGACCTTAGTCTAAGGTAGTCTAAGGAAGAACTTCCTTGTTTATAAGGACTGAAGTGTCCATGTAAGGGCTAGATAGATCTTAGTGAAAACTTCTTAATACAAGATCTCAGTGCCTCCATACAAAGGATGGAGAGATCTTTTAGAAGTGAGCTAGGGAGCTCTTAGAACCTCCGTGTCTATGCAAAGACTTGGAAAGATCTAAGCTCCTCCAATCCGTGAGGACTGGAAAGCTCTAAAAACCTCAATCCACGCAAGGATCAAGGTCTGAAAGCTTACATCCCATGCAAGGGATGGAGAGATCCATTTAGGCTAGAGGGTTCCTAACCTGTTAGGAACTCTAACTCTAGTCTAGAAGGCTCCTTTTATATAATTCAAGATCAGTTTTTTTCTGATCTATGAGATTTATTTTTACAGCTAGATTTATTTTCCTGCTGGATTTATTTTCCTGCACATGCTCTGTAGCTGCAAGCTTTCCCGGCAGACTACCATATAAGGAGTTCCTCTTCTAGGAGGCTATTTTGCTGATCATAGCCACATATATTAAACAGTCAATTTGTGTCTTTGTTATACCTCTATAATGGTTGATTTTACCAGCATTCTCATCTGAAGAACATGGTCAAAATGAATATATTCTTAACTTTCCAACATAATTCTTTCATATTTAAATCTTAAAACACAATATAATATTCAATACCATTAGGTAATGTTTCAGTCAGCTGTTGCTGACTAGTCATTGTTAGATGACAGGTAGGAAAAATATTCTGCTGGATAATCTACTGGATAAAAATACTACTGGGAAAGCAATTCTACTGGACTTAAAGGGAATAAAAATCCAAGAGTATAATTATTTTTCCCCTCAAAAAGGAGACATGCTATGCATGTCTAGGCTTGTCCAGTTTAAAGGGAATCAAACCTCTGAATGGCTTCACAGTGAACTTTAGGAAAATTCTACAAACTCATTGCTCCATATGTTCCCATAATCTTCTATATGTTTAGGGCTGCACGACGGTCCTCGTAAAAAAACAATTCTGCCCTTGATTGATAAAATGAAATCTAGCAAAGAATTCTCTGTATGCCGGTTTTTGTTGAAGATACTATTCCTGAAGTCACTTTGAAGGTGGTGGAATTTTTATGGAAGTAGTCAATATTAGGACTGAAGTATAAACCATATTTAGATCTAAAATGTGCGGACAGTGAATTTTGTGTACTGCCTACATCACGTTTCTGAGTATATGCCAATAATGGTCGATGGATTGAGTTTTTGTGTGATGCTGCGTTCTGTGCGAAGGCGTTTAAAATTTGCTGGCTTTCTGTGTGCTGCCGGCCCTTGCCTTGTTTAAAAGAAAGGGAGCCTCTTTTCCTTGCGCTCCCACTTCACCTTGTGCACCCACTCCCTTGCAGCTTCTCTCTTTGAATCTGAGCGACAACAAGCTGTACCGGCTGGATGATATGGCCAATCTTCCCCAGAAGGCTCCCAATCTGAAAATCCTCAATTTGTCCGGCAACCAGGTAGACCCAGACGCTCCCTGTCCTCAGCCTGCGTGGTGTAGTGGTTAAGAACGGTGGTTTGGAGTGGTGGATTCTGATCTGGAGAACCGGGTTCGATTCCCCACTCCTGCACATGAGCAGTGGATGCTAATCTGGTGAACCAGGTTGGTTTCCCCACTCCTGCACATGAAGCCAGCTGGGTGACCTTGGGCTAGTCACAGTTCTATTAAGAGCTCTCTCAGCCCTACCTACCTCACAGGGTGTCTGGTGTGAGGGGAAGGAAAGGTGATTGTAAGCCGGTTTGATTCTGCCTTAAGTGGTAGAGAAAGTCGGCATATAAAAAAACAATTCTTCTTCTGGTCCTCTGTTCTTAAAATTCTTCTTCTGATCCCATGGTGTGTTTTTCCCCCTCCTCCTCTAACTGCCTTCAGTTGAAGACGGAACGTGAGCTGGACAAGTTGAAAGCATTAAAGCTCGAGGAACTGTGGCTGGACAACAATCCACTGTGCGATAGCTTCCGGGACCAGTCCACCTACATCAGGTGAGGGGCGGCCCCGGGGCTGCCTCGGCTGGCTGTGGCAGGGCCACCCCTCCATCCCGCCCTCTCATCCTCACTTTAATTGATTTGGCCCCACGTTTGCCCACCGGGCAGATAGGGCCCCATAGAGATGAGCCAGCTCCTTGTCAAGGTTTGATCTCCCCAGTGCTGCCTGGTCGATTAACTTGACCTCTGTACGTAGTGCCATCTAACGTTGGCCATGGCCAAGTCTCCCTCAAGACTCCTAGTATTTCTGAATCCTGATTGTGATGCCTGTGACTGTGATTTTTATTTCAGCTAGATCGGAGCGCTGCCCAATCCTCTCACCACCCACTGCCCCCCATATGAACATTATGAAGTGAACAGCTAAAAGTTTGCTTTTCAAGTGATCCTCCTGTATCCCCTCCAGTCTTGCTTCCCTTCCTTGCACCATCTTACTACTTCTGCCCGATGAAGGGAGCTTTGAACTCTTGAAAGCTTATGCCCTGGAAATCTTGTTGCTCTGTAAGGTGCTACTGGACTCGAATCTAGCTGTACTTCCCCTTGAGTTCGTCATCTTCAAAGGACCCCTCGCCTCTTCCTTCCACTCTCCACACTTCACTTTGCTTTTAACTCCTTCTGGGCTCAAAGACCTCACGATGCACAGCCTTTTCCATTCTGTCCGGCCACTTCCTACGTCTCCCACCCCCTCCCCATGCCTCGTTTAAGCCTGCCACGCCACATTACCTCGTCGGGGGCTTTGCCTTTCGCATTGATAGCGATAGCTCCCCATGTCGTTCCAAATAGTACCATGTAGCGCCGGTGCACGCATCATCTTGATTCTGGAGTCGAACGTGAGCCGCCGAATGCTTGGGGCAGCCCTGGTGTGTTTGGCCCGCACAGATGGCTGGTTAGCCAAAGACGGGTAAGATTCCTCGCGGGAGGAACAACCTAAGACAGGCACAGTCACACAGTGGCCAAACAAGCCATCCCCCCACCTCTGGGGAAGCCGGCAGATGAGGGACAGCTGCCTGGTTTATACGCTTTATCTTTGGACAGCCCCGGCGCTAATTTCTGAGCTTCTCAACGACAGGGGCAGTGACGGTGCTGACTCTGAGATGGAGCAGCAGCTGGCTGAAGCTGTGCGCTCTTTGCAAGGAAGATCCTTCTCGTGTTCACTGCAAGTGGAAAAATGTCCTTTCTCTTGGAGCCTTGCAGGCGTAAGGCAGGCACCCGTGCTCTCTGAGAGGGTGGGAGCAGTAGGGGTGACCCCAAGACTGGGCAAGGCTGTGCATTGGTCGAGCGGGGGGGGGGACTTCCAGGCCTTTTCCTTTTGGTTTCAGTCTGTTGCCTCCCTTGCTTCTTACCCCCACCCCCCACACTCTCTTCCCCAGTCATTAATTAGATTTGGGCCTTGATGCAGGAACCCTCCCCAAGCTGTTTTTAAGTTGAGTACCAAGGATGTTGGCCCAGGCATCTCCGAGACCAGTGGGGATCCTTGGTCCACTCCCCCTACTTCCTATTCCCCACCCATGCCCTCTTGTCTCTTTGGATCACCTCTCCTATAAATGAGCTGTGCGGGTGAGTACAAGCTCAGGTAAGTGTAGTGCAGAGCAAAGAGGGCCCTTCAGCAGTGTGGCCTTCTGCAGCTCATACCCATGTGGATGTGTAAAACTACCATGGGAAAAAAACACAATAATGCAGGGCTTTATTTAAGACTTATTTTCTGCTCTGCCGATTCAAAGCAGAGGCCTGTAACCTGCTGAGTGCCTGGAAGCAGACTAACTATCAACACTGTCCTTGACCTCTTTATGGGGATGGAATTGTAATCCTCACACTGACAGACTTCCACAAAGTCCAGAGCTGCATGTTTCGTTAAAGGAACATTGGCCGTATTGTTTCCCCAGAAGTGACCATTTGAGTCAGATTGTAATATATGGGGAAATGGAAACCAAAGATATTGCACGGCTCTTTTAACACTGATTGTAGAAGTTATCTGATCTTAATGATCAGACTTTCTAAGTGACTCCGCACTCTAGTGCTGCTTGCATAAATGATGCCCAGAGAGGTTATTCCTAAAGTAGTTACATGTGCAGCTATACAATCACTGCTGGGTTTTGCGCACATGCTCTCCTGGTCTTGTTTAAAATGCTTGTGCATGTAAATTTCTTAGGCTTCCCAAGACCAATTCAAATTGGCAGCCTTTTCTTGGGGTTTCATTAGAGATTCTGGTGAGTAATGCCACCATTTCACAGCTTCATGTGGTGTTTCTCTACGCTTGCCAACAAGGGAAGTGGATTTAAATCATGTTCTGTTCCTCTCAGAACTGGGTGTCACATCGGGGGTGAGGATCTTAGGAGCTGATAGACGACATGGCCTCTGTGATAGTAATTGTGCCTTCAAGTCGCAGCCAACTCATGGCGAGCCCGAGACCGTGGGGTGTTCAAGGCAAGAGAGCAGCAGAGGTGGTCTACCATTGCCTTCCTCTGCATAGTCACCCCTGCCTTCCTTGGTGGTCTCCCAACCGAGTACTGATTGTGGTCAACCCTGCTTAGTTTCCAGGCTCTTGTGAAATCTGCCTCATCAGGGCCATTCAGGCTGCTTGGCCTCTTGTGCCTGGCCCAGGGTAATAATTTTTGAACCCCCCATCCTTTTGAGCATAGTTGAAGGTTTTTATCGTGAGCCTTCCCCTCCTGGTTTTAAAGGGGGAATGCCCCTGCTTTTGCAGGAGGCACAAGCAGGTAGAGAGGGCGGAGGCCATGCGGGGGACGTAGCTGAAAAGGGGCTGACTGGGTTCCAGAGAGGGTGACGACGGAAGAGAGGGGCCATCAGGCCAGGTGGTGGATGGAGGGGGTGGGGTGGGGTGGGGGCAGCCCCACTGTGCTGTAAAACTTGTTTCACTCACTCTCGTCCCTCTTCCGGCAGCACCGTCCGGGAACGGTTTCCGAAGCTGCTGCGGCTGGTGAGTTGTGTTGCCAACCCTTGTGGGAGGAATGCGGAGCCTTGAGCTCGTCTCCGTAACGTTTGACGGTGCTCTTGCCTTGTTCCTCTGCCTCTCCCCTCTGCAGGATGGTCATGAACTGCCCCCTCCCATCTCCTTCGATGTAGAAGCGCCAACAACCCTGCCTGCCTGCAAGGTACGAAACCACCTCAAAAGCTGTGGGGAAAGGGGTGACTTGTCGCTGGTTCATTGAGTCTTTTGAGCTCTTTTTAATCACGTTGATTAGAGTTGGAAGGCTGTTTGCCAAGAGCCCTGCCATAGCTCTGCATTATTAATGTGAGCATGGTTAACAGGTAATTTCTTTGTCTCGTCCAGGGCAGCTATTTTCCTTCGGATGACTTGAAGGTGCTGGTTCTCCGATTTCTGCAGCAGTATGTATTGAGTTGTTGCCTCGTTAATAGTATTCCTCAAGTAGCATGGCGCTATAGATTATTATGGGGGGGGAACCCCACAGGCCTTGCTCAAGCTCACAATCATTTTAAAAAAATGTAAAGATGCCTTATACCGTTGATCTTTCTGACCCAGCGTTGTCTGCTCTGACTGTCAGTGGCTCTCTAAGGTATCTCACAGAGAGAAGTCTCTTCCAACTCCAGCTACCAGAGGTCCCAATTAAACTGGAGATTCCCAAGATTAAACTCAGGACATTATGCATGCAGAGCGTCCACTGCACACACTAAGCCACAACCCTTCCCTCTGTGTACGCGAGAGTGACATATGAGGATTCCTCTCACTATGTTGGAGCGTCAGTCCGTGTAGCCCAGTGGTATCTGCTTGGGCTGACGGCAGCTATCCAGGGTCCCAGGCTAGAGGTCTTTCGCAGGCCTTCTACCAGCTAAAGCCCCTTTACCATGCAAATATGTGCTCTGCTGCTGGGCTGTGACCTTTCCTAGTGTAAGGGAAGGATGTTGAGGGAGAAAAGTAGGGAAGAGTTGGTTTTTTTATATGCCGACTTTAACTACCATTTAAGGGAGACTCAAACCGGCTTACAATCACCTTCCCTTCCCCTCCCCACAACAGACACCCTGTGAGGTAGGCGGTACAGAGAGCTCTAACAGAGCTGTGACTAGCCCAAGGTCACCCAACTGGCTTCATGTGTAGGAGTGGGGAAACAAACCCTGTTCACCAGATTAGCCTCCGCCGCTCATGTGGAGGAGTGGGGAATCAAACCCGGTTCTCCAAATCAGAGTCCACCGTTCCAAACCACTGCTCTTAACCACTGTACCACACTGGCTGGGGAATGACTTTGGACCCTTAAGCTCGAACATCATAGAGACAAAAAAAGATGGTCCTGAGTGGAACGGAGCGGCATCCCATTAAAATTTGTGTTGGGAAGACCTACCAGTCGGGTCTGACTAATAGTTTATTTGAGGCCCAGAAAGTAAAATTCTCCTCTGACTTCCATCACAGTCCCTTTGGCTACAGAGTTTTGGTCATTCCACCTTTTCCTGGGGGCGTCTCACTCAGCGGCCTCTTCTGAATTGCCTGGAGCTCTGGGCTCTGCAAGCATCCTTCTGTAGAGCGTGTATCTGACTTGTGAGGATGGACAATGACCTCGTGGTACCCATTCTTCAACATATGTGATTGATTTTTGCGAGACTTCGACCCACCAGGGTGCGGAGGGGGAAGGGGGTAGGAACGGCTAGATCCAGAGACCAATCTTTCCTGTACCATTCCACTGGGATTGGAGATGACGGTCTTGGTCGGTTTTATTTTTGCCAAGGTAGTAAACGTTTTGGGGCTGTATTGCTTCAGATTGCTGGTGAGGAGCTCATGTGAGTGAACACACCCATGGGGGGTGTTCTTGAACATAACATTTTAGAAAAGGGAGGATTCCAGCTCGACCTTCTCCCTGGTGTGCTAGATCTTAATACACAATTTCATCTTCCCTCCCCCCCAAATGTGGAAGCATTCTGCTGCATGAACCATTGTCTGCGGTCTGGGGTAATATGGCTCAGACCTGGGCTTTACTGCCTTATCTCCATAAGCCTAAAGCAACGGGTATCTTTTCTGTCCTATTTTTCTCAGTAACACTTGAGTTCCCTCACAGATACTACACGATCTATGACTCTGGGGACCGGCAAGGGTTATTGGATGCCTACCACGATGGAGCCTGTTGCTCCCTGAGCATTCCCTACTCGAAGGTGAATCCTTCCCGGTAAGCTGACATCCCTAGTTTTATTCTTTAGCACCGGGGTGGGAAAAGCATGTTTCGTAGTGTAGTAAACTGGGGGGGGTGGGGGTGGCATTGCACCGTGGGCTCCATGTACAGATGGTGAGGATAATCTGGGTTCTGCACCAAAAAGTTCAAAGTTCGTCAACGTGTGCGTGGCAGAAGCTACTTGCGCAATTCCCTCTTGTTTTTGCTGCTTGTGGAGAGGTCAGCCAGCTGTGCAGGGTACTGCATGTGCATGAATTGACTGTGTAAACCTACCTAAAACATTTCAGGGAAAGCTGTGCTGTTAATAGATGTAAATCTATTTTATTCAGTTTCATTTGCAGCCTCCTTTCTTACTGGGACTCAGGGTGGATTACAAATACGATGGAACTAAGTCAGTCAGTAAGCTGATTAGAAAATGTAACGCTTGAATCTAACAGCAAAGGTTCCCAGTAAAATCCGTTTTGCCAATCAGCAAGTGGATGACAGAACATAAAATGAAGATTCCTAATAAAACAACGTAATGCAGAGGGGCTGGGACCGAAGGACGGGAAGAAAGAACACATTCTCCCTAATAGAAGTCCTTCTCCTGAGCTGATCTATTACATCACATCATTGTTGGTTTTGGGGAGTTGGGTGGAAGGATCCGTATCTTCGTACTAGCCCTGTGATATGAGTTAGGTTGAGAAATAGAGCCATGTGGCCAAGGCCCACCTTTTTATTACTAATCTGTTTAAGAAGAAGAGTTGGTTTTTATATGCCGACTTTCTCTACCACATAAGGAAGAATCAAACCGGCTTACAGTCACCTTCCCCTCCCCACAACAGATACCTTGTAAGGTAGGTGGGGCTGAGAGAACTGTGACTAGCCCAAGGAAGGAGTGGGGAAACAAATCTAGTTCACCAAATTAGTCTTCGCCACTCATGTGGAGGAATGGGGAGTCCAGCCCAGTTCTCTTGATTAGAGTCCACTGCTCCAAACTACCGCTCTTAACCACTACACCACGCTGGCTAATGAACATTTAAAATGTCTACTTTACAGGAACTGGAGGCAGCTTACAATGTGTGTATGTGTGGTGTCAAGTCACAGCTGACTTACGGTGGCCCCATAGGGCATGGGTGTGGAAATTCTTTGTTACAAGGGCAGGATATGACATAATTGTCACTTGGTTGGGCTGGGCCATGTGTACATTTAACGTCAGGTGCCAGAGATACAAACTTTATAGAAGACATGGCCAAGGCCAATTAATGGTATTATTTTTTACTTTAAATGCAAACATGCTTAAAGCAATGACACTCTTACAGTCTTTTCTTTTATTCAAGTCTTTGATCATTGACACCTCGGGAGCAGGGGGAGAGGGCTAGATAAGAGCTCTCTAGGGGCTGAATTTGGCCCCTGGGCCTTATGTTTGACGCCCCCACTATAGGGGTTTCAAGGCGAGAGACGCTCGGAGGTGGTTTGCCATTGCCTGCCTCCGCGTGGGCTGAGAGAGTTCCGAGGGAACTGTGACCGGCCCACAGTCACCCAGCAGGCTTCATGTGGAAGAGTGGGGGAATCAAGTCCGGTTCTCCAGATTGGAGTCCATCGCTCTTAGCCACTACACCACACAGGCTTTCTGAAGCTGACGTTATAAACACAATAAGAAGAATAAAAATACGTAACCACAAATTAAAATCATTAATTTGAAACTGCCCGTAGGCAGAAAAAGTAAAACTAATCAGACACCATTGTGAATAAAGCCGTTTTCAGCTGCTTCTTAAAGGGTCGAAAGGGAAGGGGCCAGACACTGCAGAGCCAGGCAGGGATTTGAACCTCGGTGGTTGGAAGGACATGATGCACCCTTCCTGCATATTTTAAAACAAATGGGGAAAAACAGAGGGGGGAGCAGATGTTATGGCTTTTTGGAGTGACTGCAAACATTCTTCTCCCATACGCATTCCTGGAAAGCCTTGAGCTTCCTTAAGAGGATTTTCTCTTCTCCAACAGGGGCACTTTGTCAGAATACTTCAAGAACAGCAGGAACGTGAAGAAACTTAAAGATCCCAGTAAGCAGCCGTGAAATGACTATGGAGAGGGGTGTGTTGTTGGGTGGGAGTGGACTTAGGCAGTGCCGGCTGCAACCATACACCTCCTTCCCCCTCTGATGCAGCCCGAAGGGGGATTGCGTGCGGTGGCAGCACTGCGCGTGGCTTCCGTTTCCAGGCACCACCCTCAGCTGGGTGCCAGAGGGGGAAGCTGCCCCTACCCTAGACCCGCTTGCGAGGGGGGAGCTGCCACGGCGAAAGGGTTTGGCAAGGTTCCAGAAGCACAGGAAGCTTTTGTACTTCCACTTCCTCAAAAGAAGCATTAGCATCTGAAGGGCTTTGGCCATTCACGTGTTCCAGGCTGAAGTGCCCCGCATATTTATTTTTAGTTTTTCACGCTGAACCGTCATGAAGCTGGCACATGCATGCTTCGTGTTTCTTAAGAGTCCCTTTAATGCGACGTTTTGTATTTGCTCTGCCCCCTCACCGAAGCATTTACTGAAGGAACCATGAAAAATCACAAACACGGCTTAGCTATGCAAACAAAGCAGCAGGCGAGGGGAGGTGAAATTTCTCCGTTTGCACGGGACTGTGAATAGGCATTTTAAAGGTCGCATTTTAAAAAAGAGCTTTGAGTGAGCATCAGAACTGACCCTGCATAAATGGCCTTTGTATACAGGGGCTGGTTTCAGGTGGGGAAGTTGGACAAGGAGGATAGGCAGCCATTTACACAGGGGCCTGGGGTGGGGGAAAATAGCAGAATTGACCTTTATTGGTTGGAACAGTTTTGAAAGTGGAGGGGACAAGGCCAGTGATTAGTCCACATCCTGCCAACCATCCTTAGTTTTATCATTCCTTCCCCAAATGCTGCTTAGTCGGTAATACCTGTGGATTCACTGCCCATTCAAGCAAACCATTTCAATTCGCATTGGCCTTTGCAAAAAGAGACACCTTCATGGATCAGTCTGTTTTGAGCTGGTAGCTGGACTTGGAATTGCAGGGGTGCTGACTGAGTCATCCTCGGTTCCAGCTAGTAGATGCTGTCGTTCGTTGCTTCTTTTAGGATGGGGGCTTCTTCATCCACGCAGCGAGCTTGGCCTCCCAACAGATCTGTGTCTGTGGTCACTTGGATCCTCTAGGGGCTCTTCTCATTAGGGGGTTAAAAAAAGAGATAAAGGTCCCCTGTGCAAGCACCGGGTCATTCCTGATCCATGGGGTGACTTCACATCCCGACGTTTACTAGGCAGACTTCATTTACGGGGTGGTTTGCCAGTGCCTTCCCCAGTCATCTTCCCTTTACCCCCAGCAAGCTGGGTACTCGTTTTACCGACCTCGGAAGGAAAGAGGGCTGAGTCAACCTTGAGCCGGCTACCTGAAACCAACTTCCGTTGGGATCGAACTCAGGTTGTGAGCAGAGGTTAGACTGCAGTACTGCAGCTTACCACTCTGCACCATGGGGCTCTTCATTAGGGGGTACTGGATGCCCATGATGTGAAACAGTACCTGGGCCTCTTTGGGGTGTTGGTATAGGAGACAGAAGTGAGGAAACATGTGAGCACTCAACCAGCTGGTGAGCTCCAAGGTTTGGTTGTGCAATCTCCCCAAACTTTTAAAACCCGATGTATTTTCACTGGAGTGTGTTGCCTGGACTCAGCTGTGCGATGAAGGTGAACAAATGTCTTCCGGCAGGAATAAAAGTAGCTCCAGGTTTATTGAGGCCATTAAGTAAGCATTTGAACACAGACTGTTCAGGGAGCGAGTCTACAGATTGATCACGCTGTCCGGTCAACATGTCTGGACTCTTGAGGCACTAAGATCAGTTTGCCTAATTTACTGGCTTCATGGTATACACTTCATCTTCCTTCCCTGTGTGTGTGTTAAGTGCCGTCAAGTTGCAGCTGACTCATGGCAACCCCTTTTGGGGTTTTCGTGGCAAGAGACTAACAGAGGTGGTTTGCCAGTGCCTCCCTCTGCACAGCAACCCTGGTATTCCTTGGTGGTCTCCCATCCAAATATTAACCAGGGCTGACCCTGCTTAGCTTCTGAGATCTGACGAGATCAGGCTAGCCTGGGCCATCCAGGTCAGGGCCTTCCTTCCCTGACTTAGGGAAATTTTTTAAAAGGCACAGTTTTAAGAATGCTTTCTGCATTTTCCACTGTGAGCCTTTATCTACAAACAGTGCAAATAACAGATAAGAGTATTTCTTAAACAATGAGGGTTGCTGTTGTTTTTGCTAACCAGCATATGTACATATTAACCAAGTGGTAGAGTCCACAACTCTTTAATTAATGGGAAGACTAATTTAGGGGAATAATTCTTTTTCATGTTTCCTTTCTTGTATCTTTGATCGGTGCATGACCCGAAGGAAAGCTTTTGGTTTCTTCATAACAATGGCTTGTGCTAGACTAGGTTGAGAATAATTATCCCTTAGCAAACACTGTCTGCTGTTTATGTAAAACTTAAATAACAGAGATTGTGTGCTTGACACGCTTAATGTTCAGTGTCCTGGAACCCTTTTTTGACTGGCAAACCAGTAGTACCTTCTGGTTTCCATCTTTAGCAGAAGAAACTACGAATATAAAATGTCTGGTCTTCAAACAGTAAGGTCTAACACAGTATGAATACAGCAGAATAATATAAATAAACCCAGATAAACATGCACTGACTTTTTGTACTGTGTTACTCATCTGGCAGTAAGATATTCACCAGAATAACATTCATCCTTGGAAAGCTTGAGACTTGTGCCTTACAGGGATTTATCATACCTACCACAACGGCTTCCCTGCTGTAATCAATGCTGATTATAAGGATGGATGATATAGCAGTGTGTCCCTTGTTTCCTCGACCAGTAGGGATGTTCTTACATGTCATCTTTAAGAACATAAGAAAGGCCATGCTGGATCAGACCAAAGCCCATCAAGTCCAGCAGTCTGTTCACACAGAGGCCAACCAGGGGACTCTAGGAAGCCCACAAACAAGACGACTGCAGCAGCATTATCCTGCTTGTGTTCCACCCTGGTGGTCCCTTCCAACTGTGTGATTCTATGATCACCTAATATAATAAGCATGCTCCTCTGATACTGTAGATAATAGGTATTCATTTTGACTAGTAGCCATGGATCCTCCATGAACATGTCCACTCCCCTTTAACAGCCTTAAGAACATAAGAAAGGCCCTGCTGGATCAGGCCAAGGCCCATCAAGTCCAGCAGTCTGTTCACACAGTGGCCAACCAGGTGCATCTAGGAAGCCAACTTCCAAGTTGGCAGCTGTCACCTCATGCTCGGGTAGGGAGTTCCACAGTGTTTCTTTAATAAAGTTAACTGTTGCTCTGCCTCTTGCAGTTTACCTGACAGCATTCCCTATAAGCTTTGTCAGATTAGTGTACCTCATTTTATCAATCTTCCATGCTTAGGGTTGCCAAACTCCAGGTGGTGGCTGGAAATATCTTGTTATTCATCCGATCTCCAGGCAACAGAGATCAGTTCCCCTGGAGAAAATGGCCACTTAGGAAGGTGGAATCAATGCCTTGATACCCCATTAAGGTCTCTCCCCTCCTCAAACCCCCCCTCCTCAGCCCGCTGCCCGCCCCCCGCGAAATCTCCAGGTATTTCCCAACCCAGAGCTGGCAACCCTGTCCCTGCTGTTAAGGCCAAACACGGGCACTGTGTGTAGTATTTCTGGATCCACAGATTATTTTTTAATGCTGACTGAATGGAGAAGGGCATAAAACATATGAACAGCAGCTAAAACGTCCGGCAGAGCAGAGGCCAAGCCTTGACATAGAACTATGGTCATGTGATCTTACAGCGAAGTTCGGAATTGCCAATTCCGTAATACTTTCCTGTCTCAATCTTCCTCCCCCCCGTCCCCCTAGCCATGCGCTTCAGGCTCCTGAAGCATACGCGGCTGAATGTGGTGGCCTTTCTCAACGAGCTGCCCAAGACTCAACACGACATCAACTCCTTTGTGGTGGACGTCTGCGCACAAACGGTGAGCAGGGGGGTTGGCTGAGCAGGGACCGTCCAGCAAGGAATGGGCGAGGTCAGCAGTAAGTGCGGAGGTGGGGAAAGAAAAGACTGGTGTTGGGTGGAGGGTGAGGGGATTTTAGTATAACTGGCAGGTGATGAGGCCAGATAATCCCTTTGAATATTTTTTTAAAAAAAGGTAAAGGTCCCCTGTGCAATCACCGGGTCATTCCTGACTCATGGGGTGATGTCACATCCTGACATTTACTAGGCAGACTTTATTTACGGGGTGGTTTGCCAGTGCCTTCCCCAGTCGTCTTCCCTTTACCCCCAGCAAGCTGGGTACTCATTTTACCCGCCTCGGAAGGATGGAAGGCTGAGTCAACCTTGAGCCGGCTACCTGAAACCGACTTCCGTCGGGATCGAACTCAGGTCGTGAGCAGAGCTTGGACTGTAGTACTGCAGCTTACTACTCTTCTCCACGGGGCTCCTTTATCTTATGAATATCTTATGAATAGATATATTGTTATATTTTACCTTTTTAATCAATGCTAATTCCTTTGAATAGTTGCTTTGCTGGATAATGACAGTAATAAATTGAACTGTGAATGGGTCAAAAAAGTGCGATCCTCAGGATTCTGCAGCCAGAAAACTTTGCCAGAATAGTTAGATTCGAGTCCAGCAGCACCTTAGAGGCCAACAAGGTTTTCAGGGTGTGAGCTTTCGAGAGTGAAAACTCCCTTCCTGAGACACAAATACGAATGGAGATCTGAGCCTTTATATCCCAGTCAGAAGGTGGGAGGGAGATGGTGTAAAGAATGCCGAGGTACAGTACATATTTGTAATCGGTTTGATTGGAGCAGAGGGGAAATGCTTGGGGACAGAGAACTGGTATCTGCAGTGAGATAATCTGTAGTGAATTACTTTGCTACTGATGTTTAGTCTACTGCAGACGAATATGGCTACCCTCTGAAACTTACTAGAACACCGTGTGTCTTAATGTCTAATTTATTTTATAATAGCTCACTCAGTTTTCGACTTAAAGAAAAGCTGTCAAGGGCATATTTAAAAAAATGCACTTACTAGTATTTGCTTACAAGTATACTTGTGTATAACCTGGGCTTAATATTTGGCTCCTTTGGGCAGACAGCCATCCAGCCATTTGGCCCTTCCCTCCACCCTTACCCTCCAGTAGGGTTGCCAACCTCCGGATAGTAGCTGGAGATCTCCTGCTATTACAACTGATCTGCAGCTAATAGAGATCAGTTCACCAGGAGAAAATGGCCGCTCTGGCGATTGGACTCTATGGCATTCAAGTCCCTCCCTTCCACAAACCCCGCCCTCCTCAGGCTCCGCCCCAAAAACCTCCCGCCGGTGATGAAGAGGGACCTGGCATCCCTAACCTCCAGGCCTGTGGGGAAAATATGGAAAGCGGAAATTATGTCAGGCAATGCATCGATGTCATTTGCCCCGCCTCCAACCCCCCCCCCACCCGAGTTACCAGGTGACAGCCTGGCAGCCCTAGATAAACCCCTATGAGGTTGCTGTCACGAGCTGTCTTTGACACCATTCTTTTTCTTTGCAGAACACACTACTGTGTTTCACACTTAATGGGGTCTTTAAGGAAGGTGAGTGTGTTGTCGGAGTCCCCTTCTCACCCTCACCGTGCAGTGCAGCCAGCGCATGCGTGCTCTGCTAATTCCCCTTCCTCATCTCTGTTCTGTTTGTTGTTCTTTTCCCTACAGTGGACGGAAGGTGTCGGGATTCGTTGCGGGGGTTCACTCGTGTGTTCATCGCTGTGCCTGCCAGCAATAACGGGTAACGAAATGGGCCCTTCAGGGCACGGGCAGGTCGGGGTGTAGGTGGTACAAGGGCAGGCTCCATATCGCCACCAGTTCAGGTTGTAGAGCCTTTGGAGGAGGGTGGGATGTCGGTGAAGAGAAAGGACTTTTCTGCCTGTCATGAGCCAGACGAATCTGACTTCCTCAGGACTTGACAGTCATGTGAGAGAGTCCTCTTTACCTACCGTACACCAGCCTCTTCAGCCTGGCTTTTCATTCCTGCAGAAGGAACTCGTTTGACTCTCCTGATCTGTTCATTTTTTTTTAATTTGAATTTATATTGTGCTCTCTATCCCGGCCAAGGCCGGGCCCAGAGTGGCTCACATCAATTAAAAGCATAATACAATAAATAGAATATAGATAGTTCAAGTTTAAATTCAAAATCAAGTTTCTGTTGTCAAATGAGTTGGCACCCATATATCAAGCACAGGACCACGGCGAGCCCAGGGAAAGCAATCAGGATCCCAGTTGAGTTCAGATGAAGAAAAGAAGGGGTAGGGAGGCCAGCTATGATGGAAACAGTTGCTGCCCACAACCATAGGCCTGGCAGAACCTCTCAGTCTCACAGGCCCTGTGGAACTCGACTAGATCCCACAAGTGGCATGGGTCGAGGGTGGTGGAGAGATCTTGGTCCATTGGCCTGAGCCAGCTTTGGGGCCTGCCGGTTGCTGGGATTCAGGCAAATAATGTCGGGTTAGGTGAGCTCGGCTTGATTCCACAAGGCACGCCCAATGTTCTTAAGCAAGAGGGTAGGCTACATATCACTTACTGATAACACACATCTAAACTCTTAAGAGAGGCTGAGTGTGTACTTTTGTATTGTAAATTTACAGCACATAAGTAGGCCACAGAGATTTGGGGTTGAGAATAAGCAGATCATACAACAAGCCTGAAAATCAATCCGCTCCTGATATATCGAAAGCTTCCTGCTCAGTCCTAAAGCCGGGACTTGGGGCTGCCCCTTTAGTTTCTTGCACCATTCCAATTACCTTTTAGTGCAAAGAATAGGCAGACCGGGCAAGGAACACCATGAAGGTATTCACCTGGGGTTTGAGCCTTCTCTCTAGAGCTGGGTATGTTAAGCCTGAAGAGGAGAAGACTGAGAGGTGATATGATAAATATCTTCAAGTACTTGAAGGGCTGTCATGTAGAGGAGGGTGCTGAGTTTTCTGTAGCCCCAGAAGGTTGGACCAGAACGAACAGGTTGAAATTAAATCAAGAGTTTCCGTCTAGACATTAGGAAGAATTTTCTAACAGTTAGAGTGGTTCTTCAGTGGAACAGGCTTCCTCGAGAGGTGGTGAGCTCTCCTTCCCTGGAGGTTTTTAAGTGGAGGCTAGATAGCCATCTGTCAGCAATGCTGATTCTATGACCTTAGGCAGATCATGAGCGAGGGCATCTTGGTCATCTTCTGGGCATGGAGTAAGGGTCATTGGGGGTGTGAGGGGAGGTAGTTGTGAATTTCCTGCATTGTGCAGGGGGTTGGACTAGATGACCCTGGTGGTCCCTTCCAACGCTATGATTCAACAATAGCTGGCAAATCTTACCCTTGTTCGCCAGCCGCCTTCCCGTTACCGGTCAGCCAAAGCCACGCATCACCTTGCGCCCTTCTTGGTAGTAATCCCAAGTCTTCTCTCACGCACAGGCTGTGCATTGTGAACGACCAGCTGTTTATCCGCAACCCCACCAACGAGGAAATCCGCAGGGCTTTTGTCATGCCAGCCCCCACCCCCTCCTCCAGCCCTGTGCCCACGCTCTCCGCGGAGCAGCAGGAAATGTTGCAAGCTTTCTCCGTGCAGTCCGGCATGAACCTGGAGTGGTCTCAGAAGTAAGCCTTGCTGGAAAGGGGGGCTGGGAACACTGGAAAGCGGGGCTCGGGTGCCCTCCCTGCTGGACCCCTCCTCGATGCTGTGCTGATCTCTTCCCCCTCTCTGTCCACAGGTGCCTGTCAGACAATGACTGGGACTACACACACGCTGCCCACGTTTTCACCCAGCTCAAGGTGAGGGTCCTTGAGCAGATCTGCCACCACCCTCTCTGCAGCTGACTGTAGACCACAGTTATCCCATCTGTAGGCCAGTTTGCTCACTCGGTGTTTGACTTTGGTAGGACAGGACACGGAGTCTGAGGACACACTGCCGAGGGGGCACTAGGGGGTCCCACCGCTGCCACCAGCATTGAGCTCTAACTGCTGTATAAGCTTCAACCAAGGCACCTCACTTGACTGCAGCTCTCCAGGGTCTCGGGCAGAGGGTCTTTCAACTGTCTTGTCGACCTGTTAGCTGGAGATGCCAGGGATTGAACCTGGGACCTCCTGCATGAGTAAGCAGAGGTTCTTCCGTTGAGCCACAGCCCCTCCCTTTATGCTTCTTTTACACTGCAGTTGGTTAACCAGTAGAAGGCTGATATAGAGTAGACCTTGGGATGAGACCGAAGGTGGGACCCATAATCTTTGTCCTTCAATGGTGATGTTAGAACTTCCCCTCTAGCAGAGGGAGCTTGGTGTGGATTGTGAGCCTGCCCACGCTCAGAGTTCTGCCCACGCTCAGGGAAGGTTAGAAGATTGTGGGAGACTCCTGGGTTCTACTTGGAGCTTTGCATGCTATGGGGAGGGGCTGTGGCTCAGTGGTAGAGCCTCTGCTTTGCATGCAGAAAATCCCAGGTTCAATCCCAGGCATCTTCAGTTCAAGGGACTAGACAAGTAGGTGATGTGAAAGACCTCTGTCCGAGACCCTGGAGAGCCGCTGCCAGTCAGAGTAGACAGTACTGACTTTGATGGACCAAAGGTCTGACTCAGTATAAGGCAGCTTCATGTGTTCATGTGAGGACAAGAAAAGCCTTGATATTTGTTTTGTTCTCTTTAACAGGCTCAGGGGAAGATCCCAGAAGTGGCTTTCCTCAACTGAACGCTGGCTTCCCATCACTTCGACCAAATTTAAGGAAACCGTGTTTTATCCTTCGGAGACCTGTTTTTGTAAATAAATGAAAGTTTCACTGTGTAAATTAAGAGACTCCCTCCCTTTTGCAACTGTGAATGCCGAGGCCGTTCCCCAATAAGGTTGGAGACACAGGCTGTGATGGGCGCTCCAAGTGGCAGCATCTGGTACCTGTGGTGACAAGACGACGGGAAAAGTACCGTGTAGGCTGGCTTTGTAGAGGACTGAGCTGCCCCCCGGTGTGTGTCATTTGGACGGCGAAGAGTCCCCCATCCGTGTTTCTTTTCCCCTCTTGATTTCGATACACGGTATATTTTTAGCGTGCTCTTACTGGCTCCTTTTTCTGCCGCAGTTGTTTTCAAGAGTAACGTTTTGTATGCCCTAGGGTAAGAAGGGGTCAACAGTTGGTGGCTCTGAGGGTCTCAGAGCTCCCCCCTGCCCTCCGAGGCTAGCATCTTTTGTGTGTTGGGAAGAGGCAGGGCCCCGGTGCCCATATGCCAGCCTGCTGATGCTTCCATGGACTCTGGGGGGAGGCTTCCCATGGATTTTAGGAACCAGACTGAGCCCAGGCCTCAGAAAGCTGAGTCCGCCAAAGCATAACCCCTGAAGCGGTGTCCCCTCACTCTCCCCGGTTGCTGGGATTCTGCTGTTGCTCACCACTTAAAAGAGATAGGAAGCATGAGCTGGTACGCTCAGCAAGATGTAGCTTCTGTGTTCCTCCTCTGCCTGTAGTTCTTTCAATCAAACGTGTTTAGTAAAACTTATTATTAAAACCATGCGTGTCTTCTAGTGTTCTAAACCAGAAACAGAAACCTACCCACTTCCCCAGTGGGCTGTAGATTTCAGGTTCTACGGAGCAGTCACTTCCAACCCGGAACTCCGGTTCCTGCAAACTGTAGTATAAATTAAAATACTGTTCTGGATGACTCTGATGAGGTCCCATTTAGATTTAGGTGTGTACTTAGGAAGCCCGAGGCTTCCAGTTAGGTTTCCTAGATCGGATCGTTTACTCTCCTGCCAAAAGGCACACCTCAACATTTGCAGTTTGGTCTGGGTATCGTTCGCAAGTAAAAATATTACTGCAGAACCTTGCCTCTGTTTTCTTATTAAACCCTAGTCCATGTGAAAATGGTAAACAATTAACTTGCAATCATCAGATCACATTCTTGTATTTAGATAGTTAAAAGGAGAACAATTATTTGATCCCATTAAAATAGCTTACCAAAAGTACTCAGGTTACAGGTCAGGAGCATCCTAAAAAAAAAGCTGCTCAAAATCAGTTCCACTTCCCATATTTATATGTCTTCAAAATGAGACTCAATAAGATTGGGGGCTGCTGATTTAGCCCAGAATTTAATACTTTGGAAGATGGTTTTCTTTCAGCACTGGCTACACAAAGCTCTTTAAATGAGGATTGAACCTGGCCCTTTCCACATATGAAGCTGATGTTCTGCCATTGCTTCTACTAAACAAAGGCCAAAGGAACTGGACAAAGCGGGAGCTGAATGCTAGGAAAATTGTGTCCGCAGCTTTTGCAGGTGGATAAAGGATTCTACTTAATTCTTAATGCTGATTCTAGAGATGCTCAGTGGGGGAAGGAAACCTCTTCAAATTATTATTAATTTTACACTGACAGCCACAGCTCTGGTAGTGGAAGAGTGTGTTCATATCTGCAAATGTTTTCCAAGAAGCTGCGTCTAGTCAGAGGATTTGAGGGAGCAAGCTTATCCCACCTGCCACATTTTGTTGATGCCCTGCTTTTTCTTTCTGGTGGGGACCCAAATAACATTTCCCCTGCTCCTTTCATTATCAGTATCTTCAGAACTGCAAAATTCTAAACCTGAACACCTCCCAGCTTACCAAACAAGTTAATGCAGAGCTAGGTGAGCTGTCGTACTTTGGACATATTATGAGAAGAGAGATGGATTGACTCTACAAAGGAAGCCACGGCCCTCAGTCTGCAAGATCTGAGCAAGGCTGTTAAGGATAGGACACTTTGGAGGACGTTGATTCATAGGGTCGCCATGAGTCGGAAACGACTTGATGGCACTTAACACACACTGGTGAGCTGAAGTAGGCATGGCTACCAGAGAAAGGTTGGGGCATAAATGAAACAATATGCAGGTATATCTTTGATACAATAGAGTACCTTGCTAATTTTACTAATGTCTTGTTAGTCAATTAGCACCGCTGGTGGATAGTATAACTGGAAAAGTTCATCACCAAGTTTATATTGACTTCCATCTATATAGATTTTCTAGGGCAACCACAACTGTACACAAAGTTTCATATGTGGCTGTGCCATACATCTGTACTGGTTAAAAGAGCAACAGTTTTACATTTGAGCTCTTTACAAACCCTTGGGTGCATGCTATCCAGCTCCAGCATGGGTATCTGGCCCAGAATGAAGAGATGTAAATAATTTGTTCTGTTTCTCTGCCATCTCCCCATGTGTCTTAAGCAATCTCTTCACTCCTTTTTCATCCAGTGGCAGAACCAGTTTCCTGCTTCTGATTATTTAAAGAAATGCTTATTGCTTGTCTTAATGTTTGCTTTATATTTGGTTTGCTAGAACCTGTGTTCCTTTTTAATTCATCTTGGTCCGCTGACCCTCCCACTTAAAGCAGGAGTGTCAAACATATGGCCCCGGGTCAGATCTGGCCCCTTGAGAGAGCTTATCCAGCCCGCGAGGCATCCATCCCCCTAGTCCCGATCTGGGCTGGTGAGCCCGCTGTGGGTTCACCAGTCAAGGCAGCCACACACACCCACACACAGTCCTGATCTGGGCTGGTGAGGCAGGGCCCAGCCTGACCAAGTGACATTTATGTCATATCCAGCCCTCGTAACAAATGAGTTCATCACCCCTGACTTAAAGGAAACCTTGCTTTTTATGCTTGTCTCCCTCAGTTTTAATCTCTCCATTACACCATATTGGCTCTCAAAATGCCTTTCCCAACATATGCTGAGCTTCTTAAACTGGCAAATGCTAGAGACCAAATGTGGGACCTGCATGTGATGTATGTGCTTTTCTACCGAGCTGTGGCCTTTGTGGGGAGTAAAAAAAGAGAATCACAGAGGAAGGGTGCACAGGTCAGTTCTTACATGAGAAGAATCTGTTATGCCTGTGTAAATCTTGTGTATGTAAATTCTTTCTCCTCTGTGTGTAGAAATAGGATTTTATTACCAAATAAATGAAATTACATATGCAGAATAAATTACAGTGGACGGGACTGAGGTTCTCACAGTGGAGGAAAGGGCCATCAAGTCGCAGCTGACTTAGGACAACCCTGTATGGTTTTCAAGGCAAGAGATAACAGAGGTGGTTTGCCATTGCAGTCTGCTGCATAGCAACCCTGGTGTCACTTGATGGCCTCACAGCCAAATACCAGCTTCCAGTGACACTGGGTTGGCCTGTGCTGTCCAGGTGAGGTCTGGTCCTTACATACCAACCTTTAAAAGTTTATACAGGTAAGTCCAGGAGGACTTGTTTTCAAGTAAAGGTACACTGAACTGCAGCTTATACAGACACAATAACAAAATATTTAGCTAAAAAAAAAAGCTTAATTGTATATATGCATTTGTCACTCCTGTCTGTTAAAAAGAACTTCCTTGGTGGCTTAAAGCAAGACCGAGTACTATCAAATGAGTAAACAAACCTTCAGTTATTAAAAGTATGCTCAAACAGAAGGCACACTTCTTGGTGCTTTAATAATAGCGTTTGCACCGGGGAGTTCTACAACTGGAGCGCCATCATTGAAAAGGCCCTGTCTGTGCAGACTACCTGCCTAGTCCTTAGAGACACAGGCATAAGGCCTTCTGAATGTGATCTTACCTGATAGGAGGTCGTGTGTATACCTCTTTTCACAAATTGAGCACATGCAGCTGCCTTGTGTGTGTGTATGTGTGTTAAAAGTGCCGTCGCTTCCGACTCATGGTGACCCTATGAATGAAAGTCCTCCAAAATGTCCTATCTTTGACAGCCTTGTTCAGATCTTGCAAATTGAGGGCTGCGGCTTCCTTTATTGAGTCCATCCATCTCTTGTTGGGTCTTCCTCTTTTCCTGCTGCCTTCCACTTTTCCTAGCATGACTGTCTTTTCCAGTGACTCTTGTCGTCTCATGACGTGACCAAAATACGACAGCCTCAGTTTAGTCATTTTAGCTTCTAGGGTCAGTTCAGGTTTGATTTGATCTATAACCCACTGATTTGTTTTTGTTTTTTGGCAGTCCACGGTATCCATAACACTCTCCTCTAACACCACATTTCAAAGGAATATTTTCTTCGTATCAGCTTTCTTCTTCAATGTCCAGCTTTCACATCCATACATAGTAATAGGAAATACGATGGCATGAATTAATCTAATCTTGGTGGCCAGTGACACATCCTTACACTGCCTTACACTGAATCAGACCCTTGGCCCATCACAGTATTGTCTACTCAGACTGGCAGTGGCTCTCCAGGGTCTCAGGCAGAGGTCTTTCACATCACCTACCTGTCTAGTCCCTTTAACTGGAGATGCCGGGGATTGAACCTGGTGCCTTCTGAATGCCAAGCAGATGCTCTTCCACGGCCTCAGATTCAAAGTCATTCCGGGGAAGGGCAGTGGCTCAGCTCGGCATGCAGAAGGTCCCAGGTTCAATCCCCGGCAACTCCAGTTAAAGGGACCAGGCAAGTAGGTGATGGGAAAGACCTCTGCCTGAGACCCTGGAGAGCCATGGAGAGGGGCTGTGGCTCAGTGGTAGAGCATCTGCTTGGCTTGCAGAAGGTCCCAGGTTCAATCCCCGGCATCTCCAGTTAAAGGGACCAGGCAAGTAGGTGATGGGAAAGACCTCAGCCTGAGAGCCGCTGCCAGTCCGAGTAGGCAGTATTGACTTTGATGGACCACGGGCCTGATTCAGTATAAGGCAGCTTCATATGTACGCTATGCGAGTCAATACCATTCGCAGAAGGCGCAGAGGAGTGGATTGCTTCCCATACAGGCCAACAGCAAAAGGTCTGGAGCCACGTGTATAATAGAAGGCGCGGCAGTTTGTCTCTAAAGGTAGGTAAAGGTCCCCTGTGCAAGCACCGGGTCATTCCTGACCCATGGGGTGACCTCACATCCCAACGTTTTCTAGGCAGACTGGGTTTACGGGGTGGTTTGCCATTGCCTTCCCCAGTCATCTCCCCTTTACCCCCAGCAAGCTGGGTACCCATTTGACCGACCTCGGAAGGATGGAAGGCTGAGTCAACCTTGAGCCGGCTACCTGAAACCGACTTCCGTCGGGATCGAACTCCGGCAGCGAGAGGAGCTTTTGACTGCAGTACTACAGCCGACCACTCTGCGCCACGGGGCTCCACGGGTTTGCCTCTACCCAGACTACACCTCCCAAGAGCCTTTGCGCCGCAGCGGACCCCGGCAAGGGTGACTCCGGAATGCTGCGTTGCACGTGGGGCGGTGGGGTGCGGGCCTGGGGGGCCCGGGGCCCGGGGCTGTTTGGGGGCCGGCTGGGCGCGCCCTGCCCTGTCCGCTCCTGGAGCTGGGCCGCGAGGGGCAGGAGCAGCGCGGGGAAGACCCCGTGGCGGAGGGAGGCGGCCCGGGGGGCGCAGGACTCCTCCCCGCTGGACGCTCGCGTGCCCCGGGACGTCCTGCTCTTCCAGCACCACCGAGTCCGCTTCTTCCGCCTCCTCGGCCTTTTCTGCGCCGGCCAGTTCCTCTTCTGGACCTACTTGGCGCACTTCGCTTTCCACTCCCTGCGCGCCGCCGGCGCCAAGCGGCCCGATTCGGATCCCCGGCGGGAGGGGCGGCCTCTGCCCGCCCTGCCGGGCGGAGCCGTCCTCGACCCCGGCTCCAACAAGTGGCGCTTGGGCTTCACCGCCTCGTGCCTGACCGTGGGTAAGGGAAGGCGCTTCTCCTTTGTCCCTTCTTGTTCGTTGGCTGCACGCGAGTAGTAGGGTAGCAGCGGCCCCAAAGATCTCCCGGTCATAATTGGCATCCAGACTGCTAGGGAAGCTGGGGGAAGGAATGTCTACCTAGAATCAGTGGTTCCCAACCTTTTTTTGACCAGGGACCACTAGGACTTTTTTGTTCGGTGCAGGGACCCCAAGGTTCACAATAAAAAGTCCGAGAATTTGAAAATAAACTTTAATCATAACTGTTAGTTAAACATTAAACTTAGAATAATATTTGAATATATATTTTTATAATAGAGGACTTTTAATTGAAAATATTAATTTATTATGGGTTTATAACTTTGTTTCATGGACCTTAATTTAGTTCTCGCAGACCCCTGGGGGTCCACGAACCCCCGGTTGGGAACCAGTGACCTAGATAGAGGCTTGCTCTCTGTGTGCTTTAAGTAAGTCATGGAGTGTCAGAGTGAACGATAAACAATGATAGGAGAAACTAGATGCAACTGCAACTGTACTGAGTCGCCTTTCTGTCTGTAATACAATGAGATATGCATAACTTGTTGATGTATCAACATAACTTGAATTTGGATAAATATCTCTTCCCCAGTATAATCGGGACTCAGAGATTTCTGCCCATTAGGGCCTCTGGGTCGCAGCTGTCAGAATAAACTGCTTTCTTGAAATAACGGTTCGGGTCTCTATTTCCCCCCATGAGAGTAGCACACCACTCCTCAATACCCTGAGAACTGTAAGCAATAAACAAACAAGGTAGATCCGCCGCCCCCCCCGTCCTGCTCTGCCCCGAGGAGTCTGCAGTTTCAATTATGGCCTAACTCATAGTTCTGCCGCTTGCAATAAGCACCTTTGAGGGCGCTGCAAGAAAATAGCACTTCAATTGTTGTATCAAATACAAATGTGTTCGCGCCACCCGTAGGTTATGCTAAGGTTCGGGCCTTGGTGCTTTTGTCCCAAGTCAAATAGCCAGACACACAAACCGGTTAAGAAAAAAGATTTATTATGCATAATAGGCCACTGCCAGCAACTCAATGGGTTGCTAAGACAGTGCTCACAAGCATAATGTCACCTTATATACCTTTTCACTGGTGTGTAGTAATACAACATTATGACTTGCAGGTGACATATAGCAGTACGTGACAAAAACGTACTAGTGACACCTGAGTTAGTAAAATCAATATTGGAATGTGGACTGGCGATACATTGGTTATTGGGGTCTTCTTTGAAATACGTAGACAACCTTGAGAATGTGTGTTCTACTAATATGCATAGAAGTCAGATTGCCAACATTGCTTTAAGACATACATTCTTCTAGCATAGCCTCTGGATACTCACTGTCCTTGTGAGGTTCCATAAACAATATGCCTTATATCTCTGTTGGCGCTACAGGCCTTCTATCTATGCATATCATTCATGTTATTTACAAAAGCTCCCTGTGGCATTTTCTCAAGGAATCTTTCCTCACCATTCTTTCCCATAACATTCCTGCTCAGTAGGGCAGAGTGTAATCAAAGCATGGATTAATACAAAATCTAACACAGAAAAGGATTGATTCAAGATCTAATATGGCATGTCCCTGATCAAATGGATCATAGAATCATAGAGCTGGAAGGGACCATCCAGGGTCATCTAGTCGAACCCCCTGCACAATTAAGGAAATTTACAACTACCTCCCCCCCACACCCCCAGTGACACCCCACTACATGCCCAGAAGATGCCCAAGATGCCCTCCCTCTCATCATCTGCTTAAGGTTATAGAATCAGCATTGCTGACAGATGGCCATCTGTGTGTGTGTGTTAAGTGCCGTCAAGTCGCTTCCGACTCATGGCGACCCTATGAATGAAAGTCCTCCAAAATGTCCTATCTTTGACAGCCTTGCTCAGATCTTGCAAATTGAAGGCTGTGGCTTCCTTTATTGAGTCAATCCATCTCTTGTTGGGTCTTCCTCTTTTCCTGCTGCCCTCAACTTTTCCTATCATGACGGTCTTTTCCAGTGACTCTTGCCGTCTCATGACGTGACCAAAATACGACAGCCTCAGTTTAGTCATTTTAGCTTCTAGGGTCAGTTCAGGCTTGATTTGATCTATAACCCACTGATTTGATTTTTTGGCAGTCCACGGAATCCGTAACACTCTCCTCCAACACCACATTTCAAAGGAATCTTTTCTTCCTATCAGCTTTCTTCACTGTCCAGCTTTCACACCCATACATAGTAATAGGGAATATGATGGCATGAATTAATCTAGTCTTGGTGGCCAGAGTCACATCCTTACACTTCAAAATCTTTTCTAGCTCCTTCATGGCTGTCCTTCCCAGTCTCAATCTCCTTCTAATTACTTGGCTGCAGTCTCCCTTTTGGTTGATGGTGGAGCCAAGGAATAGAAAGTCTTGAACAATTTCAATTGGCCATCTAGCCTCTTCTTAAAAACCTCCAGGGAAGGAGAGCTTCCCACCTCCAGAGGAAGCCTGTTCCACTGAGGAACAACTCTAACTTAGAAAATTCTTCCTAATGTCTAGACCTCTAGGCCAGTATTCTGTTTCCAGCAGAGATCAGTTGAATGCTCCAAAGCTGAGTAAGAAGGTGACAGCTCTCCTCTGTTCTAAGAACATAACATAAGAACATAAGAAAGGCCATGCTGGATCAGACCAAGGTTCAGCAGTCTATTCATGTGGCCAACCAGGTGACTCTAGGAAGCCCACAAACAAGACGACTGCAGCAGCACCATACTGCCTGTGTTCCTCAGCACCTAATATAATAGGCATACTCCTCTGGTCCTGATGAGACTAGGTATGCAGCATGGCTAGTATCCATTTTGACTAGTAGCCATGGATAGCCCTCTCCTCCATGAACATGTCTACTCCCCTCTGAAAGCGTTCCAGATTGGCAGCCATCACCACATCTTGGGTCAGGGAGTTCCATAATTTCACTATGCTTTGTGTGAAGAAAGATTTCCTTTTGTCTGTTTTGAATCTCTCACCCTCCAGCTTCAGCAGATGACCCCACGTTCTAGTATCATGAGAGAAGGAGAAACCTGGCCACCTTGCTGTTCACCCCCAACTCCACGTCATTGCCCCTAGCGACTAGTATCCAGCGAGTAGGCTGAGGTTGTATATGGACATTCTGTAACTGGTGGCAAATACCTATTAATAGATCTGCCCTCTTCCTTGGAATTTGTCTCAGCCAAAAAAGCCGTGTAAACTCAGGGACCGTCTCCAGCCTTGTCTTAATGAATTCCATCATTATGTAAACATGACAAAAATAAAATGATAAAAGCCATAAATTAATGTCCCTGGCATTCGTTTACAGTCCCCCTCTTCCTTGGTTAACATCATGATAATTTGGGCTGCCACCAAATTAAAGAAATTTTAGTTAACTTTAATCCCACAAGTTTTAGGCACTGAATCAGTTCTGTATAAATAGGAATAACGGTACAAGTCCTGTTACGTTGCTTAATAGATGGCTTGTGCTATTTGATTGCCTTGTTTACATTGTGTCATCCGCCTTGAGATTCATTGAAAAAGGCAGAATATAAATAAATAAATATTGCATCACAACCAGCCATTCAAACTGAAAATGACTGCAGGGTTCGTTGAAAATCTTACTTTTTTAAGGTTATAAAGTACATATATTGAGATCTGCGGGGGTGGGGGAAAACCCTTTAAAATAAACCATATACATAAGAAAAGCCATGCTGGATCAGACCAAGGTCCAGCAGTCTGTTCACACAGTGGCCAACCAGGTGCCTCTAGAAAGCCCACAAACAAGACAGCCGCAGCAGCACCATCCTGCCTGTGTTCCTCAGCACCTAATATATTTGGCATGCTCCTCTGATCCTGGGGATAATAGGTATGCATCATGACTAGTATCCATTTTGACTAGTAGCCATGAATACCCCTCTCCTCCATGAACATGTCCACTCCCCTCTTAAAGCCTTCCAAGTTGGCAGCCATCACCACATCCTGAGGCAGGGAGTTCCACAATTTATGTGTTGCGTGAAGAAATACTTCCTTTTATCTGTTTTGAATCTCCACCCTCCGGCTTCAGCAGATGACCCTGCGTTCTAGTATTATGAGAGAGGGAGAAAAGCGTCTCCCTGTCCACTCTCTCCATACCATGCATAATTTTATAGACCTCTGTCTTGTCTCGCCTTAACCGCCAATTTGTTCCTTTCCCCCAGGTTGTCTGATAGTGGTGGCAGGCTTCGTCTTTTCACGTCGCTCTGTAAGCCGAGTCCTGCTGCACCGTGGTGGGCAGGAAGTGACCCTCACCACCTATTATCTCTTTGGGCCATCCTCGTCTTTCACCGTCCCCCTGCGCCATATCTCCTGCATGTCCCATCGTTCCGAGGTGCCGGCCATGATCCCCCTCAAGGTCAAGGGGAGGCCCTTCTATTTCCTCTTGGACAAGCAAGGGAGAATCACCAACGCCAAGCTTTTTGATGTCACTGTGGGCGCCTATCGTAAACTGTAAGGCCAAAACGTACAGTGACAGAGGAAGAGGATGCAGAAGAGCCCACCTTCTGTACTGGGCTGCTGAAGAGATGGATGAGTTACAGTCCGTTCCTGAATTATGTATTAAATCCACTCTGTGGGGGGACTGGGGGAATCTCCCACCACCATCATCAGAACAATTCTTCAATCACTCCTTTGTCCCCAAGAAACAAACACAGATTTACAGGGAGTCTGGGACCTGAGCTAGTCGGGAATACCTGAAATTGTACCCTGTTTGATCACTTTGCGAAGTAAAAATGCAGAAAACGCCCACAGATGTCTTCGCTCCTTTCCCACATAAGCACGTCTTTCACACTCGAAGACATCCTTCTTCCCTGTGGGATAAAGAGGGGAAATCGCATTTGTTTAGGCCTTGCTAGCAGAAATTCTGTGATGGCTGCACAATTAATTTTCAGGATATTGGGTATTTGGAAGAATAGACCCCTTTCCAGTCGATTCAAGACCCCGATTTCCCCCACATTGGGGTTACCATACTTGTTTCTTAAAGCGCCCCAAACCTTTTAACACCACGTGATAAAAACTCACTGTATTTCCATGCAGGTTTGCCTCTGGGTTTCTGCAGCTGTTTAAAGGCACAGGAGCCTGGGATATGTGTGTGTTAAGTGCCGTCAAGTTGCTTCTGACTCATGGCGACCCTATGAATCAAAGCCCTCCAAGATGTCCTATCTTTGACAGCCTTACTCAGATCTTGCAAACTGAGGGCTGGGGCTTCCTTTATTGAGTCCATCCATCTCTTGTTGGGTCTTCCTCTTTTCCTGGCATGATTGTCTTTTCTAGTGACTCTTGTCTTCTCATAATGTGACCAAAATACGATAGCTTCAGTTACATTTTAGCTTCTAGGGTCAGGTAGGGGTGTAGTGGCAACTCAATTTCCTCTTCTCTTTCTGCGCTGCCCCTTTGGCCCTCCGGTCTTCCTTTTGCGTCCGAGCAGAAGCTTCCAAGGATTCCCTTGTAACTGCTGTTGCCATGGAAACTTTCACTCGGGACAGGGGAGCTGGGAGAGAGGGAGACCTTTGCGACAGCGCCTGGGGGAAGGAAGCTCGAAGGAGAGCTGAAAGGCGCAGCGATGGTAAGTTGGTCCTGTGTTGCCTACCAATTTTAGGAGGGGATTGCTGGGGGAGACAGTGGCAAGCCACTCCTCGTGTTAAATGCTAGATGGTACTGATTCCACCCTTCTAGGAATCTCCACTCATTTTTAGGCCTCTTCTCCCCCATCCCCAAGTTGGCAGCCATCACCACATCCGGGAGTGATAACCTCCTCCTTCCCTGGAGTTTTTTGAGCAGAGACTAGATGGCCATCTGTCAGCAATGCTGATTCTATGACCTTAGGCAGTTCATGAGAGGCAGTTTATGAGAGGGAGGGCATCTTGGCCATCTTCTGGGCATGGAGTAGGGGTCACTGGGGGCGTGAGCGGGGAGGTAGTTGTGAATTTCCTGCATTGTGCAGGGGGTTGGACTAGATGACCCTGGTGGTCCCTTCCAACTCTGATTCTATGATCCTGGGGCAGGGAGTTCCACAATTTAACTATGCGTTGTGTGAAGAAATACTTTTTATCAGTTTTGTATCTCTCACCCTCCAGCTACAGCAGATGACCCCTGCGTTCTAGTGTTATGAGAGAGGGAGAAAAGCTTCTCCCTGTCCATTCTCTCCATACCATGCATAATTTTATAGATTATATATTTATAATTTTATAAAATATCTTTTTTTATAAAATACATAGTTTTAAATATAAAATGGCTGCCAAATCCATTTCTCTTTCTATATTTGTGTAGAATATTTTTTTAATTTCCCCAGGATTTCAGAGGAGCCTGACCCTGAGTAAAAGGCTAAAGAACATTGCTGATCCAGTCTAAGAGTAGGCCAAAGTCCCAAGTCTCCCTAGGCCGCACCCAGACCATTTTGCTGAACACGCTGGGGCCGGGCTGCTAACCTTAGGCTCCGTACTCCTGCCCACAGTATAAATTGAGACCCAAAACCTTTTAACAATTTGGATTGTGATATGCTCTTTACTGTAAACTGTTTTGAGTGTCTCTGAAGTAACGTGGAATGGAAATGTTCTGAATAAACGAGGCAGATTTAGAAGGGGGCGGCCTGGTAGGCCGGGTCAGGGCTGCTGCCAAAAAAGGATGCCAGCCTCCAGGTGGGACTTGGGATCCCCCAGAATTATGCCTCCTCTCCAGACTACAGAGATCAGTTCCCCTGGAGAAAATGGATGCTTTGGAGGGCGGACTCTATGACATTGTACACCACTGAAGTCCCTCTCCTCCCCAGGCTCCAGCCCCAAATCTCCAGGAGTTTCCCAACCAGGACCTGGCAACCCGACCTCCCATCCCCCGCCAGTGGCTGGGGTGGGGGGTTAGTAACTTTCCTGCCAAGGAGTAGTGCCCTGACACTCAAGAACCGCACTGTGTACTGCGTCTGCCACATGTCTGTCATCATCTCAGTTCCTCCATATAATCTGAGCCTAAAGTTCACGAGCACATACGCTGTGGAAAGGTACCCTGGTGCACCTTATAAGAACACAGGAGCCTTGCTGAATCTGACCAAAGGGCCCTCTGCTCCAGCGTTTCTGTCTCCCTTAGTGCTGTGCCAGCTGCTGATGAGAAGCTCGTGGGTAAAACATGAAGGCAATAGGTGCCTCCCGTTGTTTATCTCTGCCAGCAAACAGTAGTCTGGGGTATAGTGCTTGGGAACATGGAGGTTTCGTATAGCTATTATGGCTAACAAGCATCAATAGTGTCTCCTCCTCGATGAACGTGCCTTCCCATTCTGAGGCCATCGGTACATGTCAGAACTGCAAATTCTATAAAATTACGAGTTGTCTAATAGGAGGGTGCTTCCTTCCCACCCCAACCGAGGGCATGATATATAATTTCAATAAAATGAGAATCTGCTCCTCTGGTTAGTGCTGCAGGGAGAACGTTTAAGTTTGAGCTTGTTCAGTAATGAATGTGGTGTTCTGAGACTGTATCCCCAAACATGCGTGGAAGTGAAGTTACGAACAGACTGTTTGGCATAAGGGTGCTGTTTGCACCCGGTTTCAAACTGGCCTGTTGTGACCTGTCCTTCCTTTCATGGGTTCTTCAAGCTTCCTCAGCTACATAGAAATATGCCTCAAAATGCACATGTTCGTTTGGGGGACTGAGAGACCCAGATTTAAATTCCTTCTACGAGTGACCTTGTGTAGGTCACGATCTTATCAGCCACATAAGAACATAAGAGAGGCCCTGCTGGATCAGACCAAGGCCCATCAAGTCCAGCAGTCTGTTCACACAGTGGCCAACCAGGGGCCTCCAGGAAGACCACAAACAAGATGACTGCAGCAGCACCATCCTGCCTGTGTTCCACAGCACCTAATGTAATAGGCATGTGCCTCTGATACTAGAGAGAATAGGTATGCAGCATGACTAGTATCCATTTTAACTAATAGCCATGAATACCTCTTTCCTCCATGAATATGTCCACTCCCCTCTTAAAGCCTTCCAAGTTGGCAGCCATCACCACATCCTGGGGCAAGGAGTTCCACAATTTAACTATGTGTTGTGTGAAAACAATACTTCCTTTTATCTGTTTTGAATCTGTCACCTTCCAGCTTCAGGAGATGACCTCATGTTCTAGTATTATGGGAGAGGGAGACAAACTTCTCCCTGTCCACTGTCTCCAAACCATGCATAATTTTATAGACCTCCCTCTATCATGTCTCCCCTTAGCAGCCTTCTTTCCAAGCTAAACAGCCCTAAGAGTCTTAACCGCTCCCCATAGGACAGTTGCTCTAGTCCCCTAATCATTACTGTTTGCTGGCAGAGATAAACAATGGGAGACACCCATCACTGGCCCAGTAAGACACATCTACATGCATTTAGTAGAAGGCGGGGTGAAAGTGGCAACAACTGGATTAAGTACTGGTTTAATATGGCACTGGGACAAGCTGGTTTTGTAACAACAACCACAGAGGCGTAGTTCTCACCGAGGTAGTAAATGTTTGTGTGAGCTACGCTATTACAGACTGCAGGTCACATGAGTGTGTGTTTCTCAATAAACTAAAGAAAAGCAGTTCTGCTTGCAGAAGCCTAGCATGTCAGTTTTCTAGACTCACCTTGTTCCTGACATGCTAGCTTTTCATGCAAATTTGCTGCGGGGGTTCAGTGTATAGAGGAATGTTCTGCCACAGGACCCTGAAGCTGTACAGCTAGGGTTGCCAGGTCCCTCTTCGCCACCAAAGGCAGGTTTTTGGGGCGGACCCTGAGGAGGGCGGGGTTTGGGGAGGGGAGGGACTTCAGTGCCATAGAGTCCAATTGCCAAAGCAGCCATTTTCTTCAGGGGAACTGATCTCTATCGGCTGGAGATCAGTTGTAATAGCAGGAGATCGCCAGCTAGTCCCTGGAGGTTGCTAATGGAAAAAAACAGCACGATGGGCTCTATAAATGAACACAATATCCAATTATCTAAATTTATGCAATAACATTGTATTATTCAATTCACATTTTATTGCATAAATTTAGATAATTGGGTATTGTGTTCATTTATACAGCCCATCGTGCTGTTTTTCTCCTTTAGCTAGTTCTATTACAGCATAGGTAACGGTTTGCATATAGTCCCTGGAGGTTGGCAACCCTATAGTACCTGGAGGTTGGCAACCCTATGTACAGCCCAGACATGTTTAGTGCCACAGGGAGAACTAGATCTTAGTTGGGTTAAAATCCAAACCTAGACAAACACTGAAATGGGAGGGGGAGAGCCATGCTCTTTCTCTCCCCCCCCCCTTCATCCTGGTTCTGAGTCTCATGGAATGTAGAGCAACTAACCCATGTTCATTGAGCGCGAAAATGTGCCCTAGTTTTCCTCCACTCTGGGCAGTTCTGGAGTTTACCCTGTTGGTGCCCCCGGACTGTCAGTCACCGTTTTCAGTTCTTCACGCCTGTCTGTGCCCTATATATTATTACTCCTGGAGGGCCATCGGACTGCGGGGGGGGGGGTTCCCATCTGCTTTTTACTGTGATTCTAAGAACTCCTAGTGTGCTTTGGCAGGACAGGAGGTTCTCGGAAGGCCCCGTTAGCTGGCTCTGTTCCCGGGTCGGTACTGCAGGGGAAGGCATCTTGCTTGGGTTGGTAGTAAGAGGAGTCAGGCAGCCAGCATGTGGGGCTGGAATTCAAACCAGGCCTCCCAAGTTTCATTCTGTTCAGATTGTCTTGTCTGTTACTACTTTGTGTGTGTGTGGGAGGGGGAATAACTGGAGAGGGATATCATCAAGGTTTATGAAATGGAGACAGAGAACTTCTTTTCCTTCTCCTGTAACAGTAGAACTCAGGGTCAGTCCAATGAAAATGATAGGCAGTAGATCTAGGACAGATGAAAGGAAGTATTCTTCCTCCAACACATTTAATTTATGCAATCCATTGTCATATGTTGTGTTGTTCCTAGGGTTGCCAACCTCCAGGTACTGCAAAAACACTTAGCTTTATAATTGTAAAGCATAAAACAACGCAAAGATACACCCAGTATCTGCTGCAAACATGGACATTGTCCATGTTTGCAGCAGATACTGGGTGTATCTTTGCTTTGTTTTATGCTTTACAATTATAAAGCTAAGTGTTTTTGCAGTTTTGTGACTGTTTGTATGTTTGCTAATTCTCCTACAGCACGCTAACTTTAGTTTACCAAACCTCCAGGTACTAGCTGGAGATCTGCTATTATGATCTCTAGCTAGGGTTGCCAGGTCCCTCTTCTCCACCAGTGGGAGGTTTTTGGGGCAGAGCCTGAGGAGGGCGGGGCTTGGGGAGGGGAGGGACTTCAATGCCATAGAGTTCAATTGCCAAAGCAGCCATTTTTCTCCAGATGATCTGATATCTATCGGCTGGAGATCAGTTGCCTTAGCAGGAGATCTGCTACTACCTGGCAGTTAGCAACCCTGTCTCCAGCTGATAGAGATCAGTTTACCTGGAGAAAAATGGCAGCTGTGGCAATTGGACTCTATGGCAATGAAGACCCTCCCCAAACCCTGCCCTCCTCAGGCTCTGCCCCCAAAAACTCCTGCCAGTGGCGAAGAGGGACCTGGCAACCCTAGTTGTTCCCTAAATTGGTGGTGGTGGGAAGTGCCGTCAAGTCACAGCCAACTTATGGCGGCCCCTTAGAGAAGGTGTGTCGAACTAATTTGTTACAAGGGCTGGATATGACATAAATATCACTTGGTCGGGCCAGGGCATGCCTTGCCAGCCCAAATCGGGGGGGGGGGCAGTTTTAATGGCAGATCTCCAGCTGGTACCTGGAGGTTGGCAACCCTAGGTATATGCCCTGTGTTCCCTCCCGCCCAAATTCTGAAACAGTAGGGATTAGTAAAGTTCTGTGTAGACTGAATTACATTTTTTGGCCAAAGCAACTAATGTTCTATGCCTGTTTTTAACAATTCTGCCTCTACTACTCCAGAAGAGGGGCAAAAAAGCTATGCAGGACTTCCCCACGCCATTTTCTTTGGCCACCAGAAACCTCACTCAGCAATTCTTCTGCACTTTTTAGAGTACTACCATTCCACACATTTGCTATCTTAAGGACTAGTACGTATTTACTCAAATGCAAAACTAGGTTATTTTTCAGGTATTCCATTTGTACAGAATTATGTCCAGTAATAGAATAATAGAGTTGGAAGGGATCACCAGGGTCATCTAGTCCAGCCCCTGCACAATGCAGGAAATTCACAACTACCTCCCCCTATACCCCCAGTAACCCCTACTCCATGCCCAGAGGATGGCAACAAAAACCCTCCAATCTGGCCTGGAGGAAAATTGCTTCCTGATCCCAAAGTGGCGATCAGCATTACCTCGCCAGAGTGGTGTCGTGGTTAAAAGCGGTGGTTTGGAGCGGTGGACTCTAATCTGGTGAACCGGGTTTGTTTCCCCACTCCTACACATGAAGCCAGCTGGGTGACCTTGGGCTAGTCATAGTTCTCTTAGACCTCTCTCAGCCCCACCTACCTCACAGGGTGTCCATTGTGGGGAAGGGAAGGTGATTGTAAGCCGGTTTGAGTCTCCCTTAAGTGGTAGAGAAAGTCGGTATATAAAAACATTTGGAGGGACCATCTTATATTCAATGTCTCTTCCTTTAGAGTAAGCATGGTAACTTGCCTCTTTTTTGAAATTAAAACTCTTTTCAGTGTGCTGAATACTGCAGTGCTGACTGAAGCACTTGTGTTGTGGGGCTACAGAATCATGGTGTGCTCTCAGAACACTGTTTTAGGGCCCTGATTCTACAGCCCAGAACCCTGCGCAGGTGCTCCTGCTGGAATAACCAGTTGTTGCACAACAGGAAAGACAAATCTGTTTTGCTGGATGCCAGAATCTGTTGTTATTGCAAAACTGACCCAGCTGATTGGCTTCACTTCAAAGCCTTCCCCGGAGCAAAATGAAGGGAAGGGAAGAGTAAGCCTCTGACAAAGATAAAGTTCAAAGTGTGTTTGCAATGGCCAGGATTTTAAAAAACCCTTTTCAGATAGTGGCTAGTTAACAAAGCTTTTGGCTCTTATTTCATTGTGGGGGTGGGGGAGGAGATTCGGCTATTGTCTGTCCCTGGCTGGTTTGAGCAGACTCCTGCACGTCGCTCTCCTTGGGATTATTCTGCTCAGATCCATGTCCTCCACTGTTGGAAGCAGAGAAACATGCAGTGGGAACATGCGGCTTTGTTTTCCCAGCAGGATCCAGCCTGGCAAAGCCCCAAACTTGTCTGTACAGATAACATCAGGCAGCTCCAGTTAGCTGCACAACAACAACCAGGGAGGGAAGGGGTTCTGGGAACCGGGGAGGACAGCTCAGGCTGTAAACACGCTGCGATCGGATGGCAAACAAGAACAGAGGCCTGGGAGGGTGGCTGTCTCTGTTCACAGGCCCTGCTCCTGTGCCTTTCATAGGGTTGCCAATAGAGTTACCAACCACCAGGTACCAGGTAGAGATCTCCTGCTATTACAACTGATCTCCAGCCGACAGAGATCAGTTCACCTGGAGAAAATGTCTGCTTTGGCAATTGGACTTTATGGCGTTGAAGTCCCTTGCCTCCCCAAACCCCACCCTTCTCAGGCTCCACCCCAAAAACCTCCTGCCAATGGTGAAGTGGGACCTGGCGACCCTAACCTGGCAACCATGCACATTGTTATGTGAGCCGCTCTGAGCCCGGCTTCTGCTGGGGAGGGCAGGGTAGAAACGTAATAAAATTAATAAAGTTCAGACATATACAGGGTAAATACAGTGACCCTTCACGATTGATAATGCAATCTCTATTGCAACCCCCCCCCCAAAAAAAAGCCGTTCTGCGGCACTTAAGATCTGGCCTGTATTCTGTGTGCCATGTGCTGACCCTGGAGATGAGGCATTTGAGTGTTCTGGTGTTATTCTTTATCTACCAATCTGGCTGGCTCAACCTATAGGAGGTGTCTGCAAGACCCTGCTTGCAGACTTGGCCCACGTCCACCTGGTAGGCCATGTGGGGTGAGGGGCACGTGTAGCCGTTACCTGGCTCGAGGGCCACGTCACACCCAGTGAGGTTTCCTCCCAATTGTTCTCCCCTGGGCCTGGGCAGAACACAAGCCTGAACCTGCTGAGCGGACAGAAACCTGACCCAAAACTTGAGTTGGAAGCTGCGGGAAGAAAAGTGGGGTTGGTTATAGCTCTCAGGAGCTTTGGAAGAGGAATGGTCGGCTGGCAACGAGCTACCCTACAACATTTTGCAGTTTAAAACAGGGGTTTTATTTTGACACTGTCTCAGAACAAGGGTCACTGATCACTGATCGCACCCCTCCACATATTCCCCACACAATGCATAGTTAAATTGTGGAACCCCCTGCCCCAGGACATGGTGATGGCTGCCAACTTGGAAGGCTTTAAGAGGGAAGTGGACATGTCCATGGAGGATAGGGCTATCCATGGCTACTAGTAAAACTGGATACTAGTCATGATGCATACCTATTCTCTCCAGGATCAGAGGAGCATGCCTATTATATTAGGTGCCGTGAAACACAGGCAGGATAATGCTGCTGCAGTCATCTTGTTTGTGGGCTTCCTAGAGGCCCCTGGTTGGCCACCGTGTGAACAGACTGCTGGACTTCATGGGCCTTGGTCTGATCCAACATGGCCTTTCTTATGTTCTTATGTTCCCATCCAATTATTATTCATTGTTTAAGACCCCTTTCTGTTTGAATTTTTAATTTATTTTGCAATTGTCCTATGTGGATTTAGCCCTAACCTGGAGAGCCCCAGGCTAGCCTGATCTCATCAGATCTAAGACGCTAAGCAGGGTCAGGCCCTGGTTAGTATTTGGAAGGGAGACCCTCAAAGAAGTCCAGGGTCATGATGTGGAGGTAGGCAATGGCAAACTACCTCCCAACGTCTCTTGCCTTGAAAACCCTACGGCATTGCCATCAGTGAGCTGTGACTGGATGGCACAAAAAAGATGATTTAAGAGCCGAGAGAGTTTAGTTCTTTTGGTGGAAGGTGTATTACAAAAAACACAGCCTGTGATTGGTCCTACAAAATATACCTCAGCGGCTGCAGGATGCAACCTTTCCGGCCGAGCACTGCCTAGCGCCTTAGTGTTCATGCACTGACACAGACATAAACATACAAAGCTGCCTAATACCACGTCAGCCCATCGGTTGCTTTAGATCGGTGATCTGACAGGCAACGGCTCTGTTGGATTTCAGACTGAAAAAGCTCTTTCCCAGTACCTGCTACCCAAAATCCTTTAGCTGGAGATGCCACGGATTGAGACTGCGATTGAGCATCGAAGCATGTGCTCACCACTGAGCAACAGACCCTCTCCATAGGTGTTTCATGCAAACTCTTCCCTCGGTTGTCTTGCCAGGGCTGACTGAAAAACAGTACCCTCTGATCTGGAAGGCCTTTCCCCCTAGCCCTTGTGTGTGGGGATTCTCTAGTCATTCTGCAGTGAATTACATATTCTCTGTGCTGGCCACCCTACTACAAAATGAAAAGCTTTGGAATAGGGTTCTCGCCTTTGATCCTTTATGCTAGCCTTCACAGCTGGTTAGCTGGGGAAGCTTTTCCTGGCCTACAGAGAAAAGCCCCCCCCCCCATTTAATCCACTTAATTTCCGTGAGTTAGGCTGCTGCTAAGGGGCCGAGAATGGGGCCAGAAAAAGGTATCCTCTCTCTGTTGTATGGAGAGCAGTTGTATTGCCAGGAGAGACTGAGTTGTTGAATTGTTTTCTGTTGCTCTAGAAGGCCAGACCAGAACCAACGGGTTGAAATTAAATCAAAAGCGTTTCTGTCTAGACATTAGAAAGATTTTTCTAACAGTTAGAGCTATTCCTCAGTGGAACAGGCTTCCTCGGGAGGTGGTAAGCTCTCCTTCCCTGGAGGTTTTTAAGCAGAGTCTAGATGGCCATCTGTCAGCAATGCTGATTCTGTGACCTTAAGCAGATGATGAGAGGGAGGGCCCCTTGGCCATCTTCTGGGCATGGAGTAGGGGTCACTGGGGGTGTGGGGGGAAGTAGTTTGGAATTTCCTGCATTGTGCAGGGGGTTGGACTAGATGGCCCTGGTGGTCCCCTCCGACTCTGTGATTCTATGAGACCTTCAGTGCCCACCTGGAGGTTGGCAACCCTCCATGACCAGCAGACTTTTTGCTGATGTTTGTTTTAATCAGTAGCGGCCAGGTCACTATAGTGTCATTACTCTGTAGCGATATAGCAACAACCGATTTTTAAAAAATGGGCAAAAAGCCCTCCAGTGGCATGGGATGCTTTGTTGCCGCTGTGAATGTCCCTGCATTTGTAGAGTCAATGAGTGCACTCTGGGGAAATCGTCCCAGGAAGCAATCCTATATTTAGGACAGTCTGGGGTATATAACTGTACGCTTTGGCCTCCAAGCTAGAGCGTGGAAAACTACTGGGGATGGCTGTAATGCCAGCCTTCCCATTAAAACCAACCATTTACTCCATTGTAAATTTGTTTACCATGGAGGAGGGGCCGTGGCTCAGTGGCACAGCATCTGCTTAGCATGCAGAAGGTCCCAGGTTCAATCCCCAGCATCTCCAGTTCAAGGGACTAGGCAAGTAGGTGATGGGAAAGACCTCTGCCTGAGACCCTGGAGAGCCGCTGCCGGTCTCAGTAGACAATACTGACTTTGATGGACCAGGGGTCTGATTCAGTATAAGGCAGCTTCATGTGTTTATGTGAGGGGGTCTTAGTCTGAACGTGGGCTTTCTTATGAAAACTGCTCAATATCTGACACCTTCTGAATGGTTCAAAAATCATCCCAGCGAACATGGTTCTGTCTGGGAATTGTTTTCCAATGCAATAAAAAAGGATGGTCGGCTTTGTTTTTAAATGCAAACAGCTGGAGGCATGGGAAAACTCGCCTCTTCTTGTCTGTGGTCCCAACCCTTCACAAATGTCCAGACCTCACAGGCCTGGAGGAGATACAGAAGTGGGGAGGGGGATTGTTCCCCCCAGGCAAAACAGAGGCTTAGCTTCACTCAGGGATATTTTGGTAGGGAGGGCAAAATCCACTCAGGAGAGCGGCAGGGGAGGCGTGGAAGTCTAGGCTTAGCCTTTGCTTGTCTGGGAATTGTTTACAGGCTCAAAGTGAAAATTGGTGGGGGAGGGGGGGGGAGGGAGGGACGCCTTCCAGAGCTTGGAGCTTTTGCAGCTTTTGCTGAGTCAGGCAATGTCGCTTAAGGAGGCCGAGTCAGAACGGCTGACTTGTTTCCTTTTTGTCCACCGAGCAGAATCGACATCCGCTTGAGCCACACTGGTAAACGAAGCTTAGTGCACATCTGGTGAACTGCCAAGTCAGATGCAGCCCTAGGGTTGCCAACCTCCAGGTGGTGGCTGCAGATCTCTTGCTATTACAGCTGATCTCCAGCCGATAGCGATCAGTTCCCCTGAAGAAAATGGCTGTTTTGGCAATTGGACTCTATCGCATTGAAGTCCCTCCCCTCTCCAAACCATGCCCTCCTCAGACTCCGCCCCCAAAATTTCCAGGTATTTCCCAACCCGGAGCTGGCAACCCTATGCAGCCCCGCTAACTACATGGGGTGTATCTGGATGGTTCAGTTGGCTTTTGGGTTTTGCTTCCTGCCTGGGACTGTAAGCACAGGGGGCAGTTGAGCGTTGGGCAGGCTACGATACAAAGCTGTTGCCTTTGTGGATAACCGGATATGTGGGCCCAGCTTCCAGTAATCCACATCTACAGTGCCATCCTAAGCAGAGGTACGTAGTACATCCTTCTAAAACCGTTGCCTTCAGTGGACTTAGAAGGGTATACCTCTGCTTAGGATGGCACAATTAGTTTCCTTAACACTGACTGTGGGCCTCACACAGTTCCTCTATATGAAAAAAGTCCCTGCACATAGAAAACTAAAGTGTCAGGGAGAAAACTAAGCTAGCACCATTCTTGAGATGCTAGTTTTCTATGTAGAGGAGATTCTTACGGAAAAAAGGTTTAGCCTTCTGAGTAAGGTTGCCAGCTCTGGGCTAGGAAATACATGGAGATTTTGGGGGTGGAGCCTGAGGAGGGTGGGGTTTGGGGAGGGGACTTCAATGACCTCCTTCCAAAGTGGCCATTTTCTCCAGGTGAGCCGATCTGTGTCAGATGAGCTGATCGCTGTCACCTGGAGATCAGTTGTAATAGCAGGAGATCTCCAGCCACCACCTGGAGGTTGGTTACCCTACTTCTGAGCCCTACCTGCGGCCTGAAGGAATACATCTGTGTGCAGCTGTATTCCTTCAGTGTTTCAAGCCTAAGTTTAATAATCGAATCAAGCTGTTCGAATCAAGCTGAAATGAGAAATAGTCCGTAGGGTTGCCAACTGAGTGCTGAGTGTATTTTATCATGGCTGAGCAGGGATCTTTGTTTTTGATTTCCTCCTCCAAGGTTAGAGTTATACATAGTACAAAAATGGAAGCGGTAGAGTGAACTGCACCGTTCCAGATTTGTTTCTTAGACTACTGTACCACCTCAGGATTATACTTGCATGTGGCTCCCTCCCATTCTCTACCACACCGTCCAGGATTTCATGCCCCGACAAAGGCGGCATTGTTTGCACATGAAAGGGACCGGTTTAAGGCACGGAACAATCTGCCCCTTCTTGTAATTGTCCCAGACGGATGTCTGTTCTCTTTGATCCCCCCCCACAAAGGCCCCCAACAGTGGCCTTTCTGATGGCGGTTCTCTCACAGAGCTGAAATTAGAAAAGAAAAGGAGTGAGATACAAAGTCAAGGGGCTGAAACTCCTTATTTGTGAGGAAGGCCTAATGCATCTAAGTCGTTTTAACAGAGAACAAAATCCAGTTAAGGAGTTGAGATAGGTGAGGAAGTGGATGTGACGGAATCTGCCTAAAGTTGCCAACCTCCAGGTGGGGCCTGGAGATCTCCCAGACTTACAACTCCTGACTTTTTTTGGGGGGGGCGTCAAGTCACAGCTGACTTATGGCGGCCCCGTAGGGTTTTCAAGGCAAGAGATGTTCAGAGGTAGTTTGCCATTGCTTGCCTCTGCGTCACAACCCTGGTATTCCTTGGAGGTCTCTCATCCAAATACTAGCCAGGATCGGGGCAAGGGTTGAACACATGAAGCTGCCTTATACTGAATTGGACCCTTGGTCCATCAAAGTCAGTATTGTCTACTCTGACCCGCAGCCACTCTCCAGGGACTCAGGCAGGGGTCTTTCATATCACCTACCTGCTTAGTCCCTTTAACTGGAGATGCCAGGGATTGAACTTGGAACCTTCTGCATGCCAAGCAGATGCTCTACCACTGAGCCACAGCCCCTGGAGTTTGCCAACCTCCAGGTAGTAGCTGGAGATCTCCTGCTATTACAACTGATCTCCAGCTGATAGAGATCAGTTCATCTGGAGAAATTGGCCGCTTTGGCAGTTGGACTCTATGGCACTGAAGTCTCTCCCCTCCAGAAACCCTGCCCTCTTCAGGCTCCGCCCCCAAAACCTCCCTGCCAGTGGAAAAGAGTACCTGGCTGGCAACCCTAGTTGGGGCTGAGGTCACCCAGCAAGCTTCCATTGCGCAAGTAGGGATTTGAACCTGGGTTTCTCAGGTCCTAGTCCAACACTTTACCAATAAACTTCTCTTTGGGGGAAAAGGATAAATGGTGGGAAAAAAATGGGTATTGCTTTCTGTTCTCATTACTTTAGAACTTGGTGGCAGCAAACCAGGAAAGTTCATTGGTGGGAGTAGGGTTGGCCTAATTTTTTTGGGGGGGGGGTACTAGGAAATTAAACTCTTGCTGGCCAACCACTTGTATGCTGAGCAACATAACAAGAACACAATAATTAAAATAAGCATCCTCATTTCCCCTTAGGGTTGCCATCTCCAGATTGGGAAATTCTGGGAGATTTGGGGCCTGGGGAGGGTGGGGTTTGGGGAGGGGCCTCAGCAGGATATAATGCCATAGAATCCACCCTCCACTTTCTCCAGAAGAACTGATCTTTGTAGTCTGGAGATCAGTTTTGATTCCATGAGATCTCCAGGCCCCACCTGAAGGTTGGCAACCCTATTTCCCCTTGTAATATGTGTTAACCAGTGGAGATCAAAAAGCTCTGGATATTGCCATTTGAGTTTTCCACCTCTAGCATCAAAATGTCTCATTCCATCTCAGGAATTTTTTTGTGGGGGGACTTCATAATGTGTTAGCTTATGGAACTCACTGCCGCCAGAAGGGGTGTTTTAGCTACATGTTTATTTGGAAAAAGAATAGGCAGATCTGTGCCCATGACTGTCCACTGCTACGAAGCCTTCATATTTAGAGGCAGTCTACCTCTGACCACTAGACCGTGGGGAACGGAACAAATGAGGAAGACCTTTGTTGTGTGTTTTTAGTTTCCAGAGGTGCCAGTATATTTGCTGTTGGAAATAGATGACTGATCCAGTAAAACCAGTTGCCAACCTCCAGGTGGCGACTGGAGATCTCTGGCTATTACAACTGATCTCCAGGTGACAGAGATCAGTTCACCTGGAGAAAATGGGCATTTTGGAAGCTGGACTCTATAGCTTTATACATCACTAAAGTCCCTCCCCTCTCCCAAATCCACCCTCCACAGGCTCCACCCCAAAAATCTCCTGGTATTTCGCAAACCGGAGCTGGCAACCTTAAGTAAATCTATTCTTAGGGGTTTTCATTGGCTATGAAAGATAGAAATGTGGTGCTGGAGAAGAGGGTTACGGATACCGTGGACTGCCAAAAAAACAAATCAGTGGGTTCTAGATCAAGTCACGCCTGAACTGACCCTAGAAGCTAAAATGACTAAACTGAGGCTGTCGTACTTTGGTCACGTTATGAGAAGGCAAGAGTCACTGGAGAAGACAATCATGCTGGGAAAAGTTGAAGGCAGCAGGAAAAGAGGAAGACCCAACAAGAGATGGATTGACTCTAAAAAGGAAGCCACAGCCCTCAATTTGCAGGATCTGAGCAAGGCTGTCAAAGATAGGACATTTTGGAGGACTTTCATTCATAGGGTCGCCATGAGTCGGAAGCGACTTGACGGCACTTAACACACACACACGAAAGATAGAACCTTCATGTACAGAGGCAGTATACCTGGAATACCAAATCCGGGGGACAAGCAACGGGAGGACTGCCATCTCTGTCGCCTCCTTCTGAGCCGTCCCGGGGTGGGAAGGAACACGACGGCTGTTGCAGACAGGAAACTGGATTAGATGGATTTGGGGTCCGATAAAAAAAGGGGTTCCCCCCCCCCAAAAAATGCTCGGGGCAAACTCAGCACCCAGCAGGGTGAGGCGAGGTCATCTGCCCCGTTCCACCTTAAGCTGGGAGCCCGGGGGGCGGAGCGGAGCGGAGCGGGGCGGAGGAAGCTGCCCTACATGAACTGCCGGCCGGCGAGAGGTCTGCTCAAATCGGATCGAACCGGATTGCAAGTGCATCGTGGCGTGCGGAGCCGGATCGTACTGGGTACCGGCTGAAGGCAGCGAGAGGCTGTGGCTACACGTGGGGACCCCCCCTCCCCAACTCGTCTTTCACGCGCGCCGTTTACCTCCGGGGTGCAAACTAACCCCTCTACTCAATCCGCACCCAAGAGCGCAAAGGAAAAAGGGGTAAGGGGTCCAGACTTCCTTGCGATCGCTGGGAGAGGGCGGGGTATTACCTAGAAAAATCTAACATCTCCCCCCCCCCCCGCCGGTTCTGCCTAGTTTCCAGATTTAACTCTGGTTTTGGGTAACGTGTGAATTGAGGATGCGGGTTTTAATTCCTCCCGGAGTGGTGTTAAGAACTGGTGGTGTGGGTTTGGTGGCGAGTCAGGGTAGTTTTGTATCCAGGTTAAGATGCTCTTGGTTTCGAAGGAGGGGTGTTAAAAACAAGCGGCTGTGCCCCTGAGGACTAGAACCTTTGACTTGAAAGCTAGCAGTTTTGGAAGGGTTGCCAACCTCCAGGTGTGGCCTGGAGATCTCCCGGAATTACCCTTTGGTCTCCAGAGATCAGTTCCCTTGGAGAAAATGGTTGCTTTGGAGGGTGGACTCTACGGCGTTGTACCCCGCCTGAGTTTTGGGGTCTGAATCATGTCCTTCCAAGCCCCTTGACTTTGAGCATCCTCGTGGTTACTCAGTGGCCAGGGAAAGATGGTTTCACCAGGCTCTTAACAGTCAACCCTGGCTCTGGCCTCAAGAGAGTCTATTAAATTAAGAAGAAGAAGAGTTGGTTTTTATATGCTGACTCAAACCTGCTTACAATCACCTTCCCCTCCCCTCAACAGACACCCTGTGAGGTAGGTGGGGCCGAGAGAGCTGTGACTAGCCCAAGGTCACCCAGCTGGCTTAGTGTGGAGTGGGGAAATGAATCCAGACCACCAGATTAGACTCCGCCGCTCATGTGGAGGAGTGGGGGAATCAATCCCGGTTCTCCAGATCAGAGTCCACCGCTCCAAACCACGGCTCTTAACCACTACACTATGCTGGCTCTCAGCCCTGGCAGGGGGCACAGAGGAAAGGCATCCTTGTGCCAACTGGGTGCATAGGCTGCTCTCTTCTGCCTCCTTCCTTCTCCGACTCCGGGCAACATCCTTCACCCTTTTTTCTCCCAGGCGGCACCATGAGTTCCCAAGGGGTAACTCAGGACACCGAACTGGACCTGAAGGACGTGGAGCTGAGCGACCTCGATACTGAGAAGCAGCCCATAAACGCCTCTCCGCCCCTGGCTGGTTCCCCGGGCAGCCTAGGCGAGAAGAACGGAGTGGTGAAGGTGAAGGTAGCGGAGGAGGAGGAAGAGAGCGAGATGGTGTCCAAGTTCACCGGCCTGTCCAAGGAAGAGCTTCTGCAGGTGGCCGGCACCCCCGGCTGGGTGCGCACCCGCTGGGCACTCCTGATCCTCTTCTGGCTGGGCTGGCTGGGCATGCTGGCGGGGGCCATCGTCATCATCGTCCAGGCCCCCCGCTGCAAGGACCTGCCCCAGCAAAAGTGGTGGCAGAGAGGGGGCATCTACCGCATCCAGCCCACGGAAAGGTTCCAGGACTCCAACGCGGACGGCGAGGGGGACCTGGCAGGTGAGCCCCCCTGAGTGGGAGAGGAAGAGAGATCTGGGCCAGCCAGTGACGGAGCCCGGCGGCCTCTGCTCTCGGAGCGGGTAATCATAGAATCATAGAGTTGGACCACCAGGGCTGTCTAGTCCAACCCCCTGCCCAATGTAAGAAATTCCAAACTACCTCCCCCCACACCCCCAGTGACCCATACTCCATGCCCAGAAGATGGCCAAGGTGCCCTCCCTCTCATGATCTGCCTATTGTCATAAAATCAGCATTGCTGACAGATAAGCCATCTAGCCTCTGCTTAAAAACCTCCAGGTAAGGAAAACTTCTTCCATGGACTAAATCTGGGTAATCAGTCCCAGATTTTCTCTCTTGGAGTGAACCACTAGGCTTTATGGCCCTTCCCTAAACTGGCAATGGGATTTCTGACTTCTTCCTAACCCGGCTTCCCCCCACCCCATCATCATTCTCCAGAGCAGTCATAAATTCCAGATTGATATAATGCGAGACACCCTTTTCTGCTGGATTAATTGACCCAGAGTAACTGCTCCCTTCTGTCCTTTGCTCGCAACTCTGAATGTAACTCAAGAATCTCCCTGGCCGTTGCCGCCCTTTGCCTTGAACGGGGTGGGTGGAATCCCACCTTGATTTGCAGGTACGCAAGCTGGTCAAAGGCTGTGCCCGAGAAGTGACTGATCTGCTGTGAGCAAAACTTGAGTAGCAACCTTAGAATCTGACTTCATGCTTCCTCGAGCCACTCGAGCCCCCCCGCCATCAATTTTTAAAATAGACCCTAGAAGAGCTGGCCAAGTTCACTGTGGGCTGATAATGAGGCCGAAAGAGAAGAGATATGGGTACAACATGGCCTTTGAGCCAAGTCAGAAGCAACCCCCACCCCCGGCTGTTTTTCCCCTGTACTCAGCAGTGCTTTGGGTCCATGTGATTAGCAGCTGCCTGCCTCCTCTCTTCCCCCCCCCCCTCCCTGACTGGTGCAAAGGAAACGCTGCCAGCCAGACTTTCCCCACGCCAGGCAGCCAGCCGGTTCTATCCAGCTCCCTTTTTCTCCCTTCCGCCTCAGCGCAAGGGCCGGCCATTGTTTCATCAGTCCCTGACGTCAGCGAAAGGCTGACTCAGCTCGGAGGCTGCTGGGTAAAAGGTTCCATGCCTTCCTCTCTTGCGCGCAGATCTGCCTGCCCCCTTCCCTTCCCCCCCTTCCTTCCTCCTCCATTCCCCACGTGGTGAAGGGGCCGGGTTCGTGGGCCGCTGCGAAGCCGTGCCCTGACTAAGCATTTTTCACCGGCTGCCTTTAGACTGAACCTTGGAAGCTTGGGAGGATTTCTAATCGCAGGGCACGAAGTACAGGGGGCTTCCTGGTATTGTAAAGACCATGATGTGCCTTCTCTGGGCTGTTAAGGCCCTGGACTCCTGGAAGTTCAAATCGGAAGTTCAAATCCTCCCCAAACCTGGGCCAGGGGAGGGGAACGCTAAAACAAGAAGTGGGACTAAAATAAATGAAGCATTACTGTCCTTGCTCTTGCTTCTGAAACCTCATTATCCACATTTCAGACCTGTTCAAGCAATCTTAAAGGCTATAAACCTGATGCTGGATCCTAAGCGTGGCTTGCACTGCCGAGGCAACTGTCTGCTGTAGATTTGCCTTCCTTTGCACTAGGAGCTTTTGCTCCTGCCAGACCAGGGTCTTTCAGTGAGCCCCAAAGCAGCTAGCAGCAGGTGAAGGGGGCGCACAGCAGTGCCTCCACAGTGGGCAAAGAGGGGTGCAAACGGAAGCAAGAATAAGGAGCCAAGCTGTGGGGAGGGGTTGTGGCTCACTGGAAGAGCCTCTGCTTTGCATGCAGAAGGTCCCAGGTTTAATTCCTGGCATTTCTAGCTGAAAGGATCAGGCTGTAGTTGATGTGAAAACTGTCTACCTGAGACCCCGGAGAGCCGCTGCCAGTCTGCTTAGAGAGTATTGACCTTGATGAGCCAAGGGTCTGATTCAGTATAAGGCAGCTTCATGTGTGTTCATGTGAGCCTTGGGTTGCTTCTTAAAAACAACCTTTATATAGTACTTAATAGCATCCAGTATGTTTTGAATTCCTCCATTTGGGCACTCCTTACAACCCCATAAGGTAAGGGAGAATTATTATTTGCAGAAGGTGGGCACGTGTAGTTCTGATGCTGGAACACATGAACACATGAAGCTGCCTTAGACTGAATCAGACCCTCAGTCCACCAAAGTCAGTATTGTCTACTGAGACCGGCAGTGGCTCTCCAGGGTCTCAGGCAGAGATCTTTCACATCACCTACTTGCCTTGTCCCTTTAACTGGAGATGCCGGGGATTGAACCTGGGACCTTCTGCATGCCAAGCGGATGCTCTACCACTGAGCCACGGTGATGTTTTAAGCATGGCTATAGCGAGGTTTGCGCTCAAGGATTTTCAGGCTCTGGAGGTTCAGGATGTTAGGGTTGAATGCCCCCAAATAATTTGGTATTGTGAAGTGTAATCGCTAATTTCACACGACAGAAGAGGCATCCTCCACAATCATTAACCTCTTCCTTTAGTGTTGGAGACTGTTTCCTGCGTGGGATTTGTGTTTTAGAAATATTCAAAATTGATTTAAAGACTTCTGATAAAAGGCATCTCCAGTATAACAGGGAACAGGGTTTCTTTACATTAAAAAAAATAGAAGTCGTTATAAAAACTGCAGAGAGCAAGCAAGCATCATGTTAGAAGAGGCATCGTTCCTTTCTGCCTCCTACAAGTGGGGAATGCCTCTTTTAAGATGGCTTCTGTTATGGACATTATTTACTAAAGTGCTTATAGCTTTTCTCCCAGCTGAATGGGACCCTCGTCTCTAAAAAGAGGCATTCTCCCCTCTGTCGTAGACTGAATGCTTCTTTTTAGATAATGCCCACGCTGCATCACAGCAGGCATAACGCTGGAAGCAGCATTCGCTCCTGTGTGTGACATACAGCGGGGAGGGGCTGTGGCTCAGTGGTAGAGCATCTGCTTGGCAGGCAGAAGGTCCCAGGTTCAATCCCCGGCATCTCCAGTTAAAGGGACTAGGCAAGCTGGTGATATGAAAGTCCCCTGCCTGAGACCCTGGAGAGCCGCTGCTGGTCTGAGTAGACAACACTGATTCAGTTTAAGGCAGCTTCATGTGTTCAATGCCTCTCCTTAGATGGGGCTTTCTGTTATATACGTGGGTATGATCTTAGAAGAGGCATTCTGCCCTGTGTTTGAGAGAAAGAAATCCTTCTAGTGTGTCAAAGACGGGGGCTTCCGACCCACCGCGCCCTTGCAAGGATGATTTGGTTCCCATGTCCCCAAACCTGGGATGAATCTGCTTTTGATAGTTTGACCAAAACTGAGTTTGGCCTCTTACACAGGCAGTAGAGCACACCAATAAAGGCAACGGGCTTTACTGAAAAGATTTTTTTTTTTAAGTTCAGGTTTAGGCAAAAGGATAAGCAGGCACAATAAAATAACAAAATGTAGCTTCCGAACATACCCTTATGAATGTGAAGGCAACCAGGGTACAAAAAGAAGAGTTGTTTTTTATATGTTGATTTTCTCTACCACTTAAGGGAGACTCAAACCGGCTTACAATCATCTTCCCTTCCCCTCCCCACAACAGGCACCCTGTGAGGTAGGCGGGGCTGAGAGAGCTCTAACAGAGCTGTAACTTGCCCAAGGTCACCCAGCTGGCTTTGTGTGGAGGAGTGGGGAATCAAACCCGATTCTCCAAATCAGACTCCACCTTTCCAAACCACCGCTCTTAACCACTACACCATGCTGGCTCTCAACACCTTCAAAAAGGCATAAATACCAAAGCAGCAGATAGGAGATGCAGCAAGATGGTCTCAGGTCGATTAATGGTCCTGATAATGTAATTGGGCCATGCTTGGAAAAACCTCTGCCAGATAGTTATAGGTTAACTTGATAGGAAACTGGACCACTGACCCCCTGACCAGGATAAGCCAATCAAGAACGTGATCCAAAAGAGGATTCTCGAAGAGGAGCAAGATTCCCTCCCTCCCATCTGACATTGCTAAGGGCAGTTAAGTCGCATTGCTTTGAAATGGAAAGATGAGATCTCAAGCCCTTCATCTTATCTTGGGAACAGCAGAAGAATTGGGCTGGTTTCCAAGAGAAAGACACTGAACCGGTCACCTTATCATTCAAGCAGCCCTTTTAATTTACAATCTTTATTGTGCTCACTTGCACAATAATCTTGCAAGCTAAGCTGTTATGTGTTCCACTGTTGGAGATAGGGAGGAGGCTACGCCATCAGTTATTGATAGTGGATGTGGATTTCGGTCCCAGATCCTAGGCCTCCTTCCAAGCCTCTGGAACCAACAGATGAGCACAGCTGTCTGAGCAGCCTGGCCTGACCCCTTTTTCTTTTCTCCCTCTCGCCCCTGCAGGCCTGAAGCTGCGGATGGATTACTTAAACTCTCTCAAGGTGAAAGGGTTGGTGATCGGGCCCCTCCACGTCAACCTCAAAGATGACCTGGCTGGGACAAACCTCCAAGCCATCGACCCCAAATTTGGCACAGCGACGGAGTTCCAGGAGGTGCTTCAGGCTGCAAAGAAAAAGGGTAAGGATCTACGGGGGGGGGTGGGGCGAGTCTCCTCTTCGCGATGACCGCTGCCCAGACTCTGCAGCGCTTCCAGGAAATGGCATTCTGACGCTGGGCATGCTTCACCTCTTTTTCAGGCCTCAAAGTAGTCCTGGACTTGACGCCCAACTATAAAAGCCAGTCCCCTTGGTTCAGTCCTGAGATCCTTACCAGCAGTGACTTCCAGGACAAAATGAAGGTGAGTGTAGGCGGAGGGAAGCTTTGAGGAAGAGGGAAGACAATTTTAGGAAGGATGTTGGCAAGATTGCCTCTGTCTTTAGCAGCTGCCCAGTTCATGGAAATGAAGCAGGTGATATTTCTTCTCCCCCCACCCCATGCCAGGACATCATTCAATTTCTGTGCATCAGATAGCTGCTAAAATTGTAAGAGCAGGGGAAATAAATTCTTGTATACCAAAAGCGGCCGACTTTGTGTGCATCTTAGAAAGTGTAGTTTAGTGATTGAAGCGTTGGACTAGGATCTTTCACATCATCTACTTGCCTAGTCCCTTTAATTGGAGATGCCGGGGATTGAACCTGGGACCTTCTGCATGCCCAGCAGATGCTCTACCACTGAGCCAGGCAGATGGTGGCATAAAGAGGATCCCTGATCCCACCCCTAGCTTTATTTATCCTCCCAGAAACTCTGAGGGGTAGGTGAGGTTGGGTGAGATCCTCTTGCTGGAGCCCATGTGGTGAGATTCACAGGCTAAACAAGATCTGAATCAGGAGCTCTCTGGGTCTGAGCTGCCGCTGTTCCCTGTAACGCACCGCTATGCATTATTTCTAACATAAATAGCAATAATCCACCAAAGGGTCAGGTTGCAGCTGATAGGGAAAATCCCCCTGTACAACTGGAATGAGGATTTCTGGTGGCAAGTTGTGGACTAACATCTTGCACGGTCCTGTTTTTCTCTCTCTTATTTCTAGGCGGCAATAGACTTCTGGCTGCAGGAAGGTGTGTCCGGGATCCAGATCGGAAGCATCGAGCATGTACTCAATGTACGTGGTGAGCCTGCCCCAGGGACAGGCTGGCTTTGGGTCTCTGTTCCCTCGACAATCCTTTGTGGGCTTGGGGGTGGTGGTGGCGGTGAAGCTCTTAAGCGCCCAGAAGCAAAGTTATCTCATTAGATATGTTGGTGGTTGGCTTTTGGTGGGAGGTGAGTGTGTGTGGGGAGGGTGAGTTAGAGGTTGTGAGTGGGTATTGGGAGTGGTGGTGGTTGTGGATTGGGTATGTGTGTTTGCTGAGCTCTGGATTCTTCATATAACTTTCACAGGAGACCCAGCTCTTGATCGACTGGAAGAACCTGACTGAGAAACATGATGTTGATGAACATTCCAGGTAGGTACCCATCCCATAACAGTCTGCCTCCTGGGCAGTTTCAGAGGGTAGCCGTGTTGGTCTGCAGTAGAACAGCTTGATCCAAGTCCAGTAGCATCTTAGAGACCAACAAGATTTTCAGGGTATAAGCTTTCGAGAGTCAAAGGTCCCTTCGTCAGACAAGGTATCTTTGTTATCTGACGAAGGGAACCTTGACTTTTGAAAGCTGTTACCCCGACAATCTTGGTCTCTAAGGTGCTACTGGACTCAAATCCAACTCCTGGGCAGACTTTTTAGGTCGATTCAAAGGTTGCAAAGACCTTGTGGATGCTATGAGGATTTTGTATCAACTCCTGACCAGGGGTTCAGTATTTCACAAGTTGTGAAGGCCACATTCCAAGCGTGGCGTGTGTGGAGAAGAAGAGTTGTTTTTTATATGCCGATTTTCTCTACCTTTTAAAGAGAATCAAACCGCTTGCAACCACTTTCCCTTCCTCTCCCCACAACAGACACCTTGTGAGGTAAATGGGGCTGAGAGAAGAAGAATTGGTTTTTACACTCAGACTTTCTCTACCACTTAAGGGAGACTCACATGAATACATGAAGCTGCCTTATACTGAATCAGACCCTTGGTCCATCAAAGTCAGTACTGTCTACTCAGACCGGCAGTGGCTCTCCAGGGACCCAGGCAGGAATCTTTCACATCACCTACCTGCCTAGTCCCTTGAACTGGTTCCCCTCCCCACAACAGACACCCAGTGAGGTAGGTGGGGCTGAGAGAGCTCTAAGAGAGCTGTGACTAGCCCAAGGTCACCCAGCTGGCTTCATGTGTAGGAGCGGGGAAACCAACCCAGTTCACCAGATTGGCATCCGCCGCTCACATGGAGGAGTGGGGAATCAAACCCGGTTCTCCAGATTAGAGTCCACCACTCCAAACCACCACTCTTAACCATGACTACACCATGCTGGCTTACCCACTTACCGTGCAATGCTAGCCACCATGCAGACTAATACGTATCTGTCTTTTGAAATGAAAGCCATGCTTCTCAGACTGATTAGCCGGGTAGCGAAATTACACTGCCCTCCTGCGCCTGACATCCTGACAGCGAACGGCCTCCCGCCACGGACGAGGCCTGCGGCCGTTCAACAACCCGACCGTGTGCTCTTAATCCCACAGGGTGCTGATCGCAGCGACACGCAGAGGGGACCCCCCAGGCATTTTCTCCCTCCTCAATGAGACGGAGGGGGTGGACCTGCTGACCAGCCAGTACCTGCTGGGGCTGGGAGAGGACAGCCATGGCGACACCCCCGCCCGCCGGATCGACAGCTACATCCAAGCTTCTGGGGAGAAGTGGCCCAGCTGGAGCGTGAGTCGTGGGGCGGGGGATCCGAGGGTGGCGGCTGGGATTCAGCCTTCACCTCCTTTGCAAAAGGAAGTTATGGAAAAAAGGCACTAATGGCATATACAAATATCAAATAGTACAATTAGTACAAAATAGAATGTTACTAAATACTTTATAGGAACAGTGCAAGAACATAAGAATTATATAAATTACACGCAAAGCACAATCAATCCAATTAGGACAAGCAAAATAGAGGACACTAAGAGTGGAAAAATAGTCTTATCATAATGGTGGATAATTGTTCATAGTTCAAAAGCCAAGAGAAAGAAAAATGGGATTCCGGTATTATTCCCCATTTCGCATCATGCTTCTTCAATTACAAGTCAGCTTCTTCAGTTTCAGGTCAGTTCTGAAGAATACCTGAATAGTCTAGCAGCTCTTGTAGCAAATCTTTTGTAGTGAGATTAACATTCCTTAGAACATTTGTTCCAGGAAAAAGAGTATATCCTGTGTAACAAAATCTTTACCGATAGATGGCCAACTACGCCATCCTCGCTGCCGCCCGGGTGTGTGTGTGGAATGGCAAGTGGCAGTGGTTTTGGGATTGGCAGAGGGCCATCAGCTCTGCCTGAGGTTGCCAGCCCCAACAGAAATCTCTTATCTGCTTGCCTGTTTTTTGTTTTGTTTTTAACTCTGTGGCTGTCCTTTTGCAGGTGGGGAGACCCGCTGCCAGGCTAGTGGGGGAACACCTTCTCCGCCTGTACCACATGCTGGTCTACACACTGCCGGGGACTCCCTTCACCGACTTTGGCGATGAAATCGGGCTGCGGGACCTGCCAGGACGGGTAAGCAAGCATAAAAGAACAGTACCAGGCTCACAACGTTATATCAAAAACGCAGTGTATTAGTGAAACTACAAATAAGGGTATAAAAATGTAGTGCAATAAATGAATGTAACAAGCTATGTAATTGCAGACACATGCTTTCTCGCAGGCACTCTTCAGCAACACACATACAAGTATAGAAACAAGGGTAACTCTTATAGTGGGTTCTGAAAAGTCTATAGTTACAAACTCCAGGATTAGCAAGGACCGGGAGAGTTCACGGGTGAGCACTGCACTCTATAGCTGTGACTTTTCAGCATGAACGGGTACTTTTGCTGGGTAGACTTGGCAGGCAAAAATGCACATAGGAAAGGGAACGCTTTTCCAGATATTTTCCGTGCTTTCGCCAAAAGGCTTCGTCAGCCTGAGATATACAAATATTAAAAAAAAATCAGTCTAACAAACGAACAAATGGAGGCAACCTTACTGTGAGGTTACATAAGTACATTATCAATTTTCTCTAAGCTTGTACATCAATAAAAGAATCTTACCACACAGAAAAAAATTCTTAGTATGCGTTACAAAAGTCTTTCTACTGTGATAAGAAATCTTCAATCTCCCATCAAGGGCTGCGTACCTCACTGGGTTGTTTCATGAGAGTATGCTAGTACACGCTTGCTAGAAATAAGTTTCAGGTGTGAGTAGTCTTAAAGAGACAGTATGTTATTTTAGGTACGGGTAAGCAGGCTGATGAGAGAAGGGCTTGGGTGCTGAGGTGACTTTGGGCACCCTGCGAGAAGGCGGAGAGGGATAACTTTGCCTCTCTTGCACCCCCTGCCCATTTCTTCTTGCGGAAGCCACGAGGAGTGCAGACAAGCCGTTCTGAAATTAAAGCTGCGATTCTCAGTGCAACGAGTTCTGTGTGGAGAAAATACACAAAGGCTCTGTTTGGCCCTAGAGGACGTGTAGCAAGAGTGCCTCTGACCATGTGCAGGGCACATGCTCAAGTAGCCAGCATAGTGTAGGGGTTTGGAGCGGTGGACTCTAATTTGGAGAACCAGGTTTGATTCCCCACTCATACACCTGGGGCCTGCTGGGTTAGCTTGGGCTAGTCACCGCTCTCTTAGAGCTCTCTCAGTCCCATCTACCTCACAGGGTGCCTGTTGTGGAGAGGAGAAGGGAAGGTGATTGTAAGCCGGTTTGATTCTTCCTTAAGTAGTAGAGGAAGTTGCCATATAAAAACCAACTCTTCTTCTAGCCACAGCTGGCTACCATACTTGGTGTTTAGGGGATGTTTGCGTCTAGCCCAGAAGGCCCGGCTAGCTTCCAGAAGAGTTTGGGCTCCCACCGCTGGCCAATCCAGAGATGTGCAGAATTGGGAAGCCACTTAAGAGAGACTGTAAAAATTACGTTTTAAAAAAATGCATACCATCTTTTCTATACCATGAGATGGACTGCTTCAATAAAGGAAGCCCCGGCCCTTAGTTTGCAAGACCTAACTAAGGCTGTCAACAATAGGATGTTTAGGAGGTCACTAATTCATAGGGTCAGCCCATGCTGAAGCAGGCCATGGCAAACCGCCTCCGAATGTCTCTTGCGTTGAAAACCCAATGGGGTCGCCATAAGTCAGCTGTGACTTGATGGCACTTTCCACCACCACAATTCATAGGGTGCCCTGATCTGGATGGCCCAGGCTAGCCTGATCTCGTCAGATCTCCGAAGCTAAGCAGGGTTGGAACTGGTTAGTATTTAGATGGGAGACCACCAAGGAATGCCAGGGTCGCTATGCAGAGGCAGGTGATGGCAAACCACCTCTGTTAGTCCATTGCTTTGAAAACCCTTCTAGGTTGCTATAAGTTGGCTGAAACTTGACTGCACTTTGCACTCACATCTCTTGGTTGCATCGTTTTTTGGACATGTTCAAAGTGCCCTGGGTCCTCCCTTCTTCCCTCGTCCCCACATTCTTACAAAAATGTTAAATTTAAACCTTTTTCGCAAGGAATCATAGAATAGAATCATAGCATTGGAAGGGACCACCAGGGTCATCAGGATGGGGTGGAATTGCAATTGACAAAGAATCAAAGGGTGGGGTGGAATCTGACTAGCAAATGGATGAAACGCTACTTAAATCTGCATCTTAGATTTTGGCGGGGGGTGTTTTCTTGCTACGGTGTGCTATTTTGAGGTGCGGTTGTGTGTATGGGGGGGTTGTTCTCTTGTTTTTAAACTTTGTGCTCGCACCCCACGTGCCGTAACTGGCGGCTTCTCTCCAGCCTGCAGAGTCCACGCTTGTTCACATGCAGTGGGATGATACCATAAACTATGGGTTCTCCAAAGATGCACAGCTGAGTGGCGGAGAGCAGCTGCAGAGAGCTGCAGACAGCAATGTCACCGTGAAGGTAAGCTGGAGCCATGAGTTGTAGGGGGGTAGGAGAGATGATTAAGCTGCTGAGATTAGGGGAGAGGGAGTAAAATGGCTTAGGCTGGTGATCGCCTGTGTGAAGAAAGGTGTGTGTGTCTGTGTGCAAAGAGCAATCCTCTAAGCCCCCCAAAAACTCTTCCCTCAAAGGAGGCTGACCAGTATTTGGAAGGCCAGTTTAAAATTTCCACCCTGCCATGAAACTCACTAGGTCTAGATCAAGGGAAGTAATACTACCACTGTATTCTGCATTGGTCAGACCTCACTTGGAATACTGTGTCCAGTTTTGGGCTCCACAATTTAAGAGGATGTTGACAAGCTGGAGCATGTCCAAAGGAGAGCGACCAGAATGGTCAGAGGTCTGGAATCCATGTCCTATGAGGAGAGACTTAGGGAGCTGGGTTTGTTTAGTCTGGAGAAGAGAAGGTTGAGGGGAGACATGATAGCCATGTTTAAATATTTGAAGGGATGTCACGTTGATGAGGGAACTAGCTTGTTCTCTGTTGCTCCAGAGACTAGGACACGAAGTAATGGATTTAAACTAAGAGAAAAGCGATTCCACATAAACATTAGGAAGAACTTTCTGATGGTGAGGGCGGTTTGATGGTGGAATGCGCTGCCTCGGAGGGTGGTGGAGTCCCCGTCTTTGCAGGTCTTTAAGCAGAGGCTAGATGGCCATCTGTCAGGAGTGCTTTGATTGTGGGATCCTGCATGGCAGGGAGTTGGACTGGATGGCCCTTGTGGTCTCTTCCAACCTTGTGAACTTGTGAAGATAACCTTGGGCTAGTCCCTTTCTCTCGGCCTAATTCATTCTCTGAGGTTGTTATGAGGATACAATAGAGGAAGGAGAACCACTTACGCCACCTTGAGCTCCTACAGAAAAGGCTGGGGTAAAAACAAATCGAGTCGATTTGGAGGCTGCCCACTGCAACTCTGAATGAGTCATTGCTCTGGGTGTAGTCAAAAATTTTTAAACCTGGAGCAGTGGTTTTGTGCTGAAATGCAGGCAGCGGGCGCTTCTTTCACATGAAAGAGAGCGGCTGGGCTTCAGTGGCCTGCCGGGTTTGCTAGACTAAGAGACACCAGAGAAGAGGGTAGGTGGTAAGAGCTCTCTGCTTCTCAGAATTACCATGCTGAATCTGACCAGAGATCTGTTTTGTCTGGAAGTCTGCATACAAAAGAGAAGCCAGCCTGGGAATCTCACAAGCAGGGCACGATGTATTAACGAAGATCATTCCCAGGGACACTTGCGGGCCTGTTCTTGGAGTGCCATTGCCTGCTTGTGTCCAGTGTCTGGAGTTGATCTGTTTATCACATCAACACCCCACCTTCTGTTGGTGGCACTCAAGGTGGTATACTTGATGGGTCTTGGGCCTTCCTGCCAGTCTCCAGGATCTGCTCTGCTGGAACGTTCTAGAAACAGTTATTTACATTAATGGCATCTTTCCCCCCCTCCCTTTCCTTATTTCTCTGCCCACAGATGCAGAACGGGGATGAGTCTTCCATCTTGAAGCTCTTCCAGGGCTTGAGCGAGCTGCGTGGGAAAGAGCGCTCCCTTCTTCACGGCGAGTTTTGGCTGGCCGGCTCCTCCGACCCCAGTGTCTTTGCTTACTTGCGCATCTGGGATCAGAACAAGCGCTACCTCGTGGTGCTCAATTTCGATCCCAAGCCCACCACGGTCTCCCTCACGCACCATCTGCTGCCCTCGGAAGCCACAGTGGAGCTCAGCACCAACCCGCAACGGGAACCGAAGCAGCAGCTCAGTGTGGCGGATCTCAGTTTGGGTCCCTCGGAAGGGCTGTTGCTCAGTTTCCCCTACGTGGCCTAGTTTAACGTCAGACGCCTCCTGTTGTGGGGGAGGGGAGCATAAGGGGATTCAGGCTATTATCCCCAGCAGGGCAGTACTGAGACTTTAAAAGGATATAGCTTCAGCAGCGTTCTCTCTGTCTGAACTTGTCTTTTCTCTCCCCCCACCCCTTTTTTTTCTACATTCCTTGAATGGCTAGTATGTGGGGAAAGATGCTCTTTTAACATAATGTGTCAGTCTAAAATAATACTACTACTGATGTGTGCTTGTGTGTGTGATTGAGAGAGAATGGGAAAGGTCAGTGGAGATCATTTGGGGATCAATTCCTTGGTTATTTTAGTGTGTATCACATGTACCCGGCCCTGGAAGTGGTGATGATAGCCCCTTGGTGTTTATCCAGGTCACAAGCTCCTCTCCCCTTCCAGGTCTATGTACTTTATGGAATAGATAGTGTTCTGTGCGTGTACGAGTATACCCCTCTTTCCAGAAGTGTTGGCGAGCGACATGGAGTAAATTAATAAACTTTTATCTTTGCTTTTCTGACTTTTGGTTATTTTTCTTTTTTAAAAAAAACTGAAACAATTTAGGCCTTCTCCTGGCTTCGTCTTCCCCCTCTGTTTTGATCCTGTAGCTGAATTGGGCTGCCTACTGAGTATCTCCTAAATAGGAGGGAGAAGGATACTTCTAACTAGAACTGAGTGTGTTATTTGGGGAGTGATAGCAGAGAGCTATCTCTAAAGAAGGCTGAATCACTTTCTGACCCGGGCTGATGCCAGATCTGTGTGTATTCTATGATCCTGCTACACCACAATGTGGAATTTAGGATGGAGCAAAGAATTGACGCAGCCTGAGAATCGGTGTTCGTTTAACAAATGGAAGCACGCCAGTAGTGGCAGGCCAGAAAGTCTATGACTATTAATAGGAGAAACCTTAGAAAGCCCCACAGGCATTTGCAGAACTACCTGGAAGAGTATGGTGGGTTTTGGTACTCTGCCTAATCCCTTGCCTTTATCCTGTGTGTGTTGTTTTTCTTTTACAAAACAAACAAGAATGTATACATTATCCTACTTAACACCATTTAAACAGAGGCCAGAACTGAGTACTTTTTAAAGAGTAAAGTTTATGGTATCTTGCTTCTGACTTATGGCAACCCTATGAATTAATGTCCTCCAAAACGTCCTATTGTTAACAGCATTGCTCAGGTCTTGCAAACTGAAGGCTGTGAATTCCAGTATTGGGTCTTCCTCTTTTCCTGCTGCCTTCAACTTTCCCTAGCATGACTGTCTTTTCCAGTGACTCTTGTCTTCTCATAAAGTGACCAAAGTATGATAGCCTCAGTTTAGTCATCTTAGCTTCTATGTTCAGGCTTCATTTGATCTACAACCCACTTATTTGTCTTTTTGGTGGTCCATGGTATCCGTAAAACTCTCCTCCAACACCACATTTCAAATGAACCTGCTTTCTTCATTGTCCTGCTTCCACACCCATAGATAGTAATGGGGAATACTATGGCATGAATTATTTGGTTGCCAGTGACACATCCTTACACTTAAGAATATGTTCTAGCTCCTTCATGGCTGCCCTTCCCAGTCTCAATCTCCTTCCGACTTCTTGGTTGCAGTCTCCCATTTGGTTGATGATGGATCCAAGGAACGGAAAATCTTGAACGATTTCATTTTCTTCATTATTAAAGTTGTGTAATTCCCCAGTAGTCATTACTTTTGCCTTCTTGAGGTTGCACTGCAATCCTGCTTTGGCACGTTCTGCTTAACCTTCATCAGGAGTCGTTTCGAGTCTTCACTGTTTTCTGCCAGTAATGTGGTGTCATCTGCATATCTCAGATGGTTAACGTTCCTTCCACCAATTTTCACTCTAACTTCTAAATCTAATCCGGCTTTCCTTATATGTTCTGCATATAGACTGAACAGGGAGATAAAATACATCCTTTTCTGATACCTTTGCCAATTGGAAACTATTCTGATTCCCCATATTCTATCAACAGTAGCCTTTTGTCCAGAGTACAGGTTGCGCATCAAACAATCAGATGTTGTGGCACACCCATTTCTTTTAAAACCAAACATCGCTTTCCATGTTCCACACAGTCAAAAGCTTTGTTGTAATCTATTAAACACAAGCTGATTTTCTTCTGAAATTCTCTTGTATGCTCCAATAACGAACATAAATTAGCAGTATGATCTCTACTGCCTCTTTCTTTTCAGAATTCAGCTTGAACCACTAGCATTTCTCATTCCATATATGGTAACAATCCTTGTTGTAAGATTTTGAGCATCACTTTACTTGCATGAGAAATTAATATAATGGTCCGACAGTTGCTGCAGTCTTTGTTGTCTCCTTTTTTGGAATTGGAATGTAGATTGAGTGTTTCCAGTCTGTGGCTCACTGTTTTCCCATATTTGTTGGCATATTTTTTCCTAGTTTCTTCCATATTTGTTGGCATGTTATTGTTAAGATTTTGATGGTCTCTGTTTCTGTGGCTGTGAATAGCTCTATTGATATCCCATCTTCTCCTGGTGTTTTGTTCCTCCCAATTTTTTCCTAAATACATTGTCCATTTACACAGTAGCCGGAGGTGAGGACCTCTCAGGTTTGGATGGTTACCTTGCTACTGAATGGTGCTTGTTCACTTTTCTAAGGTCATGGTGAGCAAACCACTGGTACTTTAGCCTACAAACAGAGCCATTTCCCATGCAGTCATAAACAATTTTTTACTTAGCACTTACATCTAAGTTCATTATTCAGTAGGGCTTTCTTCTAGCTCAGGACATAGAATTGCAGCCTTAATACCACATTGATTCTGTTATAGCACTCTTATAATCAACTCCCAAGGGTCCTGTGGCCAGCTAGCTTTAGTTTCCTTTACCAATCTTAACGTCATTTGAGATCTTCCTGGGACTTGATCTGCCCTGTATTAAAATAATTATTTTCAAACGTATAATTCCTCCATTTATTAAATGCAAAGCGCTTGAGTATTTCAAGTTCCACCTTCAAATTTTCACACCTGATCATTCCCTTTAAGTGGTCATTTTTTTCTGCTCCTCCCTGCTGTTTCTCTTTTAATTCCAACCTCCCCTTTAAATGTGAAAAAAGCAGATAGAATTTTCTTCAGTTTAAGGACCTTCTCTCTTCTCCCCCCCCCCCGTTCTTAACCTACTTCCACTTTTTTGTCGGCCCATCTACCTCGTTCCCCGAGCCTTCCCCTTTAAGCACCCTCCCCTGACGCAATGCAGGTGAGGCTAGGCCAATGGGACGGCTGCTGGTGAGCCACGTGACGGAGGAAGGGGCGGGACCGGACGTTATTTAAAGGGCGCGGCGGCCACGACGTACTACTACGGCTGCTCCTAGAGATTGCCTCTCTCTCCCCCCCCCTTCCAGCTTTCATTTATTTTAATGCTGCGGCCGGGCGTCGGGACTCGTTTGCGGGGGCGGAGGGATACGCACGCGAGGGCGTGAGGTCGGCCAACGTTCGCCTCCTGCCGTTGGGCACGAGAAGAGAGGGGAGGGGGCGGCGGCGACTCAGCCCCGGGGCGGAAGGAGACGGACACCAGCCGAAAGCTGAAAGGTCGCAACGCCAGGTCCCCTCCCCCCCGTCACCATGGTGAGCGCTCGGGGGGGGGTCTTACCCCCCAAAAAAGGGTGGAGTCGGTTTTGGGGAGGGGTCTGGGCTTCCCCCCCCAGTGAGGGGTCTTCGGTGGGGCAGGCACCAGAACCCTCCACTTTCGGGGTGGGGGGATGTGGAGAAGGGGCTGGGATTCGTGGAAAGGGGTCTATGGGGAGGTGGTTCCCAAAACGAGGTCTCTGATATGATGGGGGGTTCAAAAATGGGAGCCCCTTTACCTGCCGAAGTGGAATTGTGTATGGAGTTTAGGGGGGGGGGTTTAAAGAGGTTAATCAGGTGATTAGGGAAAAACTCCTATGCTATGCATGAGCCTCTCCTAAAAGATGATTTGGGGGCAAAATGGAGTCTGTGGGCTTATTGCAGGGCTTATTGAAAGGTGGGGCTTCAGTGGGAAATGGGGCCTTTCCCCTAAAGGAATAGAGGTGGGGAGGGGAGAGGGAGGGAGTGGAAGAATTTCTGAAGTCTCCATACAAATGGGGGGGCTGGAGTTGGGAGGGGGCTACTGATAGGTGCTGGGGAACCCCAGAAAGGAGAGGAGCTGGTAAAGCGGGGGGGGGGTATTGGTGGGGGTGATGAAGAGGGGCTTGGTGAACTTGAAGCCTCCCTGAATATGGGGGGGATGTCTGGAGTTGGAAGGCTGTCAATAAAAGCTGGGGCGGTGGAACCAAGATCTTTTGGCATCCAGCCCCCAGCTAGATAACGTGGATGGGAAAGAGATCAAAGTGGGGGAGTGATGGAGTGGGAGGGAAGCCTCGAATTGGCAGGGAAGAGGAGAGAAGGACTTGGGCTAGGAAGCAGAGCTGATAAAAAGTGGGGCTAGTAGGAAAATGTATGAGCCCTAAAAAAAGAGCAGGGAGGTTGATCGATAGAAGAGGAAGGGGTGAGAAAGTGTGAGGAGGGGAGGTTGAAATGGAAGGAACGGTTCTCTGAAAAACTCTTGCTTTGGGGGATTGGGAAATGAAGGAAGAGAGAATACACATTGGGATGTGATGGTATTAGAGCAGGAAAGTGACAAGCACTTCAGTTATTCTCTGGTGGGATGTAAGAAAACAGTTGGACCATGAGAAAGGAAAGCTGTGGAGGGAGGAAAGTGCTATGTGTTGGGGGGTGTTACTTTTAGAGGCTGTGTATGTTGGGGGCGACATAAGGAAAACTGAATTAGATTTTGATTAAGGTTAGATGGCCATCTGTCAGCAATGCTGATTCTGTGACCTTAGGCAGATGATGAGATGGAGGGCATCTTGGCCATCTTCTGGTCGCTGGGTGTGTGTGGGGGGGAGGTAGTTGTGAATTTCCTGCATTGTGCAGGGGGTTGGACTAGATGACCCCGGCGGTCCCTTCCAACTCTATGATTCTAAGGTGGAGTGAAAATTGGTGGACGGAACGTTAACCATCTAAGATAGGCAGATGACACCACATTACTGGCAGAAAATGTTGAAGACTTGAAACCACTCCTGATGAAGGTTAAGCAGAAAGTGCTGAAGCAGGATTACAGTGCAACCTCAAGAAGACAACAGTAATGACTATTGGGGAATTACACAACTTTAATGTTGACAATGAAGACATTGAAATTGTTCAAGACTTTCTATTCCTTTATTCTGTCATTAACCAAAAGGGAGAGACTGCAACCAAGAAATCAGAAAGAGATGGAGACTGGGAAGGACAGCCATGACAGAACTAGAAAATATTCTTCAGTGCAAGGATTTGTCACTGGCAACCAAGATCAAGTTAATTCACGCCATAGGTTGAGACAGTTCGACAGTTAAGAAAGGTGACAGAAGAAAGTAGATTCCTTTGAAATGTGGTGTTGGAGGAGAGTTTAATGGATACCATGGACTGCCAAAAAGACAAATTAGTGGGTTGTATTCTGAACTCTCCCTAGAAGCTAAAATGACTAAACTGAGGCTGTTGTACTTTGGTCACATTATGAGAAGACGAGAGTCACTGGAAAAGACAGTAATGCTAGGAAAAGTGGAAGGCAGCAGGCAAAGAGGAAAACCCAGCAGGAGATGGATCGACTCAATATTGGAATCCACAGCCCTCAGTTTGCAAGACTTAAGCAATGCTGTTAAGGATAGGGCGTTTTGGAAGACATTGATTCATGGGTTCGCCATAAGTCAGAAGCAGCTTAACACACACACACACACACATTGGGGCCCTGGGAGAAAGTGATATGGCTGAGGATTCTGTTTAAAATTGTGTTATCTCCCCATGAGGTGCTAGCTCAGACACTGGTATGGATAATGGGGTATGGAATAAGCTGGCAGGGCAGTCTTGGAAACAAAGGGTGCATAGCTTCAAACTGAGAATCTAAAATGGGGAGGGCAGTGGAACACTACTGAGGCTTCTGTGTGCTGGAAGGCCATATCTTAAGGAGAAGCAGATTGTAAGATGTCGGGGGCAGGGGCTCAGGCCTGTTTTCTCTCTGCTCTTCTGTTACGCAGAGAAGTGATGGTGTGTGTGGGGTGGGATTAGGCAACTGGCAAGGGGAAGAATTAGGAAGTCCCTCCATGATTTTAAAGGAGAACATTCTAAGAGGGGTGTATAGTGTAGGTGGTGGGTACTGATGGTGACAACCACCCATGAATGAAGGAAATGGGAGAATGGGTTTCTGGGAGCCATCTTTGCTGTGTGGTCTCCTCCCAGTGCCACAGTTTAGTTTGTAAGAGTTCTTGGGGCTGAGACCTATCTCCCTGTTGAACATCCTGGATGTAAATACGGTAGCAGAACGCTAAGGTATCAGAAGTGGGTTATTGGTGTGGGATCGTGGGACGGGTGATGTCAGTGTTATTAGGGGAGGGTGTGGGGACTGCAGAAACAGTTGGGTATGCCAGAAAGCTGGAGGAGTGACTGCTATGAATTAATGTGGGTTGGTGGTTGCGGGTGGAGTAGTGGAGGAGGTTTCCTTTTGCACTTCCTGGGGCCACCAGATTTCCCAAAAAGTTGTTCCTTGCACTTGTGTGTGTAAATGGGAGCCTGGGGATGGGGTGCTGGGTACTGTTGCATCCAGCGTGGAGGGAGGGCTGTGTGGAGAGGGGAGAGACTGGAGCCGTAACCCTCCTTTTCTTCTTGATTTCCTCCTTCTCCCTGCAGGCTGACCAGCTGACAGAGGAGCAAATTGCAGGTGAGAATTGTCTCCTGGGGATAGAAATGGTGGCAGAACCAGTCAGAGTCTAAAGAATGGGTGCGACAAATGGGCTGGCATCAGAAGTGCAGGGTTTGCTTCACACCCCATTTTGACCCCTGGGTGGTGGGTGAGCCTGGGCAGAGCTGTGTGCATGAGCGCTCTCGCTCTCAGCATGAGCTCCCTTTCTCTGTAAAACGGAAACGTGTATCCCCACATACTTAGAATAGTTTTTAGAACACATAGAGTTGCCACCAGTTTCTTCCAGTTTGCTCTTTGGATTTATATCCTGCCATTCTTCAGTCTGGCACAAATGAATGGCGTTGCCACATTTTAGCCTCATGACAAGGCTGAGAAAATGTCTGAGTCACGGTTGCCCAGTGAGTTTCATAAGGGTTTGAGCCCACATCTTCCAAGCCCCCAACATTCTAACTGCTAGACCATATAATCTTCTGTTAAAGGAACATGGATACAGCACCCTTTCGTAGTGCATGAAAGTGGGGAGGGGCTGTGGCTCAGCTTTAGAGCATCTTTTTTGTATTACAGAATGTCCCAGGCTTTGGCATCTCCAGTTCAAAGGGTCAGGTAGGAGGTGATGTGAAACACCCTCTACCCTGAGGCACTGGAGAGTTGTTGCCAGTCACAGGAGACGATACTGTCCTTAATACTGACCTTGGGGAGGGGGTGTGGCTCAGTGGTAGAGCCTCTGCTTGACATGCAGAAGGTCCCAGGTTCAGTCCCCGGCATCTCCAGTTAAAGGGACTAGGCAAGTAGGAGATGTGAAAGACCTCCGCCTGAGACCCTGGAGAGGCGCTGCCGGTCTGAGTGGACAATACTGACTCTGATGGACCGAGAGTCTGATTCAGTATAAGGCAGCTTCATGTGTTAATAGACCAATGATCTGGTCCAGTATGAAGCAGTTTCATGTGTACCATACTGCCTAGCATCCCTTGTGGGAAGAAGGGTGTTATATTTGCACACCTCTCAACACAATGAGCCTGCCTTCACCGGTCAGTCCCCATCCAATCAGTATTGCCTACTCTGGTGCTGGTTTGGCAATGTCGGGCGAAGATGTTTCCAACACCTGCTACTGGAGATCCTTTCGCTGGAGCTGATTGGAGGCTGAATATTCTCCATTGAAACAGAGGTGCTTGCCTGCTAAGCTGCCACTAAGATAGTGGTTGTGTCCTTAAAATGCTATTAAAATTTGGGCCCAGGGACTTCCAGGGCTGATGTGGTAGGGCAGCCTCTTCCAACTGGACGAGCACGTGGGGGAATGCCTCAGGGATAACTGATTCTCCTGTGTTGTCTCCGCCTGTCTCTCAGAGTTCAAGGAGGCCTTCTCCCTCTTCGACAAGGATGGCGACGGCACTATCACTACCAAGGAACTTGGCACTGTCATGCGCTCCCTGGGGCAGAACCCCACAGAAGCTGAATTGCAAGACATGATCAATGAGGTGGATGCGGATGGTGAGCAGGGCAGTCCCTGGGGTGTCTGGACGAGAGGCTTTTTCAGGGCCAAAGGGAAAGGGGCTGGGACAATCGACTTGTTTCCCAAGTGAATTTGGGTGGCGGAGCATCCGATTCATTTTACACTTATTGCCCGCTCTACTAAATCTCGACGCTACTAAAAGTCTTGGGGAAGTAACACATTGCATGTGGGTGGATGGGTTTGGCTCCAGGACTTGCAGTCTTCAGCTTAAGCCACAGGTGAGCAAATATGGAAGAGGGGAAGGAATTTGGCAACCTTCAGTCTTTCCGAGATAGTGGATTTGCAGCTGGAAGCAAGGACAGAGTGTCTTCTCTGTAGTCTGTTGGGTTCCAGAATTGGCGCATCCGTCTTCAGTTAACAGGCAGGATCCAGCAAGAGAACCTTGCTTGGTTGCAGGGCTTACCAAAAGTTGTGCAGACTGATTCCTCCTGCCCCCATGCTCCAGTTTTATCTTTTTATCGGATAGCCAGTGTGGTTGTAATGGTTAAGAGTGGTGGTTTGGAGTGGTGGACTCTAATCTGGAGAACTGGGTTTGATTCCCCACTCCTCCACATGAGCAGCAGATGCTAATCTGGTGAACCGGGTTGGTTTCCCCACTCCTCCACATGAAGCCAGCCTAGTGACCTAGGGCAAGTCACAGCTCTCTTAGAGTTTTCTCAGCCCCACCTACCTCACAGGGTGTCCGTTGTGGGGAGGGGAAGGGGATTGTAAGCTGGTTTGATTGTCCCTTAAGTGATAGAGAAAGTTGGCATATAAAAACCAACTCTTCGTCATCTTCTAGCCTTGGTATCAACTGAGATTAAGCCAGTGTGGGGGCAGCAGGCTGTTGTAGGGTAACTTGTCTTACACTGCCTCTCAGAACTATTTGGATACCATAAAGGGAGCGGTGGATTCCAGTTCATGCCGCCCAGCCCCTTCTGTAGGCCTTGCCTCTTTCGTCCTCCCTCTACTCCACTGTCGGGCTCTCTCTTCTTTTCAGTGGCTCTTCCAGGATGCTCTTTTCCAGTGTGGTGGGGGAACAGAAGTTAATTTGAGTCATTTCTGTTGTCTTGAGAGGTGCTTCTTCTGCTGAATAGCAGGCAGACCGGCAAGATCGCCTGTTGTTTTGTGATTGGTCTCATTTGTACGCTTTGGGCACCACACTAAACAGCTGTCCCTTCCCCAGGAAACGGCACCATTGACTTCCCAGAATTCCTCACTATGATGGCCCGGAAGATGAAGGACACAGACAGCGAGGAAGAGATCCGCGAGGCCTTCCGGGTCTTTGATAAGGTATGGGGTGCTTCATTGTGAGAAAACACGCTCTGCAGCTTGGAAGAGCTTCTCAGGAACCTCTGAAGGCAGGAAGCTTGAAGGCTACTCATTGGTTTTTAGACAAACGAATTTGACTTTCCACTTAACAGGTTCTACAACTTGGCCTAGGCTGAAGTTAAACCTTGGTTTAACATCTCCATCTGCCACTTCCTTATTTTTTTGTTGAGGCTTCATGTAAATCCAGGTCCATCAACCTCATGGGTTTGATCCCTTTGATTGCTTGAGCAGAGGGCACTCGTGATGGGGGCCTTCCCTCTCCTTTGCTGCAAGAGTGAGAGGGGAAGGTGATTTTGCCTGATCCTCCCTCCTCAGTGCAGCCCCTACTCCCGTACATGTCTTTTTGTCCACCTAGGCCCTACAGGCCTCACGGTGCCTTTGTGGGTTAGAGAGGGCTGCTGTGGGAAGGGAAGGTCCACTCTCATGAGTACCCTTTGTTAACATAACTGTAGGATACAGCCTGCAGTGTGAGATCCATAAAGAATATAGTCCCAAGTGTTATGGCACCTGCATGTGTTCTCACTGGGTGGCTGGCTGTGACTTCTTGGTAGAGTATTGATCTTGCCTGTAGAAAGGTCCAGGCTCAATTTCTTTCATCTCCAGTTAAAGGGTCTTGAATAGCAGATGTTGAGAGGCTTGCCCTTCCCAGTACATCATACTAAGCTAGATGGACTCATGATGTGATGGAATAATGCTCATATATTTAATGTAATGCCTTATGGCATTTGAGCTAAAGGCTCGTTCTTCCTCTTACCCCACTGGTTCTTTCTTCTGCCCTAAAGGATGGCAATGGTTATATCAGTGCTGCAGAGCTGCGTCACGTCATGACCAACCTTGGCGAGAAGTTGACGGATGAGGAGGTCGATGAGATGATCCGAGAAGCTGACATAGACGGGGACGGACAGGTCAATTACGAAGGTGAGGGGGCCCTTTGGGAGCTAGGGATCTAGGTTTGTGGGCTGGGACGGCTTCTTGGAGCCCGTAGAGATGGCGCGCGCACACACACACACACACACACACACACACATATATATATATGTGTGTGTGTGTGTGTGTGTGTAAGTCTTGTTAGTAAGGAATTGCCCACATTATTTCAGAAATCACTCTCAAACAATGAGGACCAGGAACTTGCATGTATTTTAACAAAATAGAGACCAGGGTTAGTACAGGATTACATAGACAAGGCCAAACTCTGCTAGTGCCTTTCTGTCACACTCGCACAAGTCCCCACTTGCCTTCTCGGGACAACCACTTGCCTAAACAAGGGCCAATGCATGACTAGCATAGCAGAGGCAGGGCTTTAACAGGGGTTGCCCTGCCTTAGAAGGTCCTGATTTCCCTCCCCTTTGCTGTCTCTTTGGTCCTGCAGAGTTTGTACAGATGATGACTGCCAAATAGGAAGAGCGACTGCCGCCCCTCCCCTGTACAGAATGGAAGGACTGCTTACCATAGAGATCTCACCCAGCCCCTCCCGTCTGTGTGGCTCTCATGCTCCATCGATGCTTTAGCGGTTTGTGGCCATTCTTTACCATCTCCCCCAATGCCCCCCCCATGCAGGATGTGAACCCTTCTTGCCCCTCCTCCACCCTTCCCCACCATGTTTACATGCTAGTGCCCATGGCGAGTGCAGCTGGGACGGGGGAGAGCCAGGTGGGGAGGGGTAAAGTGGTGCTAAGCTCCTAGCAGCAGGAAGCCTGGAGGGTGGGAGCGGTGGGGGGCATCCTCTCTCCCCATTGGCTCCGTCCCCAGCTTTCACCCGCTCGTTTGTCCAGAGGCCACGTCCCATCCAGCGCGTCACCTTTGCATCCCACGGACCGTTCTGTGCGGCTGACTGCAGTTGTCTTCCTGGGAGTATCTGCATATCTTGGGTATATTGTAACTGTTAACTTCCTAATAATTGCCATGCCCACCCTTTTCCCTTCCTTCCCAATGGCTTCAGGGAATGCTTCTGTTCCATTCCAGGTGGTGTAAGGTTTCTTTTTCTCTCTCTCTTTTTTTCCAATAAAGTCTGTGTGTTTCAAAACTGTGGGGCCAGTGTGCTCATTTAGTGACGGCGTGGGTGGTTTCTCCCACCAGCTTGGAAACGGATCTCTTTCCGGGGAGGTGGGGAAGAAATCAGTTCTCAGCCAGTTTCCAGTCCCATTGCCCAGCAAGAGGAACAGGATTTTCACACAGCTGCTTGATGCCAGTTTCCCCAGGGGGAATCAAAGAAGCCAATAGGTGGATGCACAAGAGAAGCCACTGGCCAAAAGCCTCCAAGTGAAAATAGAGCCAACAAGCCCAGCAGAACCAATGTCAAACCACAGAATCCAATCCAAACCAATTTTGTGTGTTTTAAAATACCTAACCACATGAACCCATGAAGCTGCCTTCTACTGAATCAGACCCTCGGTCCATCAAAGTCAGTATCATCTACTCACACCAGCAGGCGGAGGTCTTTCGCATCACCTACTTGCCTCGCCCCTTTAACTGGAGATGCCGGGGATTGAACCTGGGACCTTCTGCATGCCAAGCAGGGGCTCTACCACTGAGCCACAGCCCCTCACCTACAGAGAACTGTTATTAAAACCTAACCAGAAATTTTCTTCAGAATCTGCTGCAACAATTACATTGTAAAGTCAACAGGGAACACCCTAAAACTCCACGCTGCCACTTCCCCCAAAAAACACAATGCAGAAAGATCTTCAAAACAGCTATAGAGAGAACTGCAAAAACCAGAAGAATGCAAAAAAGGTAAAACTCTTGAAAACAGTAAAAACTTGGAGAATCTCCCCCAGCACAAACCCTTTGGAACTTAAAAACCTTTTAGAAACTGAGGAAATGCAAAACAATAATAAAATAAGCCAAGAGAGAACAGCGCAAGAACAGTGCAAAACAGAACCACGGAAAACTATTTTTAGAAGGACCAGAAAGGGGAAAAAGCTCACCCCCGGGAAACAAAAAACACAGAAAAACATAAAATAATATTTTAAAACTAATTAAAAAACCAATCCTGAGGAGACTGCAGCAGCATCAGAAATGGCAGGAGCACTCCAAACGATCTCGCCATGGGGTCCCGCTTGTATAACTTCCATCCTCTTTGGCCATGCTCACAAAGCCATGGAGCAATGAGAGAATCATCATGATTGGATAGAAAGTTCGTGCTCCCCCTAAAGTCTGATTCCATTGCCTGGGAGAGCTAACTCCCTCCCCACTCTCGTTGCCTGCGAGTCCTGTAAATGTGGAGAAAAACAGCCCAGGGAGCCTTAATGTAGCAGCCCTGAATATTCCTGGATTTACTCGAATATTTCCAGATTTTCTGGGACCTTGTTAATCAGTATCCTGAATACAGACTGTTAACGTATTTTTCAGGTATATATTCAGACTGGATATATTGTGTGCACATCCTTAGTCATGAGTATCTTCCACAGTGGAGTTTCATGCCCTGCAGTCAGTGGTGCTGCCCGGCCCAGTAATTCCTTGGGGGACATTGAAAAGACCACAGACTTATTTGGAGTCCTACATTTACAGCTGTTTCTGCTGTTGTTTGGCTTGTTAACTATGTAAGCCTTCCTTCTTGGACATGGAGCATAAACATCTGGGTTGTGTTTATTGCAAACACCCAACCTTTGACTGTAGCTCAGTGGTAGAGCATCTGCTTGACATGCAGAAGGTCCCAGGTTCAATCCCCAGCTTCTCCAGTTAAAGGGACTAGGCAAGTAGATGTGAAAGACCTCTGCCTGAGACCCCGGAGAGCCGCTGCCAGTCAGAGTAGACAATACTGACTTTGATGGACCGAGGGTCTGATTTAGTATAAAGCAGTTTGATGCATTCATGTGCCATAGTTCGTTTTGTCCCTGCGTCCAGAAGGCCAGCAAAGAGCAGCAAAGGGCTAAGCCATGTGAGTTCAACCGAAGGTTGGCAAAGGTTTGGTGGATTCACGTGGTCTCTGCATTTGCTAGACTTATGTCATGCTTATGGTGCAAATCAAGTCAAAGGCAAAGAGTTCAAGCTGACAAGGAAGAAGCAAACACTTTGGCTTCAGAGGCGATTTTTATTTTGAAATAAAAAATACACATGGTTTGGTTTCATGGACGAGATGCCCCTGATGGCTGGTTCTTGGCCTTTTGTGCTGCTTAGAGAAAGACTTTAAGAATACACTCCACCCAATCTCCCAATCCTCTCTTCAACAGAGAGGGTGGACATGGCAGTTAAGACATACACACACACATTACATACACACGCATACATATACCCAGTTGCCCCAAGGAAGGGAGTCCCCCTCACTCCCAAAATAAAACAGCTGCCAAGTGCAAAAAAAAAGTGAATGAGGGGGAGCAGCTGGCAAGACTTAAGAGGCTAACATCTCTGCTACAGATTCAGACTGGATTAACTCTTGTGTACAGTCTCTAAAAGGGCAAAAATGTAGGGGTTTTTATTTTTGGTGATGGTGCTGAGACTGTTGTTGCCAGAGATCCCTGCAGTTCCCAGTGTTTCTTGGAGTGAGAGCTGCCTCTCTTGAAACTGGTTTGACACAGGTTTAAATGAGTAGCGTAGACTTGCCCAGTTTCTTGCATTACTATCAACCCATGCACCCTTTCCCCCCACCCCCCAGATCACAATCTGTAAGTGGTGTCAAGTCGCTTCCAATTTATGGCGACCAAAACTATTACTTCTTTGTCTCCTACCTGGCCATTCCTTAAGATGGCAGGGAATATTGGAAAACACCCTGGAGCATGATCTATATGTCTCCCACCCACCCCATCTAAGAACCCCATTCATTTAAACCTTCCTAATCTAACGTTTGGTGAAAGGGATTGTATCTACCCAGGGGTGGGGGGATTTACCCTGGATCCTTTTTCTGGAGAGAAAACTCCCCCCATCCCCCAAGCAAGCAAATGGCAATATTATTTAAAACAGGGAGAAGAAAGTGGCTAAATGAAGTCCTGAACATTTTAACGGGTAAGGAGGGTGAGAGCCATCTTCTGCTGTTATTCATAGTGGCAGATGGTTGTTACTGAAAGCAATTCAAGATGACGTCTCTACTACTCATTTATAGTGGACTCCGGCAGTCAAACCAATCTATTAAGCAGATCAACTATTTCTAACATTTCTATGGGGGGGGGAGGCAAGCACCGTCCCTTCTGCACCCCCCTTCAAAGTTTCCAGGTAGTTCAGGTGTCTAATTGCACTCCCCTTTAAAAGTGCCAGTCCTTCCCCTCTCCTTTCTCAGCCCCTCTTTCAGAGCCTTTTCATGTTCTTCATATGAGAACATTTTCCTGAAAATTCTGGGTTCAATAACCCCAACTATAAATGCACACTCCGTTCTGGTCTTGCATACAGATGAGAATCAGCCTTCTGTAAAGTAGGGAGGGCAGCGTCTCAGAATCACTCAGTAGCAATTCACCCCTTAATATAGGCTCGGCAACCTCCAGGTGAAGGCTGGAGATCTCCCGCTATCACATCTGATCTCCAAGCAACAGAGATTATTTCCCCTGGAGAAAATGGCTGCTTTGGAAGTGGACTTTCTGGCCTTATACCCCACTGAAGTCCTTCCCAAACCCCATCCTCCTCAGGCTCCACTCCCAAAATCTCCAGGCATTTTCCAACCTGGGCCTGGCAACCCTATCTTAATAACACTTTTTTTTACTTCAGACAACATCCTACAGGGTGGCTATCCTTTAATCCAGCACTTTCCCCCAGTGTTCTAGAATTGATACCACAGTGCTGAATTACTTTCCATTTTAATTAGCCAGAAATCACTAACAGAAGGAATACCCGGGCAATGGAAGGATAGAAAGCAGGGACGGGCAATGTTTTACGGCCAAAAAAGACCACCTACCCCAGTTTACATTCTTCCATATAAATCCAGGATTCTCCTCCTGGTTTGTAGGGAAGAGTACAATCCGCAGTTTGAAGTTTAGATTTAAGAAGTGATGGTTTGCAATGAATCCGGAAGCCTAGCTGGCTGTGAATAAAGGGTGAAGAGGACGTGAGTCCAAAAAGCCCCCAGGTCCCCCATCCCTGCAGTCACAAACTACAGTTGGTTGCTCTGTCCAAACGGTGCAACGGTAATTAGAATTTCCAGAGTAGGCTCCAAACACTTTCAAAGGCCAGTTGTGGAACAGACCATAATTTAAACATATTTTCTTCTTTCTTATGGTGGGGTCAGCAAAACGAGATTTGATATAACACTGGAATAAATGTCACAAAAATGCAAAAAAATAATAATCTCCAAAAGTGTAGCTCTCAAGGATTTTTTTAAAAAAATAGCTTAACTTTGGAAATGCAATTCCTACACACGTGTCGAAGTTTGATGACCAAAATCAGTTTTATTGTGAATTTTATGGGGTTTCAACGGTCAATTCCAAGTTAGTGGAACTGGAATCCGTTTGCTGCCATAAAAGAGCCAGCGTAGTAGAGTGATTAAGAGTGGCAGATTCTTAAACTGGAGAACCAAGTTCGATTTCCCACTCCTCTACATGAAGCCTGCTGGGTGACCTTGGGCCAGTCACGGTTCTCTCAGAACTCTCTCTGCCCACACGGAGGCCAACGTCTCTTGCCTTGAAAACCCCATGGGGCCGCCATAAGTCAGCTGTGACTTGACGGCACTTTTCACCACAGAAGCATTTTAAAAATCTAAAATGGTTTCCCCCTTGAATGTGTGAAATACCAGTTTTAGGGTGGGGGGAACCCTCCTTTTCTGGTCTGTAAAAGGGATTATTTAATCAATTTGTGTTTTAATGATTGGGTGCGTAGCCCCTTCCTTTAATTTTTTCCCTACATTTAGTCTCACTTTGTCTCTTTAAGGTGGTGAAAAGGGAATAGATTCCTGCTTAGAGTAATGAATGAGTAATTCCCCCTCCCCAATTCTAAATTCAAGTGTGCCATCTGAGGAACTTTATCCCGCGCTCACCTTCACTATTTCAAATAAAAAATACAGACATTTCTCTTTCTCTCTCTAAAAATATACTCTCCCTCCCCCTTGACATCCCCCCCAACCCTTTTTCCCCCTGAAGTGCCTGAGCTTAGAGTCTCCCAGTATGGTAAGTTGTACTGGGACTTATAAGGCAAAAAACTGAAGATCCTTTGCCCCACGTTGGCAGCGATTTAGGGGCATCCCTTGGCAGGCTCCCCTCGCCTTCCTGCAAAAATTCCTGTTTGGGTTCTTAGTCTTCCCCTCCCCAGAACAGAGGTGCAAGAAACCACATCCTAAATCAAATAAGATGGCGGAGCAACATGGGTTATTTTTCCTTCCTGTGATAGTCTTTATTCCTTCCCATCCTTTAAAAAAAAAATCTAGTCCTGTTCTGGGCCTTTAACAACAGTCTACGATGCAGAAATTAAGTTGGCGAAGATTTCCCAAACACTTGGCTCTTCATGCTAGGAAAACCTTTACCTGCTCAATTTGTGTCAGGTTAAAAAGGCACCAAAGCAGGGCATGGGGGAAGGGGGAAGGGTACAGCTCTACTGAGATTCCACAGGAAAAAAGATTCGCCCTCCCCACCCCCCAAAGGTCTGGCTTTGGGTTCAAGTTAAGTAGACTCCCTCCCCTATTCTTATAAAAATGACATTACAAATAAAGGAAACACCCACCCCCCAATCCAACATTTTTTTCTGGCTGGGCAATTGTTCCTAGCTAATCTGTAATCTTCGCCCTTTGCTCTCTGCATCCGGCCCCAGGGCTTGGGAAAAGGGTCCTGCCCTCTTGTGCTTTGGGAGGACAGACAGGCCCCACCTGACCTCAGGAATGCCTTCTCCTGGCCACATCCTTGAGTCGGGGCATCAGACTCTGAACCACCATCAGAAACGGATCTTGATCTGGCATTTTTAAAAAGCAGCGCCCCTCGCTCCCGGCTGCCCCACATCTTTCCCCGTTTTCCCCACAGCGAAAGGGTCTCCCCTGTGGATCCTCCAGGAGCGCTCTCTCCTTGCAGACACAGTGTTACCCCCGCAACAGACCTTTGCCGCTTCGAAACAACACAAACAGACCCCATCATGAATGAAGACACCACGTCACATGGGGGTGGGAAATGAGGGGTGGGGGAGGAGGTGCCCTCCCCCAACAGCAACACAGACAATAAATACCCACTCCCCCTCCTGCCCTTCGGAGAGCACCCCCTTCAAAAGGGGCTATGAGGGCGGGTCGTGGCGACTGGTGGGAACCTTGGCTTTGTGGGGGCGGGAAGAGGCTGCCGAGGAGGAGCCCGAGGAGGAAGAGGAAGAGCTGCTGCTGCGGCGGGCTTCGGCCCCCGTGCTTGACATCTTCAGCTTGCGGCGCTTGGCCAGGGGGGCGTTCTCCACGCTCTTCAGGAAAAAGCCTTCGCGCTTGCCCTTGTTAAAGGCCTAGTTGAGGAGAAGGGAAAGTCAAGAACAAATATTACCCCCCTACACACACAGAAGCAGTTCCAGAGTGGGGACAGTGGAATCAGCTCCCTAGGGAGGTGGTGAGCCCCCCTCACTGGCAGTCTTTAAGCAGAGGCTGGACGAACATTTGTCAGGGATGCTCTAGCCTGATCCTGCATTGAGCAAGGGGTTGGACTAGATGGCCTGTATGGCCCCTTCCAACTCTATGATTCTATGACATGATTACAATCTTTAAGTATTAGAGGAGGGCAGGGAGCTGTTCCTGTTGGCAGCAGAGGACAGTGCTTGGTAATTAGCAGCGCATTCCAGGCTGAAGTGCCCTGCATATTTTTTTGAGTTTTTCATGCTGAACTGTGATTCAGGAAGTGACTGAAAAGCCGGCGCATACCTGCTTTGCATTTCTTAAGAGCCCCTTTAACGCGACTTTTTGTATTTGCTCCACCCCCGCACTGAAGCATTTACTGAAAGAACCATGAAAAATCAAACGCTATGCAAACGACCATTGCCAATGGCTATGCAAACGTAGGAGCGAAGGAGCAGGCGAGGGTGTGTGTGGGGGTGGAATTTCTCCTTTTGCATAGGGACAGTGAATAGGCATTTTAAAGGTTGCATTTAAAAAAAGAACTTTGCGCGAGCATCAAAACTGACCCTGCATAAATGGCCTATGGCATGGAAGTCCCTCCCCTCCCTAAACCCCGCCCTCCTCAGGGTCTGCCCCAAAAACCTCCCGCCGGTGGCGGAGAGGGACCTGGCAACCCTAACACCATCCCCTCCGCCGCTTCTAATGAAGTTCCCTTTCCCAGTGCCGAAATCACATCTCTTACCATAAAGGCCGCGTTGACGCCAGTTCGCACGGCTGGCCCTGAGCTCTCCAGGATGTCTGGAGTCATAAGAGGCGTGGAAGAGAGGGCGCTGCCGTCTTGGAGCCACTCACTGTAACGCAAGCTCGACATCTTCAGCCGCTTGGCAGGGTTCACTGTGAGGAGACCTGGGCGGAAGCCGGGGAGGGGAGGGGAGTGAATAAACAAGTTGCTGCACCGAAACACATATCTCTTTTAATTTCTAACCCATACAGAAGCTCTCCTCTCTTCTAGATAGGTGTGACTTTAGGGTTGCCGTCTCTGAGTTGGTAAATTCCTGGAGATCTGGGGGGTGGGGGGGTGGAGCCTTGAGGAAAGCAGGGTTTGGGAAGGGGAGGGACCTCAGCAGGGTATAATGCCATAGAGTCCTCGCGCCAACGCATCCATTTTTCTCCGGGGGAACTGATTTTGGTCGTTTGGAGATCAATCGTAATAGTGGGAGATCTCCAGGTGCCACCTGGAGGTTGGCAACCCTAGCTGCAGCAGAATGCATCTGCCAACCTTTGTCTGGGGCTGGGTGCCAGGATCACACTTCACCCATTATATAGCAGCTGCGCCAATTACCGATTTGCTTCCGGATTAAACTCAAAGAGAGACGGCTTCGACCTTTTAAAGCTTGTCATGGCCTGGGCCATACATATCGGAAAGGTGGCTGCTTCCGCATATGTGCCCACACACCAACTGAAGTCCCAATAACAGGTTTGGTTGTCAGTACTTCAGCATCAACTCAGTCAGGGTCTGATTTAAATGGTGCAGCGAAGCACACATTTTGCTGGCATGAATATCTCGCCCTCACCTGCTCTTCTAAACTCAGAAAGGTCTGGTACGTGTATTCCCATCGATGTATTAAGAGTTTGAAAACGTTATAAAAAATACTGTTCGCACTTTGTTTGGCCCCTTTAGCTGTGAAGACGTCTTCCAACCATTTATAAGTCGTGGTATCCAAAAACCCTTTTAAAGCGATGGGGGTTACCGCACTTCGTATTCCCAGCGATGTATTAAGAGTTTGAAAATGTTGTAAAAAAACATCGCTTTAAAAGGTTTTTTGGATACCACGGCTTATAAATGGTTGGAAGACGTCTTCACAGCTAAAAGGGCCAAACAAAGTGCGAATAGTATTTTTTATAACATTTTCAAACTCTTAATATATTGCTGGGATTACCTAGTGCGGTAACCCCCAATGTTTTTTACAACATTTTCAAACTCTTAATACATCAAAATATTGTCGAAGGCTTTCACGGTCAGAGTTCATTGGTTCTTGTAGGTTATCCGGGCTGTGTACCCGTGGTCTGGGAATTTTCTTTCCTGACGTTTCGCCAGCAACTGTGGCAGGCATCTTCAGAGGATTAACACTGAAGGACAGTGTCTCTCAGTTCAAGTGTGTAGGAAGAGTAATATATAGTCAGAAAGGGGTTGGGTTTGAGCTGAGTACTGTCCTGCAAAAGTAATGTGCTAATCATTGTCCTGTAAGTATCAAGATAATGTGCTAATGAGGGTATGGTATGTTAATATGGAACCATTGTATCCTGAAGTGATCTGTTAATGTGTGTAGTCCAAGGCTAATCTGCATGGCTATTGTTGACTGTTGCCTTTGTTAGTCTGGAGGTTTTCAGAACAGGAAGACAAGCCTTATTCATTCTTAAACTCTCCTCTTTTCTGTTAAAGTTGTGCTGATGTTTATGAATTTCATTGGCTTCTCTGTGCAATCTGACAAAATAGTTGGTAGAATTGTCCAGTCTTTCAGTGTCTTGGAATAACACCCTGTGTCCTGTTTGTGTCCGTCCATGTTCAGCCACTGCTGATTTCTCAGGCTGGCCAAGTCTGCAGTATCTTTCATGTTCTTTTATCCTTGTTTGTATGCTCCATTTTGTGGTCCCGATGTAAACATCTCCACAGCTGCAAGGTATACGATATACTCCTGCAGAGGTGAGGGGGTCTCTTTTGTCTTTTGCAGATCGTAGCATTTGTTGTATTTTCTTGGTGGGTTTAAACACTGTACATCACTGGGAATACAAAGTGCGGTAACCTAAGAGTTGTTTGTCAAGAGCATTGTGGTCAGGGATACTTGCAGAACAAAGGGGGAGAGGCTGGCCAAAAGAATAGCCAGGAGCAGGTCCCTTCCTTCATCATAGCCAGGAGAAGACACCGAGTGGTATACTGAAGCCCAGAGGCAGAGTAACCCAATCAGGCCTGGCCACCATTATTCTTAGCATTTCAATCTAATCAAGGATCTCTTAGACACAAAGGTCTGTGGCTTTAAAGTGTCAGACAAAAGACTGCCCCCTGGTGTTCTTCCCCCTTTTGGATGCACACCTTAACGTGGTGTGTGTCAGGGAAGCTGAGAGCAATGTCGTAAGGGGTCTAGCTCTATCAAGAGACTAAACTCCTTGCAGAGTCACTCAAGACAGAATGGAGTGTTACGGATACCGTGGACAGCCAAAAAAAACAAATCAGTGGGTTATAGATCAAATCAAGCCTGAACTGACCCTGGAAGCTAAAATGACTAAACTGAGGATGTCATATTTTGGTCACATCATGAGAAGAAAACAGTCACTGGAAAAGACAATCATGCTAGGAAAAGTTGAAGGCAGCAAGAAAAGAGGAAGACCCAACAAGAGGTGGACTGACTGTAAAGGAAGCCACAAAATTTGCAAGATCTGAGCAAGGCCATCAAAGATAGGACATTTTGGAGGACTTTCATTCATAGGGTCGTTATGAGTCGGAAGCGACTTGACGGCACTTAACACACACACGGTGTTCTCAGCCTGTAACAATGAATTTTCAACACCTCTTCTGTCTCTATAACCCTCCTTCATGCTCTCCTTATTTAGAAAGGCCCCTGACATTAAAGTCCCTCCTCCCAGCCTCAAACTGCCCCATGCACCAACCGGAAAGCCTACACCTGACTTCTCCCTTGCATTTTCCCAAGCCCAGGACAACCAAACCTTTGTTCCTTTCCCTCTCCGGCTCCTAAACTCAGAGCTGCTATAATTATTCCAAACTGTGCTCAGCTTGACTGCACAGCCAGGGCTCCGAGTCACTTGCCAAACCCAACCCCTTCCCGGGTCATCCTTTGTATTACTGCCTGAATTGCCACCTAGGTCCCTGCTTTGGTCCCCGCACCAAGCGGTCCCTCCCAGAACTCCAAATCTCTGGGTTATCGGAGGACTGCTCGGATCATTGGACACTTGAATACTCATAAGCCACCCCAAGCAGAGGGGCTGTGGCTCAGTGGTAGAGCATCTGCTTGGCATGCAGAAGGTCCCAGGTTCAATCCCTGGGCTCTTCAGTTAAAGGGTCTAGGCAAGTAGGTGATGTGAAAGACCTCTGCCTGAGACCATGGAGAGCCGCTGCCGGTCTGAGTAGGCAATACTGACTTTGATGGACCGAGGGTCTGATTCAGTATAAGGCAGCTTCAATGTATTCATGTGTATGTGGAAAAGGTTGGGTAATATTTCCTGCCATTCGCCTTGCTGTCTATTCTCTTCCTTTCTCCCTCTTAAGTCTTCCACCCTTTGAAGGTGTGCTGGCTTCACTTCAAAAAGTGGACAGAATGGAGCAGGTGCAGAGGAGAGCAATGAGGATGATCGGGGCCTGGAGACCAAGCCCCACGAGGAAAGGCTGAGGGAGTTGGGAATGTTCAGTCTGGAGAAGAGGAGGTTGAGGGGGGACGTGATTGGCCTCTTGAAGTATCTGAAAGGCGGTCACTTAGAGGAGGGCAGGGAGCTGTTCCTGTTGGCAGCAGAGGATAGGACTCACAATAATGGGTTTAAATTACAGGCAGAAAGGTACCGGCTGGACATTAGGAAGAATTTTTTTACAGTAAGAGTAGTTCAGAAGTGGAATCGGCTGCCTGGGGATGAGGTGAGCTCTCCCTCTCTGGCAGTCTTCAAGCAGTGGCTAAACGAACACTTATCAGGGATGCTCTAGGACCGGTTGATCATGCATTGAGCAGAGGGGTTGGACTAGATAGTCTGTAGGGCCCCTTCCAACTCTACGATTCTATGTTGCACATGGGTTTTGCAAATCTGTACAGGCATTTTAGCATTCTATGCTGTAGATACTTGAATGTTACTTTTACTACAGGCTTGTACCCCTGTTCCTGCTCCATAAACTATCCCTGATTATTCTGCTAAATTCCTGCCTTTATTTTTCCTGAAGCCTCGGCGCTTCATCCTTTCATTTTGAAGATCCCTACAAATGTGCATGTTGTTCCCTTTAGATTACTGAGCCCAGAAGAAGAGTTGGTTTTTATATGCCGACTTTCTCTACCATTTAAGGGAAACTCAAACCGGCTTACAATCACCTTCTCTCCCCCTCCCCACAACAGACACACTGTGAGGTAGGTGGGACTGAGAGAGCTCTAAGAGAACTGTGACTAGCCCATGGTCACCCAGCTGGCTTCATGTGGAGGAGTGGGGAAACAAACCCAGTTCACCAGATTAGCCTCCGCCTCCCATGTGGAGGAGTGGGGAATCAAACCTGGTTCTCCAGATCAGATTCCACCACTCCAAACCACCACTCTTAACCACTACACCATGCTGGCTCCTTTAAAATAGGAGTGAGAGGTGGTGGAAGAGAAGTTTCTCTCTTTTGCTTGGTTTCCCCAGAGTGAATTTGGTTCCAAGTAACATGCAGGCCCTATTCACACAGACCCATTCCTAGCGTACATACATCTTCTTCAGCACTACATGCTGGCACGCTGGCATGGTAAGAAGAAGAGAGAGAAGAAGAGGGTTTTTTTATATGCCGACTTTCTCTACCACTTAAGGGAGACTCAAACCGGCTTACAATCACCTTCCCTTCCCCTCCCCACAACAGACACCCTGTGAGGTAGGTGAGGCTGAGACAGTGTGACTAGCCCAAGGTCACCCAGCTGCCTTTATGTGTAGGAGTGGGGAAACAAATCCAGTTCACCAGATTAGCCTCCGCAGCTCATGTGGAGGAGTGGGGAATCAAACCCAGTTCTCCAGATCAGACTCCACAGCTCCAAACCACCGCTCTTAACCACTACACCATGCTGGTAAAAGAACTTGCCCGTGGAACCTTTGTCAGGGTGTTGTGTCTCCTTTAAACTGGGCTGTATTTGCGCAAAGCAGCTCTGTGTCTTGCACATGCAAACCCCCACAGGGAAGTGCGCAGGCATTGCCAGCATCACAAACCTAAAATCAATCCTAACTCTGACTTGGCAAGGAAGCAAACCTTCTCCGTAGCAACTCCCGCTCCATGGCATGGTCTCCTCGAACAAGTGAGGAAGGCAACCTTGCCGAGTATATTTCTCAAGGATTTTAAAAACATTGCTTTTAAAACAGGCTTTTAATCTTTGGTGGGTGGGTGGAGGGTTGCTCTGATGATCGCTTTAATGTCAGGCTGTGTTATTTTTAATTTGAATGTTGGGGTTTTCCCCCCCCTCTCCCTCTCTTTTTTGCATGTTGTGATTTCAATTGCTATTTATTAAGGTTGCATTTACTGTGAGTTCGTCCCAAATGCGGGATCGAAATTTCTTAAATACGACAAGGAGGCATCAGTAGGGTGAAGGAGAACCAGAAGTCAACGAGCAACAGTAAAAACATGACTTTGGGGAGGGGCTGCAGCTCAGCGGAAAAGCCTCTGCTTTGAGTGCAGAAAGCCCTAAATTCAATCCCCAGCATCTCCAATTAAAAAGGCCAGGAAACAGGTGAAGTGAAAAACCTGTACCTCAGACCCTGGAGAGCTGCGGCCAGTCTGAGTAGGATACTGACCGCAAAGAACCAATGGTCTGATTCAGTATAAGGCAGCTTCATGTGCAAATATCAGTAATCTTAGTATATTTTCATTAAGGTCTTAATCTAGAGACCATCTCCCTTCCCTGGTCCTTTTTCCTGGCAAATCACTGCATCCTATTTTTGCTTCCTGGATGAAGCCTTGTTAACATTTTGTGATTCTCCAGCATGGGCATCTTTGGGCTTCCGCTCCCTCCCTGCAAGGTCCCTGGAAGTAAGATCTCTGAGTGGGTGGGTGCAGCTTTGGCACACATCCGTATCAAGACACGTGCATGAACACTAAGGCGCCACGCACTACAAAGCCTGCCAATTCACTCCCTGCGGCTGATTAAATATATTTTGAACCGCGAACACCCTGTAGGGCAATTACATTTTCCCCGGTAATATTTTTAACAACAAGCACAGTTGTGTTTGGCTTTCAAAACAGCCGAGAACAGGCAGCCACAGTGTAAATGAACACAGTGTGAAGCCACAGATTAGAGTCTTTGGCAACGGGGGGTGGGGGGGGCTGGAGCAGCGCTCTTTGGTTTAAGAACAAGGACAAGCACGTCCCTGTTTGCATCCGTGAGATGTTAGATGGGAGGTTAAGGTATTCGGTTCACGAAGTGTTTTTTTTAATTGACGTTTTATTTTATTAAGAAGAGTTGGTTTTTATATGCCGACTTTCTTTGCCACTTAAGGCAGAATCAAACCGGCTTACAATCACCTTCCCTTCCCCACAGCAGACACCCTGTGAGGTGGGTAGGGCTGAGAGTGTGGCTGGCCCAAGGTCACCCAGCTGGGTCCGTGTGGAGGAGTGGGGGAAACAATTCCAGCTCACCAGATTAGCATCCGCTGTTCATTTAGAGGAGTGGGGAATCAAACCCGGTTCTCCAGAGCAGAATCCACAGCTCTAAACCACCGCTCTTAACCACTATGCCATGCTGGCTCTCTCTTACGTGAGATGCAACTGCTTGTCAGAGGGAATCTGTGTTTGTCTGCAGTTCAACAGTTAGATTGGAGTCTACTAGCTCCTTAGATACCAACAAGATTTTCGGGGTATGAGCTTTCGAGAGCCAACGCTCGTTATCTGACCAAGGGGGCTTTGACTCTCGAAAGCGTCTACCCAAAAAATCTTATTGGTCTCCAAGGTGCTACTGGATTTGAATCTAGCCGTTCAGCTGCTTGTGAGTGATTCTCCTGGGGCAGAAAACCGTCTTATTTGTTTTTTCCCCTTGTGCATCCGGCAGCTAAAGAGCTGGAGACCAAGTTTTGATGTATCAAAAAGCAAATTCTAAAAGCAGGCTTGGAATTGTGTATGCACAAAGAAAAATGGTAGCGGGGGGGGGGGGGGCGCAGAATTTGCTGATCCATCCCAATCCTGAAACAGTCAGGCTAAATTATGCAACACAAGGAAACAAGTGCAGGATTTCTTTAGTAGATGCAGGTGGCAAAATTGTTACGAAGAGAAGCGGTTGCAGGGGTGGAGAACGTCAGGCCCGGGGGGGGGGCATTTAAGGCCCGCGAAATCATTTGGTCTGGCCCTTCGTGGGTCCTGGCAGATCTTTAGCTCAGAAGAATCTAAGACTGGTGATCCGCCCCCTCCCACGGACAGGAATAGCCTCTATTCAAGGCAGATGTGAATTTGTTTTGCCAAGAAAAGGAACCTTTTTTCCCCCTTGCAGAAGAGTCGTTAGCTATGGAGCTGCTAGGACCCCCCAAGAAACTGTGTTAACCTTTTCCCACCCGGGCCAAGGAGAAATGTATTCCCTCTGTACTACAAGAAGGCTACGGGTGGAAGTGGTGACAATAGAGGGGTTAAAGGAGGCAGGGCCAGAATGTGCGGAGGGGGGTGAGTTCTTAGCCAGTGTGTCCTCATTTCATCCCTGCAGGCGGAGGTAGCAGGAGCCGGCTGTAGCAACCCCGGCGTACAGCTGGACGGCTACGCCAGGCTGGTGAACAGACCATCCTGTGCCACCAGGTGGGCGAGTGCGCCCCTGGTTGGATGCCTGCCTGCTTGTCCGCGCACGAACCGGGGGGGTGTCATCTGGGGCAGCTGCCTGCTTGGGGCTTGGTCGGCTAATTTTTAAGTTGATAATTTTGTATGGCCCACAAATGGTGTTATAAATATCCAAATGGCCCTTGGCGGAAAAAAGGTTCTCCACCCCTGCCTTATACCAAACCAGGCCATCGGTCTCTCTTGCTCAGTAATGTCTACCCTAACTGCAGATGGCTCTCCAAAGCCTCAGGCAGCAAAAGGCTTCTCCGAACCCCCTGATCCCCCTCTCAGCTTAAGATTCTTGGGAGATGCCAAGTAGTGAACCGGAGACTTCTGCTCTCAGTGCAGAGATTCTCACCAGCTCTGTTTTCAAGTGCTCTGCTTACAGACAGCCTTCAAGCCACAAGACGGCCCTGCTCAGCATTTGAGGGTATGAGTGTGTGACCCCAGGGGCGTCTCCTCAGCCCACAACCGAGGTCTTCCAGCCTCCAAGAAATCCTGAGAACAAAACACTGAGCCCTTTCCATGAGGACAATTACCCTATCCTGGCAGAAACAGTAGAGTCAACCTGGTGTGGTGGTTAGAGCGTCAGACTAGAATCTTGGTGTCCCAGGTTCAAATGCCATTGTGGGTGACTCTCATTCAACATCAGCCGCTCTCATTCAACATCACCTGCCTCAGTGTTGTTGTGATGATAAAACGGAGGCGGGAAGAACAATGTATACCTGTCTTCCTTGCCCCTGAGCTCCTTGGTGGAAGGGCGGTATATAAAAAAGTACTAAATAAATAATAATAAATAAGCTCTCCACCGCCCCCGCCCCCATTCTGAGACTGGTGCTTCCCACCTTGTCCCCCCAGCCTTATCCCAGGCTTTGTTATACATTCTTCCCCCACCACCAAAACGTGCCCTCTTCACCTCTAACCAGCTCCTTTGCTTCCTCAGACACGTTCTTCCAGGCCTCGCCCTCCAGGGAGAACTGTCCCTCCTTGATCTTGTGCATGATCTCAGCCGCGTGGTTCGCTGCACTCCCTTCCTGGTTGCTATGGAAGGGGACCTGCCCGGAGAGCATGGTGTACTGGAGTAGAGGAGAAAAACAGAAGCAGAAATGAATCTGGACACGGACGCACCCACACGTCTTTCATCCAGCCAAGATGGTCCCCTGTGTTTCTGGAAACTGCTCTTCTAGCACTGCAAGACAGCATTCCCAGATCCCTCTTCACCACCAGTGGGAGGTTTTTGGGGTGGAGCCTGAGGAGGGCGGGGTTTGGGGGAGGGGAGGGACTTCAATGCCATAGAGTCCAATTGCCAAAGCGGCCGTTTTCTCCAGGTGAACTGATCTGTATTGGCTGGAGATCAGTTGTAATAGCAGGAGATCTCCTGCTACTACCTGGAGGTTAGCAATCCAATCAAACACCTCTGTACCCCTACCAAAGGTTAGAAAAAAAGTACAGAAAATTGCTACTGACTATACATCATAACAACAGTGTATTCAAAATAACATTTCGCTACAAAGCCAATTGAAATACACAAAAAATACAATTTACAAGTACAGTTACAATCACTCCGAGGTTGAAGTCTTCAGTTGCAGAAAGATAAACATAAAATGTAAAATGACCATCTGAGTTGGTCATTTCTCAATATAAGCTCTTATAGCTTCATAAAGAAATACTGAAGCTATAAGAGCTTATATTGAGAAATGACCAACTCAGATGGATAATTAAACGGGAATGAGGAAGAATTGAAAGAATTGAAACGATCGTATCCCTGTTTATCTTTCTGCAACTGAAGACTTCGACCTCGGAGTGATTGTAACTGTACTTGTAAATTGTATTTTTTGTGTATTTCAATTGGCTTTGTAGCGAAATGTTATTTTGAATACACTATTGTTATGATGTATAGTCAGTAGCAATTTTCTGTACTACCTGGAGGTTGGCAACTTTATCTCAAGCTGGCCCGACCTCACAAGACCGTTGTGAAGCTCTGACCTTCTTGGAGAGTGCAAGCAAAAATACTCTTATCAGGAGGGAGGACAATGACAGGGCGGCCCTAACCCGTCAGAACTGCCAGTCACGATTTGGCTTTGCTGCTACAGATTGTTTTGGGGTTCGTTATACGGGATTGTTAGGCAAGCTCTTTTCTTAGCTCTTTCTGTTCTAAAATGTAAAATGGCCGACGGTAATTGGAAACTGCCCCTGAAGGACATGGAAGAATTGAAATAATACATGACGGAGAGCGCTGTCAAGTCGCAGCTGACCTGTGGCGACCCCTCATGGGATTTTCAAGGTGAGAGGCGAACAGAGATGATTGACCATTGAATGCCTCTTCATAGTGGCTCTGGTCTTCTTTGGAAGTCTCCCATCCAAGTACTCTAACCAGGGCCGACCCTGCTTAGCTTTCGAGATCCGATAAGACTGGCCTAGCCTGGGCCATCCAGGTCAGGAAAACGATTAAGCAAGGCCCTAGCCCTCATATTTTGGTGATGGAAGAACAGGAAATGGACAGACGGGGGAGGGACTTGCCACAGCCCTGGAACGCAGGCGGGGGAGGAAGCAGTTGGCCCTGTTTAGTGAGAGGCAAGAACTGTGATGCAGAAAGCCCTGGAAGGAAGGAAGGAGAGGAAAGGGACAAGCATCTCCTGCGGACACCTACCAGGATCACGCCCAGGCTCCAGAGGTCGCAGGAGTCATCGTAACCCCCGTCCTGCAAGAGCTCAGGTGCGGCATACTGCAAGGTGAAGCAGGGCGTCTGCATGGGCTGCGAGTTCTGGGGCCGCAGGCGAGCAAAGCCGAAGTCGATCACTTTCACGGGGGCTCCCTCCGACTCGTCTGCATACAGAATGTTCTAGGAGTGGGACACAGTCAAAAGCAGTTGCAAGCCAAGTCACTGTGTTGTGGCTAGATACATTATCGTCACCCCTATCTCGCTCCTTACTCTATCCATCCCTGCTGCTTCTCCTGTGCCCTGACGGCCTGGAGGCTCCTGGTTTTGCATGATCAGTCCAAGCGCCTGCCTGTGCGACAACCAGGATGAATCTGGGCAGCTGGGTGTAGTGGTTAAGAGCAGTGGTTTGGAGAGGTGGACTCTCATCTAGAGAACCGGGTTTGATTCACCACTCCTCCACCTGAGAGGCGGATGCTAATCTGGTGAACTGGATTTGTTTCCCGCTCCTACACATGGAGCCAGCTGGGTGACCTTGGGCTAGCCACACTAGAAGAAGAGTTGGTTTTTAATATGCCAACTTTCTCTACCACTTAAGGAAGAATCAAACCGGCTTACAATCTCCTTTCCCTCCCCTCCCCACAACAGACACCCTGTGAGGTAGGTGGGGCTGAGAAAGCTCAGAGAGAACTATGACTTGCCCTAGGTCACCCAGCTGGCTTCATGTAGAGGAGTGGGGAAACCAACCTGGTTCACCAGATTAGCTTCCACCGCTCATGTGGAGGAGTAGGGAATCAAACCTGATTCTCCAGATTAGAGAATCGCTCCAAACCACCGCTCCAAACCACCACTCTTAACCACTACACCACGCTGGCTCTCAGAATAAGCAAGCATCCATTGGAGAGGCTGTGGCTTGATGGTAGCATATCCGCTTAGTGTACAGAAGGGCCCAGGTTCAATCCCCTGCATCTCCAGCTAAAAGGGCTAGGAAGCAGGGATGTAAAGGACCTCTGCCTGTGGCCCTGTTGCCAGTCGGAACCAAAAGTACCGACCTTGATAGACCAACGATCTGACTCAGTATAAGGCAGATTCATATGCTCACCCCAGAGGGTGAGACTGTGACAGTGCTTCTCCTTGTACCCCAAGGGCCCCGGGCCCCTTGAGGTCTGGCCTGGCTGGCGACCCTTCCTCCACTCCTTGAGGCCATGGCGCCTCTACCTTAATGCTACAAACTCACAGCATTTGAGGTTGTATCCCTCGTTGTGTATTACCTGCCCTTACCTGTCGGGCCTTGCAGTTTCTGCCATGGTAACCCACCCAAGAGATGTGAGGTTACGGCAGCATCGTCCCACATGGCCGGCGAAATTATACTCCCAAGTGGGGCGACTGCCAGGGCTTGAAGCAGGGCCTGTTGCTGCCACCCCCTGCCGGAACCTATTATCTTACATAAGAACCTAAGAAAGGTCATGCTGGATCAGACCAAGGCCCATCGAGTCCAGCAGTCTGTTCACACAGTGGCCAACCAGGTGCCTCTAGGAAGCCACAAACAAGACGACTGCAGCAGCACCATCCAGCACCTAATGTAAAGGGCATTCTCCTCTGATCCTGGAGAGAATAGGTGTGCATCATGACTAGAATCCATTTTGACTAGTAGCCATGAATACCCCTCTCCTCCATGAACATGTCCACTCCCCTCTTCAAGCCTTGCAAGTTGGCAGCCATCACCACACCCTGGGGCAGGGAGTTTTACAATTTAACTAAGCGTTGGGTGAATTTAACTAAGCGTTGGTTTATCTGTTTTGATCCTGTCACCCTCCAGCTTCAGGCACCTGGTTGGCCACTGTGTGAACAGATTGCTGGACTTGATGGACCTTGGTCTTATGTTCACATGTTCCAAGGTGAGGCCAGGCATTCAAAACTGGTTGAGCCCCAGTTGAACTATTTTTCCGTATAGTTAGATACGGAGAGAGTGGACAGGGAGAAGCTTTTCTCCCTCTCTCATAATACTAGAATGTAGGATCATCTGCTGAAGCTGGAGGGTGAGAGATTCAAAACAGATAAAAGGAGGTATTTCTTCACACAACGCATCGTTAAATTGTGGAACTCCCTGCCCCAGGATGTGGCAATGGCTGCCATTGGAAAGCTTTAAGAGGGGAGTTGACATGTTCCTGGAGGAGAGGGCTATCCATGGCTACTAGTCAAAATGAATACTAGTCATGATGCATACCTATTCTCTCCAAGATCAGAGGGGCATGCCTGTTATATGAGGTGCTTTGGAATACAGGCAGGACAATGTGGCTGCAGATGTCTTGTTTGTGGGCTTCCTGGAGGCACCTGGTTGGCCACTGTGTGAACAGACTGCTGGACTCGATGGGCCTTGGTGTGATCCAGTAGGGCCTTTCTTATGATCTTAACCTCCCCCACCACCCATGCACCCTTCCCCTTGCTCTCTGGCAAGATTCCACCACTCACGTTCTCCGCTGCACTTAGTGCCCCAGGACCGCCAGTGTAAGGGAACGTTATGTGGCACATGTGGCTAGAAGAGCTTGCAAGTGAATAAGCTAGTTGCGGGAGGAAGGTCCAAAAGGGTATTTGGGGGGCATACGGGCAGATAAGCAGGAAGAGGGGCACAGTGGTGGGCAGGGGAGGGGGCCGAAGCACTCTAGGAGCGGCGGACTCTAATCTGGACAACCAGGTTTGATTCCCCACAACTCCACATGAGCGGTGGACTCTAATCTGGTGAACCAGGTCGGTTTCCCCACTCCTACACAAGAAGCCAGCTGGGTGGCCTTAGGCAAGTCACACTCTCTCAGCCCTGCCTACCTCACAGGGTGTCTGTTGTGGGAAGGGGAAGGGAAGGTGATTCTTCCTTAAGTGGCAGAGAAAGTTGGCGTATAAAAACCAACTCTTCTTCTTCTCCTTCTCCTCCCCTCTGGCTGGGGCTCCCAGGCACTTTTTGCCCAGCGCCCTCCAAAACCCGGAACCATCCCTGATATTTCGCCACACTTTCCATAGGCAACCTGTACATTCACTCATCTGTTTGCCATCTCCCCTCAAGCCCTCCCTCCTTCCCTTTCCCCAGTACCTCGGGTTTGAGGTCACGGTGCACCACGCCAGCATCATGCATGAAGCTGACGGCAGAAACGAGGCTGCGCATGATCTGGCTGGCTTCTGATTCGCTGAAGTGCTGCTTCTTCTTGATGCGGTCGAGGAGCTCCCCGCCCTGGAGCAATTCCATTACCAGATACGTGTGGTACTGTTGCAAGGGGGGGAGAAGGGGCAAATAACTGAGAAGAGTGAAGCCAGAAAATTCATGGGCTGAGGCTCAGACGCAGCCTAAGGAACTACCCAGTACTGTATGTCCTCAGGTTGCAGCACCAGGCACAGAAGGGGACAGGCATATGCAACAGTGGCCCTTACAAACGGTAGGTGGGATGGAATCCTTGCCCAGGCAACCAAGTAATTTCTTCTGCCTGTTTCCACCTTAAGCCCAGAACTGGATGGTAGAGACCCTAGAATCACAGAATAATAGAATCATAGAGTTGGAAGGGACCACCAGGGTCATCTAGTCCAACCCCCTGCACAATGCAGGAAATTAACAACTACCTCCCCGCACATCCCCAGTGACCCCAACCCTCCCCCCGCCATGCAGGATCCCACAATCAAAGCACTCCTGACAGATGGCCATCTAGCCTCTGCTTAAAGACCTCCAAAGACGGGGACTCCACCACCCTCCGGCAGCACATTCCACCATCGAACAGCCCTCACCGTCAGAAAGTTCTTCCTAATGTTTAGGTGGAATCGCTTTTCTATTACTTTAAATCCATTACTCCGTGTCCTAGTCTCTGGAGCAACAGAGAACAAGCTAGTTCCCTCATCAACATGACATCCTTTCAGATATTTAAACATGGCTATCATGTCTCCCCTCAACCTTCTCCAAACTAAACAAACCCAACTCCCTAAGTCTCTCCTCACAGGGCATGGATTCCGGACCTTTGACCATTCTGGTCACCCTCCTCTGGACACGCTCCAGCTTGTCAACATCCTTCTTAAATTGTGAAGCCCAAAACTGGACACAGTATTCCAAGTGAGGTCTGACCAATGCAGAATACAGCGGTAGTATTACTTCCCTTGATCTAGACACAATACTCCTATTGATGCAGCCAAGAATTTGTGGTCCACTAAGACTCCCAGATCTCTTTCACATGTACTGTTGTCAAGCCAACTCTCTCCCACCCTGTACCTGTTCCTTATGTTGTTTCTGCCTAGGTGAAGTACTTTACACTTCTCCCTACTGAAATCCATTTTATTGCTTATGGCCCAGCTCTCCAGTCTATCGAGGTCATTCTGAACTCTGACCCTACCCTCCGGGGTATTAACTACCCCTCCTAACTTGGTGTCATCTGCAAATTTGATTAGCATGCTCTCTATTCCATCATCCAAGTCATTTATAAAAATATTAAATAGTACCGGTCCCAGGACAGACCCCTATGGTACCCCACTGGTCACTCCTCTCCAGGATGAAGTTGTGCCATTAATGAGCACCCTTTGGGTTCGGTTGGTCAACCAATTACCAATCCACCTAACAGTAGCAGTGTCCAGCCCACATTTTACTAGCTTTGTTTCAAGAAGATCACAGGGGGCTTTATCAAAGGCTTTACTGAAATCAAGGTACACTATATCTACAGCATTCCCTTCATCTACCCTACTTGTCACTGTTTCAAAAAAAGATATGAGATTAGTTTGCCATGACCTGTTTTGAGAAACCCATGTTGACTGTCAGTGAGCACGGCATTTCTTTCTAAGTGCTTACAGACAGTCTGTTTAATTATCTGCTCTAGTATTTTACCTGGTATTGATGTCAGGCTGACTGGGCGATAAATGTTTGGGATTTCTTTCCCCCCCTTTTTAAAGATGGGGACCACATTTGCCCTCCTCCAGTCTGCTGGAACTTCTCCTGTTCTCCATGAATTCTCAAAGATTATTGCCAGTGGTTCTGAAATCACTTCAGCCAGTTCTTTTAACACCCTTGGATGCAGTTCGTCCGGCCCTGGAGACTTGAATTCATTAAGAGTAGCCAAGTATTCCTGTACTATCTCAGTGTCTATACTATGCTGTAATTCCCCTATTGCATCCTCTGCTCCATTATTCCCAGGTTGAGCACTATTCCCCTATTTGGAGAAGACTGATACAAAAAAGGAGTTAAGTAATTCTGCCTTTTCTGCCTCCCCTGTTAATAACTCACCATTCTCTCCACGCAATGACCCGATCGTTACCTTGATCTTCCTTTTGTTATGGACATAACCAAAAAACCCTTTTTTGTTGTTTTTAACTTCCCTGGCTAGCCGGAGCTCATTCTGCGCTTTAGCCTTCCTGGCTTTCTCCCTACATGTGCTGGCTACTTGTTTGAATTCCTCTTTGTTGATTTCTCCCTTTTTCCATTTCTTGTACATGCCCTTCTTAAATCCTATCTCAACCAAAAGTTCTTTAGTCATCCATCCTGGTTTTTCAAACCTCTACCTTTTTTTCTCCTCGTGGGAATTGATTGAAATTGTGCCTTCATTATCTCCCTTTTTAGAATTTCCCATCCTTCATGTACTCCCTTCTCATTCAATATTCTCACCCATGGGATCACACCCAGTAGTTCCCCAAATTTACTGAAATCAGCTTTCTTAAAGTCTAGAGTACATTGGTTCTTGGCTTGGCTTCCTGTTCTGAAAACCTCCAGACTAACAAAGACAACATTCAACAATAGCCATGCAGATTAGTTTTGGATTACACACATTAACAGATCACTTCAAGATACAATGGTTCCATATTAACATACCATACCCTCATTAGCACATTATCTTGATACTTACAGTACAATGATTAGCACATTACTTTTGCAGGACAATACTCAGCTCAAACCCACCCCTTTCTGACTATATATTACTCTTCCTACACCCTTGACACTGAGAGACACTGTCCTTCAGTGTTACTACTCTGAAGATGCCTGCCACAGTTGCTGGCGAAACGTCAGGAAAGAAAATTCCAAGACCACGGTTACACAGCCCGGATAACCTACAAGAACCAATGAACCCTGACCGTGAAAGCCTTCGACAATATCTAGAGTACATGTTTGTACTGAGTCGGAAAAGACAGTCATAGAATCAGAGTTGGAAGGGACCGCCACGGTCATCTAGTCCAACCCCCTGCAAAATGCAGGAAATTCACAACTACCTCCACACCCCCGGTGACCCCTACTCCATGCCCAGAAGATGGCCAAGGGGCCCTCCCTCTCATGAACTGCCTAAGGTCATAGAATCAGCACTGCTGACAGATGGCCATCTGGATTCAAATACCCAGGTATCCAGCTTGACCCAAATAGCATGATCTGTCATGTACCTGCAAGATGCAATCTTCCTTGGTGGTGGTGGTGGAAAGGGCCATCAAGACGCAGCCAACTTATGGTGACCCCGTAAGGTTTTCAAGGCAAGAGATTGTTCAGAGGTGGTTTGCACTGCCTGTCTCTGCGTGTGACCCTGGACTTCCTTGGCGGTCTCCCATTCAAGTAGCAACCAGGGCCGAGCCGGTTTAGCTTCCAAGCTGTGATGAGATCGGGCTAACCTGGGCAATTTTGTTTAGGGAGGAAGAAAGCAAACGTGTTACCTGGTCATGGTGGACGTCGTGTAACTTGACGATGTTTGGGTGGGCTTCACAGATCTGCAGGGCAGCCACTTCCCGCTGTGTGTTCACTTCCATCCTGGATCAGGAGTTGAAGGGGGGAGGAGTTAACGCAATGCAAAGGAGCAGCCCGCAGTCCAGCGCATCAGCCAGATTCAGTCCAATTTCCATCAGTTCCCCCTCCCTGACCACTGAAGACTCCCCAATCTCATTCCTCGGGGTTCCCAGGGGTCAGTGGGCTTCAGTAAGAGGGTGGAAAGTTCCATGACACCGATGGAAAATTTAGTTTGGATCCGACCCACCATCTTTGCTGTGTTGGGGTGGGGTGGGGCAGTGAAGCTAGAGGCCAGCCCCATCAACCAAAAAACCCCTGCTCCTTTAGGTAGAAGGGGCGAGGCTTCACTCACTGGCTGCTATTCCCGGTGCAAAGCTCCAGAGAAATATCAAGCCGACATGTAAAATATATACGCACATCATTTCAGTCTGGTTCGAATGTGGCACTTTCTTTAAAGGCACGCGGGTGACAAGCTAGAATGGGCTGGAGCCTCATGTCTCTTCTGACTTGTCTGGACTTCTCATTGGCTCCCAACCCGGTTGGGGTGCTGTGATACATAAATAGCGGCCATTTTTTGCATGGTCAATTTTGATGCTTGCTCAAAGCTCTTTTTTAAAATGCGACTTTAAAAATGCCTTTTCACGGTCCCGAAGCAAAAGGAGAAGTTCCACTCCCCCCTCGCCTGCTTCTTTGTTCCAGTTTGCATAGAAAGCTAACGCACCTCTGTTGTTTTGCATTGTTCCTTGAGGGAGATTCTTTGTGGCAAATACCAAAGGTCGCATTAAATGGCCTCTTTAGTAATGTGAAGCAGGTAAGCGCCGGCTTCGCAGTCACTTCCGGAAGGACTGTTCAGGGTGCAAAATTTTTAAAAAGTATGCGGGGCAATTCAATCTGGAACGAGCTGCTAATTACCATGCAAAAATGGCCATTGTGTGTTCTATTTCTGTGTTTTAATGTGTAGTAAGAAAGGGGGGCTGGATGAGTGATGGAAGTGTGTTACGATTGGATGGTATCTAGAGGGCGGAGTTGATTGGTTTGTAGAGAGAGAGTTCAGAGTGTGTATGGGAGGAGACTTGAGAGGGTGAAGAGTGTGGTGTATGAGAGAAATATTTTAATTTTTTGTGGAAGTTATTAGCCTAAGTGGCAAGTTAGGGAATTAAGCTTTGTGGAAGCAATTGGCCTAAGTGGCAGGTGAGAAAATAAGCCTTTGTGGGTAGGCCTATTTAAAGAACTTTAGAGAAAGGAGAACTGTACCTATCTGAAACCATTACGCTCATGACCTTTACTGAAACCACTATTCTGTTATACTTCTAAATAAACTCTGTTTAAGAAAAAAAAAACTGTTTTATTTCAAATAAAAGATCCACTTTTACCTCAAAGCCACTCCTACGCACTGACCATTCTGACTTTCTACCAAATATAACTAAGCCATCCTGTTATTTGGATCCAGCTAAGAATTCCAAGGCCAGAGCCTCTGGTGGCAGCGAAAATAAGCAGGAAACGCTAAGGAAGGCACGGAGGCAACATAACACACGTCACCTTAGAACACTACAGAAAGGTAGATCACGATGGGTAGCCGTATTAGTCTGTCTGTAGCAGTAGAAAAGAGCACACCTTAAAGACTAATGAAATCTCTGGTAGGGATATGAGATTTCGCGAGTCACGGCTCACTTCTTCAGGTACAACTTAGAATGTGAGTCCATCTATCCTTAAGTAGAGAAGAATGAGTAAGGTCATTTATGCATGGGTACTTCCGCTCATGTTCGCCCCTGAGTCTGTCTCGGTTGTTCCTTGGCGATATGCACGAGTTTTCTGTCCATTAGTGATGACCTCACGGCAAGCCCTTGCAATGTCTGGGTCTTCCCATTCCTCTGTTAACTCGACTCTTCCATCTTCCCTGAGCAAAGCCCGGGTGAAATCCCCATGCAGAAGGCAAAGTGTGGGGCACGCAAGCTTGGTTTTGCTCACAGCCAATTACAAAGCAGCATGTCTAAAGGCGGGGATTCAAATACTTCCTGCTTCCTTGGAGCTCTTTCTGAGCACAAGAAAGGCTTTTTAAAACCAAGGGTTGGATTTCTCCCCACCCCTTTTAGATCGCTCCGTTTTTTGTTGTTGCTGTTGTTCTTAAAATGTTTTTTTATGTGGCAACTGGGTTGGGGGGGAATTACACAGTAAACACTACAAGTAAGCCAATTAAAAAGCAGCATTTAAAGGGGCGGGGACTTGATTTGAGCTTAGAGATTTCTGGTGCATAGATTCCCAACCGGAAAGTGTGGGTCCAGCGAGCAACAAACCTCAAGTAAAACTCCCATGCATAAATGACTTAAGTTGCTCCAGCGAGCAACGAACCTCAAGTAAAACTCCCATGAATAAATGACTTAAGTGAGCCAAGCCATGTGGCAAAAGAAAAGAAAAAAGAAAAGAAGGCAGCTCCATCCTCATCTTCAAGGACGTGAGAGGAGGCGGTGGGATTCTGCTGCTGGCTGGCCCGAAGTTGGCTTTTACAAAAGCAAGGTTGGGGTTTGGGATTCAGTAAGAACAACGATGGGTAGCCGTGCTGTTCTGTCTGTAGCAGTAGAAAAGAGCAAGAGTCCAGTAGCAACTAAAAGACTAACAACATTTCTGACAAGGTATGATGGACCAAGGATCTGATTCAGTATAAGGCAGCTTCTTGAGCTTTCATCAGTCACAGCTCACTTCTTCAGATACCTATACTTCAGATACCTATACCTGTACTGGAGATAGCCATCTGAAGAAGGGAGCTGTGACTCATGAAAGCTCATACCCTGCCAGAAATTTTGTTAGTCTTTAAGGTGCTACTGGACTCTTGCTCTTGTCTACGTTTACACGTGTTACATATCAGGGGTCTCAGAAAAGAGCAAAAACGTTACACCGGTCCTCTTGCGGTGGGGGAGCACCTTTTACTGATGATCTTGACAGCAAATTCAGCCCCATTTTGGCGCTGGCGGCACCGGCGGCACAAGGAGAAGCTGCCTTCACCCAGGGGCGACTCCTTCAAGTCCATCTCATACTGTTGGAAGAACGAAGAATCCTGGGCAAAGAAAGGAGGAATTAGAACAGAAGCCACGGGGTGGCTCCCCAGAAAGAAGATACCTTCTGAACACAAACACACACACCCAGACTGGAGAGAACCCACAGTTCTGTTTTCCTGGCATTATAATTAAGTAAGTTTTATTTAAAGTTGCCTCCCCCCACCCCCTTTTGCTGGTCCCACTTCTGTACTCTGACATGCAGAATCAGCACTGCTGACAGATGGCCATCTATCCTCTGCTTAGAAACCTCCAGGGAAGGAGAGTTTACCACCTCCCGAGGAAGCCTGTTCCACTGAGGAACCGCTCTGACTCTTAGAAAATTCCTCCTTCTTTTGATTTAATTTCCACCCGTTGGTTCTGGGCTGACCCTCTCGGGCAACAGAAAACAACTCGGCACCATCCTTTATATGACAACCCTTCAAGTACTTGAAGATGGTTATCATATCCCCTCTCAGTCTTCTCCTCTTCAGGCTAAACATACCCAGCTCCTTCAACCTTTCCTCACAAGACTTGGTCTCCAGACCCCTCACCATCTTTGTAGCCCTCCTACATGAAGCCTTTCTCCAGAGCATTATCTCCATGCAGGGAAAGCTTTGCTTCCTAAATGTCTCGGGTTGCTGTTAAAAGCCCATGGCTAGAGGGGAAAGCTGGCAACCCCTAGTTTTACTGGCTTCGATCCGAAGCCTTGTCTCTGCTTGAGCAGCACATTCTTCCAGAGTTAGGCACTTCCGCTTGTTCAAGATCAGCATCATTCAAAGAGCTGAAAAGTGCCTACTGCTAGAGAAATGTGCTCTACAGCAAAGGACCCTCTCTGAAACAGATGAAGGGCAAAGGCAGAAAGAAGGCCAGTGTGATATAGTGGTCAGAGTATCGGACTAGGCTCTGGGAGACCAGGTTGCAAACCGCTGCTCTGCCATGTGAGCTCACTGGTGGCCTTGGGTTTGGCGCTCAGTCGACCTAACCTACCTCACAGGGATGTTGTACGGCTAAAATGGAGGAGAACAATGTTGTCTCGGCTGCTTTGGATCTCCGCTGGAGACAAAAGTAGGGAAATAAATATCTAGGGCGTCTTGGCCATCTTTTGGGCATGCAGTAGGGGGCTGCTGGGTGTGTGTGTGTGGGTGGGGAGGTAGTTGTGAATTTCCTGCATAGTGCAGGGGGTTGGACTAGATGACCCTGGTGGATCCTTCCAACTCTACGATTCTATCAAAATTAAATAGTTAATTAATACTAGGATCCGAGCCATTTGGTGAATAAATTCACCTGACCACAAGTGGTCAAGGCAGGCTGTACAAAAAAGAGAAGGCCTATATATATAACCCCCCTCTCCCCCCCGTGGCATGTTCCTGGGGATAATTATGTGCCTGGGCCAACAGAAACAAGAAAGGCTCGATCTGATGGCAGATATTTATATGGAGTTAAAGCCTTTTAACAGAATCATAGAATTATGGAGTTAGAAGGGGCCATACAGGCCCTCTTGTCCAACCCCCTGCTCAATGCAGGATCAGCCTAGAGCAGGGGTATCAAACATAAGGACGAGGGCCGGATCCAGCCCCTTGGAGTTCTTATCCAGCCTGTGAGCCAGCTGAGGCACCCCTCCCACTCTCAATCTGGGCTGGCGAGGCATGACCTGGCCCAACCAAGTGACATTTATGTCATATCTGGCCCTCAGAACAATTGAGTTTGACACCCCTGGCCTAGAGCATCCCTGACAAGTGTTCGTCCAGCCACTGCTTGAAGACTGCCCGTGAGGGGGAGCTCACCACCTCCTCAAGCAGCCGATTCTATTGATGAACTACTCTCACTGTAAAAAAATTTTTTCCTAATGTTCTGCAATTTTGGGGTGATGCTAGGGTGGCCAGGATCCTCTTCAGCACTGGTGGGGTTTTTTCTGGGCAGAGCCTGAGGAGGGCGGGGTTTGCAGAGGGGAGGGACTTCAATGCCATAGACTGAGTCTAATTGCCAAAGCGGTCATTTTCTCCAGGTGAACTGACCTCTATCGGCTGGAGATCAGTTGTAATAGCGGGAGATCTCCAGCTAGTAACTGGAGGTTGGCAACCCTAGGTAATGCTCACCACCCCCTCTCAAGATTCTAAAGGCACTTGCAGGCTGAAAAAAACTTTGGGGACCCCTGGTTTATACGGAGGGCTTTTGCTTCTGAACTGGGTCTCAGAGCCCCGCTCCTTCACATTTTAAAGTGTGGCAGGAGCATTCTTCGAACTGATCATCCGAGATAAGTTTTGGATTGCACCATGGCTCTGTCAATGGAAACTCCCTAACGGGGGTTTCCCTTAGCAACTAAGCCAAAGAAGGACATTTGAAGAAGAAGAAGAAGAGGAAGAAGAAGAAAAAGAACAGTTGGTTTTTATATGCCGACTTTCTCTACCACTTAAGGAAGAATCAAACCAGCTTACAATCACCTTACCTTCCCCTCCCCACAACAGGAACTGTGACTAGCCCAAGGTCATCCAGCTGGCTTCATGTGTAGGAGCGGGGAAACAAATCCAGTTCACCAGATTAGCCTCCATCGCTCATGTGGAGGAGTGGGGAATCGAACCTGGTTCTCCAGATCAGAGTCCACCGCTCCAAATCACCGCTCTTAACTACTACACCACGCTGGCTCTCCATGTGTAACTGTCTCCGCCCACGTGCAAAAGTCCCCCATTTCCCCCCTCCTGCAAGGAGCACCGTTACCTTCATCATGGCACTGCGGGCCACAGCGGCACCTCCTGGTCGCTCCAAGTCCAGCATCGCCCCGAGCACGTCAGCTGTCACAGCGTTGCGGTTGAAAAGGATGGAGGGAGCAATGAAGGAATATCCCTGAAAAGAAACGGGCTTGGAGATCAGCAGAGTGCCTGCATTGTTGTTGCCATGCAGAGTGTTTCATGCGCCTTTGAGCACTCAGCAAAATCACATGATAGAATCCTTCCATTCCAGGTGTGGGTTCTTGCATCCAAATGCTCTCCCAAGTTAAAAAAAAAAAAGGTCACTTGATATCAGCATTAGCTCTGCATCGGACATCAAAAGCACAAGGCAAACTGCACCACGATTTTACATCAGGTGCCGAAGCTTCTTCCTTTTCATGTTTGTGTTACGTTTTTATAACAGCTGACCTGACAAAGAGTGCTGGAGAACCTGAAAGTTTGCACACTGTTATGTGTCATTTGGTTGGTCCTAATGAAAGAGAGCCCCGTGGTGCAGAGTGGTAAGCTGCAGTACCGCAGTCCAAGCTCTGCTCACAACCTGAGTTCGATCCCGACGGGAGTTGGTTTCAGGTAGCCGGCTCAAGGTTGACTCAGCCTTCCATTCTTCCGAGGTGGGTAAAATGAGTACCCAGCTCGCTGGGGGTAAAGGGAAGATGACTGGGGAAGGCACTGGCAAACCACCTCGTAAACAAAGTCTGCCTAGTAAATGTTGGGATGTGACGTCACCCCATGGGTCAGGAATGACTCAGTGCTTACACAGGAGACTACCTTTACCTTTAATGAAAGATATTGCCCTGACCTGGATAGCCAAGGCTAGCCCAATCTTATCAGAGCTTGGAAGCTAAGCAGGGTGGGCCATGGTTAGTACTCGGATGGAAGACCAACAAGGAAGTCCAGGGTTGCTATGCAGAGGCAGGCAATGGCAAACCACCTTTGGTTGTCTCTTGCCTTGAAAACCCCATGAGGGGTAGCCATGAATCGACTGCGACTTGACAGCACTTTACACTGGATTGTGTTCTGGGTTTTTGGATTGTTCTTTTGGCTCACAAGAACTTCTTACAGTTAACCAATGAAAACATTTTGCTTGCTTAATTGTGTGTGTGTAAAGTGCCGTCAATTCGCAGCTCACTTATGGCAACCCCTTATGGGGTTTTCAAGGCAAGACACTAACAGAAGGGGTGTGCCATTGCCTTCCTCTGCATAGAAAAAGAAGAGTTGGTTTTTATATGCTGACTTTCTCTACCACTTAAGGAAGAATCAAACCGGTTTGCAATCACCTTCCCTTCCCCTTCCCACAACAGACACCCTGTGAGGTAGGTGGGGCCGAGAGAGTTCAGAGAGAACTGTGACTAGCCCAAGGTCACCAAGCTGGCTTCATCTGGAGGAGTGGGGAAACCAACCTGGTTCACCAGATTAGCATCTGCCGCTCATGTGGAGGAGTGGGGAATCAAACCCAGTTCTCCAGATTAAAGTCCACCGCTCCAAACCACTGCTCTTAACCACTATACCATGCTGGCAAACCTGGTATTCCTTGGTGGTCTCCCATCCAAATACTAACCAGGGCTGACCCTGCTTAGCTTCCGAGATCTGACAAGATCGGGCTATACCATGCTGCCTTCCCTCCCTATACTTGATTAATTACCTCCCCTTTAAAGATTAGGTTAATAAATTACATAATGCATTTCAACACAGTTGTCTTTTTGACAGGTTGAAGGAAGTGGAAGGATACATACGTTGTACTAAACAAAAGCAAACAGTCCTTGTTCGAAGGAAAAGGTCATTTTCAATATTTTCTTTGCCATTTTTCATCAAAACCAACAAAGCTTTAAAAATATATTCTTGAAGCTCCGCTGATAAAACTGATGGACCCACCTATGTGATTTTCTGAACACCCAGGGTCAAAAGAGATGAGATTTTTTTACAAAGAGTAAATAGCCACAGAGTTTCTGGTTTGGACTGGAGTGACTGCAAAACAGGGAGAAGAAGTCAACCTTTTCTGCTTGTGCCGTTCTCCTAACCTTCCCGGGAATTGCTATTTGCCCTGTGGAAAGCTGTTTAGTTGTAGAGGTGGGATAATCACGTTTGGCCCTAAGAGATTGCAGAGTAAAGAAGGTAAATGAGGAAGCATCAAAACGGATGCTCCAAAGCCACAGCCAAGATAACGTGCAGCTGGGCAACAGCAGAGAAGAACCAAAAAGCGCTTTCATTCTGACTCCACAATCTAAATATAAGGAAGTGAGTCGAAGACACTTCCTAAAACATACTTCCTAAAAACATTTTTTTTGGGGGGTGGGAAATCAGTAAAACGTTTGCTGCTTGTCTGCTCGCCTGGGGTGAGCAGCAGTTTGTGCCAGGCAAGCAAACGATGCTGGCAAATAATACTGTGTTGTAGAAAGCACCCTGTGTTTGTTGCCAGCCACACACTGCACTGGTTTCATGTTTACCTTGAGAGGCAGGACTTGTTGCCTCCTTTTGCAGGCAGGAAGAAACGGGAGAGACACAGCAAGTATAGCACCCTCATCCTGGGGTCTTCCAGGTCTAGTATTATCAGGAAGAGATGGCGTGTCCCCACCATCTTCACATTATGCCTCCTCCCCCTAACCCATGCCTATGTCAAACCCCAAAAGCTTAGCCTTTCCTGGTCAGGAGATTCACCTTTTGGTTGCTCTTTTCCAACAAATACAACAAAATCATTGAAAGAAGAGTTGGTTTTTATATGCCGACTTTCTCTACCACTTAAGGGAGAAACAAACCGGCTTACAATCACCTTCCCTTCCCCTCCCCACAACAGAAACCTTGTGAGGTAGGTGAGGTTGAGAGAGCTCTAAGAGAGTTGTGACTAGCCCAAGGTCACCCAGCTGGCTTCATGTGGAAGAGTGGGGAATCAAACCCGGTTCTCCAGATTAGGGTCCGCCGCTCATGTGGAGGAGTGGGGAATCAAACCCGGTTCTCCAGATCAGAGTCCACCACTCCAAACCACTCCCCTTAAGAAAGAAGGAGTCCACCCCTGTGCTGAGCGTTTCACACGTGGAACCCGCGGATAGATTGCCACCTCTTTGGCACTCACCTGGAATACCCGGTCGAGGCTGGGAGGAGTTCCTGCGGGGGAGTAGATGGGCTCCAGGCTGGTGAATTCCTCGGCAAAGTTCCGCACATCCAGCTCGCTGCGGATGAGGGGCTTGAAGGGGGGCCTCACCGTGCGGGCTGCTAGTTCACTCCAGTCCAGACCCTGGGGAGAAGATGCCAGGATAAATAAAGCACATTGGGGAGGGGCTGTGGCTCAGCGGTAGAGCATCTGCTTGGCATGCAGAAGGTCCCAGGTTCAGTCCCCGGCATACTCCAGTTAAGGAACCAGGCAGGTAGGTGATGTGAAAGACCTCTCTGCCTGAGTCCCTGGAGAGCTGCTGCTGGTCTGAGTAGGCAAGGGTCTGATTCAGTATAAGGCAGCTTCATGTGCTCCTAGTGGCCTTAATGATCGATCTGCCCCTGGCACTGATGCTGTCCCTGTTTCTTTTGGGGAAGGGCCATGGCTCAGTGGTAGAGCATCTGCTTGGCATGCAGAAGGTCCCAGGTTCAATCCCCGGCATCTCCACTTAAAGGGACTAGGCAAGTAGGTGATGTGAAAGGCTTCTGCCTGAGACCCTGGAGAGCTGCTGCCAGTCTTAGTAGACATTACTGACTTTGATGGACCACGGCCCTGATTCAGTATAAGGCAGCTTCATGTGTTCACGTTGGCTTATGATACAGACACAAAGTGCCTTAACTGTCACGGCTTCCCTTCCACGGAGTGGGGCTGTGGGCCTCTAAGATGCATTAAAAACAGCCTCACAGTGCTAGGAATGAACGTTGGGCTCCCTTTTTAATGTACATGTGCCTGTGGCATTTGAGCACATCCAGTGCTAATACAAGCTACAGCCGCGGGGTGTTCTGTCACCGCCACCTCTTTCTCTGCTGGCAAGGAAGGTGTCAGCACTGCCCTCCCCTATGCCCGAGGCCACGGAATTTAGGGCTGGGATTCTGCGGCTGGCAGTGGAGGGGAGGGCCAAGGGCTCGGCCCTGCCCTCCCCTGGCCTGCGGAATCACCTCTGCCTGGAGAAAGGACTGATGTCCGTCCTGCCTGAGATATGGTGTCTCTGAAAGTTTTTTTTAATAATTGTTATTTCCATTATATTGTACCATTGAGTATAACTTATACGCTGACTTTCTCTACCACTTAAGGAAGAATCAAACCAGCTCACAATCATCTTCCCTTCCCCTCCCCACAACAGACACCCTGTGAGGTAGGTGGGGCTGAGAGAGCTGTGACTAGCCCAAGGTCACCCAATTGGCTTCTTGTGGAGGAGTGGGGAAACAAATCCAGTTCACCAGATTAGCCTCTGCCACTCATGTGGAGGACTGGGGAATCAAACCTGGTTTTCCAGATCAGAGTCCACCACCACACCACGCTGGCTCAGTGTCTCCTCCTCACGTGGGAATGACAGCATCCCCCATTCCCGGTGCCTGAGACGGAAGCCGCCTGTCTCAGGCAGCACCTGCAGGGGGCACCTTACTCCCCCCACCAGGAGGATGGGATGAAGTGGTAGTGATGGAACAGCCAGCAGCTGTGGCCGATATCAGCAGTGAATTTGCTTTTATGTTGCAATCACATATGGCCATAAAGTTACACAAAATGCAGACCTGGTGCTGTGAACCCCTCTTCAGAGCACTCTTGCATGCAACTAACCACACCGTTCATTGCCCTCTCAACCATTAGAAACATAGAAACCTAGAGCTGGAAGGGACCTCAAGGGTCATCTAGTCCAACCCCCTGCACAACACAGGAAATTTGCAACTACCTCCACCTCCCCAGTGACCCCTGCTCTATGCCCAGAGGAAGGCAAAAAAACCCAGGATCCATGGCCTGGAGGAATATTCCTTCCTGACCTCAAAGTGGCGACCTGCATTTCCTTGGGAATGTAAGAAAGGCCACTAGAGATGAGCACTGACTCACCCCTTCCTGCCCTCCCTCCCATGATCCCCAGAATCAGCAATTATGTCACATGGCCATCTAGCCTCTGCTTACAAACCTCCAAAACATTACAGAGGCTCCTTCCAGGAAGTCACGACATCTTGTGCAAAACTTTTATATGTGGTTTGTATTGGCAGTGTGGGAGTAGGGAGGTTGAAGAGTAATCTATTGGGTGAGGATGGGCAAGTTCTCCCTTGCCTGCACATTATCACAGCCTTTCAGAAAATGATGTTTCTAGGCTTCTATAAAAGGTAAAGGTCCCCTGTGCAAGCACTGGGTCATTCCTGACCCATGGGGTGACCTCACATCCCAACGTTTTCTAGGCAGACTGGGTTTACGGGGTGGTTTGCCAGTGCCTTCCCCAGTCATCTTCCCTTTACCCCCAGCAAGCTGGGTACTCATTTGACCGACCTCGGAAGGATGGAAGGCTGAGTCAACCTTGAGCAGGCTACCTGAAACCAACTTCTGTCGGGATCGAACTCAGGTCATGAGCAGAGCTTGGACTGTAGTACTGCAGCTTACCACTCTGTGCCACGGGGCTCCTAGGCTTCTATAAAGACACTTGCTTAATAGGCATAGATGGTCAGGCTGTTCCCACCCACCCCCAATCCTTGGATACAGGTTGCTCCTGGGTGGGAGCTAAAATCTAGCATGGCAAGGGGGGTTGAAAGAGCCAGACTGGTGTAGCGGTTAAGGTGTTAGACTAGGATCTGGGAGACCCAGGTTCGAATCCCCACTCTGCCATGGAAACTTGCTGGGTGACCTTGGGCCAGTCACACACTCTCAGCCTCGATCCTGGCTAGTACTTGGATGGGAGACCTCCAAGGAATACCGAGGGCGTGACGCAGAGGCAGGCAAAGGCAAACCACCTTTCATCGTCTCTTGCCTTGAAAACCCTACAGGGTCGCCATAAGTCAGCTGCGACTTGACGGCACTTTACACACACACAAGGGGGACTGCATATCAACAGCTATGAATTTTTTAATCTGGCCAGAAAAAAAGAGAAACGAAGTCAGGATTTAAAAAACGGCTGTAGAAGAGAGGTCTAAGGAACTGCAAGGGTGTACTGTTATTTCTAGGGGGACTGATGTTATACTGAAATTAACACTGCCTTCCCATGGGCCTGCCTGCTTGCTACCTGCTCAACCTGTACATTTAGGAGGGGAGGGGTTGTGGCTCACTGGTAGGGCCTCTGCTTGTCATGCAGAAGGTCCCAGGTTTAATCCCCGGCATCTCCAGTTAAAGGGACCAGGCAAGCAGGTGATGTGAAAGACCTCTGCCTGAGACCCTGGAGAGCCGCTGCCGGTCTGAGTAGACAATACTGACTTGGATGGACCGAGGGTCTGATTCAGTATAAAGCAGCTTCATGTGTTCATGTCAGACAAAGCAGAGATGACCCACCTCCTCAAAAAAGGACAGAAGTCTCCAGTAATGTTCTCCCAAACACAGAGACCCATAAAAGGTTCCTGCCTACAGTTCAGGGAAGAGATGACTGTGAGGTAACACCTCAGCCTCACCAGGGGCCACAGAAAAAAAAGAGGGCACTGTAGGGTAAGTAACGACCGTCATGCTTTGCCTCTGCCTATCACAGGGGCTCTCTGGGGGACAGAGGGAGCTGCTGGATGGTGGTAGGTTTCATTGGTGCATGCCTCACCCTGAAAAAGGGGTGCTCCTTGATCTCCTGTGCTCCTGTGGGACCTGAGCCCAGGCGCTTCTTGGGGTCCTTGCACAAAAGCTTCTGGAGCAGGTCACGGGCCACGGAGCCGATGAGCGACGGGAATGGAGGGTTGCATTTTAGGATCCGCCTGGAAATCAGAAACCACGTCACTGAATAGGCCTCACCCTCCATCTACCAAGCCCTGCCTTCACCTTTCTGTATCCGCCAACCA